>NC_057728.1:42661551-42726353 GCF_004010195.1 Chiloscyllium plagiosum | reverse complement strand
TGCCCTCATCAATCTTCTTTGTTACTTCTTCAAAAAACTCAATCAAGTTTGTGAGACATGATTTCCCATGCACAAAGCCATGTTGACTATCCCTAATCAGTCCTTGCATTTCCAAATACACGTACATCCTGTCCCTCAGGATTCCGTCCAACAATTTGCCCACCACCGAGGTCAGGCTCACTGGTCTATAGTTCCCTGACTTGTTCTTACCACCCTTCTTAAACAGTGGCACCACGTTAGTCAACCTCCAGTCTTCCGGCTCCTCACCTGTGACTATCGATGATACAAATATCTCAGCAAGAGGCCCAGCAATCACTTCTCTAGCTTCCCACAGATTTCTCGGGTAAACCTGATCAGGTTCTGGGGATTTATCCACCTTTACCCATTTCAAGACATTCAGCACTTGTTCCTCTGTAAACTGGACATTTTGCAAGATGTCACCATTTATTTCCCTCCAGTCTATATCTTCCATATCCTTTTCTGCAATAAATACTGATGCAAAATACTCATTTAGTATCTCCCCCATTTTCTGCGGTTCCACACAAAGGCTGCCTTGCTGATCTTTGAGGGGCCCTATTCTCTCCCTAGTTACCCTTTTGTCCTTAATGTATCTGTAAAAACCCTTTGGATTCTCCTTAATTCTATTTGCCAAAGCTATCTCATGACCCCTTTTTACTCTCCTGATTTCCCTCTTAAATATACTCCTACTTCCTTTATACTCTTCTAAGGATTCAGTTAAGATAACAACATTGAGGTTGAAACTTTATTGCTGGAACAGCACAGCAGGTCAGGCAGCATCCAGGGAACAGGAGATTCGACGTTTCGGGCACAGGCCCTTCTTCGGCCTGTGCCCGAAACGTCGAATCTCCTGTTCCCTGGATGCTGCCTGACCTGCTGTGCTGTTCCAGCAATAAAGTTTCAACTTTGATCTCCAGCATCTGCAGACCTCACTTTCTCCTCTAAGATAACAACATGTCAATTGAACAATAATGTTTGAATGGCTTATGGTCTTTTGTGTTTCTACGTTACTAATTTGGCAATTAGAGAAGTCAAAGCACGATCTAAAACAATAAATATTAAATGAATAATTAATTTGTTTTGATGGTTTGGTTGAAAGATTACTATTGCTCATCACCCTCGCAGAATTTCCTCCTTCTGCAGGCCCAGTTCGCAGACCCACAAGATGGTCTTTGGATATGCCTGCCACCACTTCCTCCTACATCTGCTAACCATGAGAAAATGTGAACTCACACAACCCGTCTAAATATAAAAGACAAATTCCTCAAAGTTGGAGAAATAATAGGTCACCTGTGAGTCTGTAAATCACCTTAAACACTTATTACTTATTATAGCAGACAGCACTGTCCATGACAAATCCCCAGTGGAAAATTGGAGGACTCCTGCATAATGGGCCTCCCATAATGGGTACCCCACCACTTATAGATGGCAGGATGGAACACTATGACATGCAGTTCTACTTAATACTATTTGATTAACTAATTATGAACTAATAAGCAAATTGTCTTTTCTCTTGTTTGTTCGTGGATGTTGACATTGCAGCCTAAGCTAACATTTATTGCCCATTCCTAAATGTCCTGGAGAAGGTGGTAGTAAGTTGTACTTTTGATCCACTAAATCCTTTGGGATATAAGGGTGCTGATAGTGGTGTCAACTGTTAAATAGTTGACAGCTCCTTATAGAGGCACAATCACAAAACAAAACTTTTTAAGGAAACCTACTTCAAATTGTCATTCCTGAATCACTTTTTATACTCTTTGGAAGCTCATCAAGCCAAATGAAACAAATGTAATTAAATTAACAAGAGGCAACCCCTTAAAGGGGCAATGTAACAGAAGTCAAATCCTCAAAGGAAACTTCCAAAATGTAAATTATAATTTGTTTGGGAAGGGCAGGGGCATAAAGTATTCCTGCCTGAGTAGTGCCCACTAGTCATGGAAAGCCTCAAGTGGACATCATGGGCATCATACCATGTACTCCCTCTCCTGGGACACTGAGCAAATGTAACCATGGAAGAGGAGCTGGCAGTCAGGTCTAATGACCCCCTCTACCACTCACTGCCTGGACTTATTAAAGACCATCTTGGCCAGGCCCAGCTGTATACCCACGAGGAGTTCCTTTGATCTACCTGCTCCACTCCATAGGAGCATGTGGCCGAAATCCATTCAATAATAATAATACAATAGTGGCTGAAATTTAGCACCATACTTGGAACAATGAATCTTCAGGGTTGTCATTGTGATTGAAATGAGGTCATCCATGTTTGTTCCCTAATTTGGGCTGTTAACCTGGCCCAAAAGTGAGCCCTGGCCAACAGATATAAACAGGAGTATCTTTCGTGGTTACTTTTGAGCCTGAGTGAGGGGGCACTCAGTGTCCACCAATGCTTTCAAAACCTTTAGGGAGAGGTGAGCACCATGGGGGGGATAGACTGTTTTATTTCCCCCTACAACTTTACTTTGATTTACTCCCCATCTTCTCTCCCTATACCCCCCACTCCCCACTTCCCCACCTAACCCCTCCACCTTCACTTTTTGGTGTAAGCATTCCTAGTGGTGGAAAATTATAGAATAAAGTCTTTGTATAATGGTGTCTTTTTTACTGTGTGACTATACATACAAATGCCACAAAAAAATTATTCCATCCCTTTGATTGGACCACATTTGCAGGAAAAATCACAGTCAAGGAAATGGCTCTGTGCTAGCTGGGTCAGTGTCATGTATTATGCACATGTAAATAAAGGGTAACTTGGCGATGGGATACAGCCAACATGAAGCTATTTCAGTGGCAATGAGAGAAAAACATCCCTGCAGAGATTAGTATGCAACAATCATCTTTAAATTTGGGTAAGCGTTTCTGGCACCATGCCACTGTTTGGGAAGCTTGAATGTTCAATCCTGCCATCAAAGATAGCTTTTTCAGTTATGAGGAGCCTTTCAAGATTTGATGGATGTAGCGAAAGAATATTTACTTGTGAAAAGCAGTTTACTGCTTGTTTAAAATCCCCACACAGGCAAACCGATCCATCGGGCTTCACAATCTGTACGACCGATGTCGCCCATTCCACAAACTAGACTGGTTTAATGATTCCTTTGCTTTCTAGACTTCCAATTTCTGACTCTACTTTTGCCCAGAAGGCAAATGGTACTGAACAGACCTTGCTGAATCGTGGATTTGCTTCCTGATTAACATGCAAAGGGGCCTTGGCTCTTTTGATAGTCTGTAAACCCTCCTGAAAAATGTCTGGGTACTTAATTAGGACTTCACTCACGCAGCCATTTTCTAAACTGGAAAGTGATGAGCCAATCGAGGTGAATCTTTTGTAACCAATTTTATCCCATCAAGCTTGGGCCTGAGCGTTTTACTACAATCAGTGGTAACTGAACCAACTGCTTCTCATAACAGACCAGAACTGAAGTTGTACCCTTAATCTGTAAAGGTTCCTCAGGATAGGTTCTCAGTTTAGCCAAGGCCTTGCGCAAATGTAAGGGTTGGAGTCTAGAACGAATTTTGTTAAAGACTCGTTCTGTGATTGCTGAGACGGCCATGAAATTGACCTCCACTTAACCAGACAGGTGACCATTTTACCAGACTTTTCATTTGATTGATTCTGATTTGGATCAAGTAATTTAATTGTTCCAGACCAGAGGGAGGTGAATTTTCCAGGGTGGCAATCTCTTGGATACCAGCCTGCGAGTTCTCTTACTGTATTTAGGTCTGGTGGGACTCTTTTGCTTTCTCAAGTCCACATACTGGCAGCAACTGCAATGGCTGGCTAGCCCGGATCCTGAGGGAAATTTTAACCATCTGGCCAAGGTTTTGCTTTGCTTTGGGGTTTTGCTGTGTGCTGACCTAGAGTTTGTCTGTTCAGGCTATGTCCTGAATAAGGCTGCGCAATTTCTTTCACTCAAATTGTGTTTGCTAAGCTCAGTTGGACTGGCAAGGGTGCTTACATCCAGCAGAATACCATGCAACCCATATGTTCTACTTGCTGTATTTTCCATGATAAGCCAGTTGTAGTGCCTGTTTGAAGTCTAGTTGGGCTTCAGCTACAAGGTACATTTGCGTGATCACATCGTTAGTCCCATATATCAAGCAGTGTCTCAGCATCTCACAGATTTAAACCAAAGTCACATGCCCCTGCCTGTCACCTTAACCTAGTCTAAAATCCCGATATGGATTCCCTGGTACTCAATCTGTCAAGTAAAACCAATAGTAGTAGAGAATTAGAGAAGGTTTGGAATCATAATATTCCTTAACCAATCCATCAACTCTTTTTTGGTTGTAATATCTGGTACATTAGGGAAAATTAGGATTATAATAACCGACAAAGCTGCGGGCCCAAAACCTGTCAGGAGAATGACTTGTTGCTTTTTAATCTGCCCCAATGTCATTTGCCCGGAAAAAATAATGCATTCTTTCCACATACTGGGCCCAGCCTTCAATGGCAGGATTAAATGCATCAACCTTCTCTAATAACAACATTATTGTAGAATGCCTTAGAGCTTTCCTTAATTCTATCCATTAAAGCATTTTCATGCCGCTTTCTAGGTATCCTAAGTCCATTCTTCAGTTGCTTCCTGGCTACCATGTAACCCTCTAAAGTCCTGTCTGATCCTTGCCTCCTCAACCTTAAGTAAGCTTCCTTCTTGACTAGATGTTCCAAGTCGCTTGTCATCCAAGGTTCTTTAAACCTATCATCCCTTCCTTGCCTCAGTGGGACAAACCTGTCCAGCACTATCAGCAAATACTTCCTAGACAACCTCCACTTTTTTTTGTGCATTTCCCTAAGAACATCTATTCCCAATCTAGACACCCAGTTCCTGACTAATAGCATTGTAATTCCCCCTTCCCCAATTAAATATTTCCCCATACCATCTGATCCTATCCCTCTCCATGACTTCAGTAAAGGTTATGGAGTTGTGATCACTATCACCGAAAAGCTCTCCCACTGAGAGGTCTGACACCCAGCATGGTTCATGCCAAGCACCAAATCCAGTATGGCCTCCCCTCTAGTCGGCCGAGCTACATATTGCATGAGAAATCCTTCCTGGACACACCTGATAAAAACTGCTCCATCCAAACTATATAGGTCCCAGCTTCGCCAGAAGGTATCCACATATCTGAAGCCCTCTCTCCTATATCAACCCTGCAGCCATGTGTTCATCTGCACTCACTCTCTATTCCTAGCCTCACTACCACGTGTCACCAGTCACAATTGTGAGATTACTATTCTACTCATTCTGCTTCTAGCTTCCAAACTAACTCCCTATATTCTCTTTTTAGGTCCTCTTCCCTTTCCATACCTATATCATTGGTACATCCCTGACTCTGGCACCCAGGAGACAACACACCATCCAAGAGTCTCACTAATGACCACAGAATCTCCTGTCTGATCCTCTCACGAATCAATGTCCTATCACTATTGCTCACCTATTCTAAACCCTTCCCTTCTGAGCCACAGAGCCAGGTTCAGTGCCAGAAACCTGCCCTCTGTGGTTTTCCCCGGTAGGTCGTACCCCTTAACAGTATCCAAAATAGTACTTATTATTGTTGTTATTATTATTGAGGGCAACGGCCACAGTGTCTCCCTGCACTGTCTGCCTATTTCCTTTCCCTCTCCTCATAGTCACCTAGCTACCTTTGTCCTTTAACTTAGGTGTGACATCAGAAAGCTTCTTATCAGAAAGACAGCATGGTAATAATGCACTCCCTCAAGTATGCACTGCACAGCTGAATCAGTTGTCAAAAGACTAATGTTTCTTGAAACGTATTATGATTTAATGTTGTAATCTTTATAAAGATACAGAAACGAAAGTCATGTCTTGTATATGTATTATTTACAATTCAATTACTTTCAACCAGAATAAAACCACATAACTCAGACCATTTAATGCATCATAAAGCTGAGAAAATCTGAATATTTATAATGCTATTAACATCTTACCGTGATTGAGTGAATGGAATCCGAACAACCTGGTGGATCATTTTATTGGATAATGTCAGATTATATCCATCAAATACATGGACAGCTTGAGGCCAGCTGACTGTTACTGAATGAGAAGTCTTGTTTAAATTCAAATACCCCACTGGACTCGGCACTAAAATACCATAAAATAACATATTATTGGCAAATGTGAACTCATAAAATATATATTTAAATTCTTTATTAATTGTTATTAATTTCGTGGAAGCCCTGCCTGCCAATGTAGTTAACTCAATCACATTAGGGAGATTTAAACAATCCTTGGATAAGCACATGGATGATGATGGAATAGTGTAGGGGGATGAGCTTAGATGAGTTCACAGGTTGGCGCAACATCGCGGGCCAAAGGGCCTGTTCTGCACTGTATTGTTCTATGTTTATCTCTTTTCTGTTTGTTTTCTTTCTGAAGGCACTTAGAGTTTTGTGTTTCCTTTGCCTAATTCCCACTAATATTTCTAACCTTGAAAAGACAACTAAAGATATTGGTTAAAAATAAAAGGAATGCTCTTTAAGATTAATTTTGAGATTTCCTTACCAATTAACACATTTTAACTACTACTTTGATTCAAGTTAGAGTCATAGAGTCATAGCGATAAACAGCACGAAACAGACCCTTCGGTACAACTCCTCCGTGCCGACCAAATATCCTAATCTAATCTAGTCCCATTTGCCAGCATTTAGTCCATATCACTCTAAACCCTTCCTATTCATATACCCATTTAGATGTCTTTTAAATGTTGTAATTGTACCAGCCCCCACCACTTCCTATGGCAGGTCATTCCATACACACACCACCCTTTGCATAAAGAAGTTGTCCCTGCAGTCCTTTTTATATCTTTCCCCTTTCACCTTAAACCTATGCCCTCTAATTTTGGACTCCCCACCCCAGGGAAAAGACCATGTCTGTTTACCTTATCCATGCCCCTTATGATTTTATAAACCTCTATAAGGTCATCCTTCAGCCTCCAATGCTCCAGGGAAAACAGCCCCAGCCTATTCAGCCTCTCCCGATAGCTCAAACCCTCCAAACCTGGCAAAGAGCTCATATATCTTTTCTGAACCCTTCAAGTTTCACAACATCCTTCCTATAGAAAAAATATAGAATTGCATGCAACACTCCAAGACAGGCTAAACCAACATCCCATACATCCACAACATGACCTCCCAACTCCTATACTCAATGCACTGATCAATAAAGACAAGAATATCTTCTTCATTAACATATCTACCTTCGACTCAACTTTCAAGGAACTATTAACCTGCACTCCAAGGTATTTTTGTTCAGCAACACTCCCCAGGACCTTACCATTAAGTGTATATATTCCGCACTGATTTGTCTTTCCAAAATGCAGTACCTCACATTTATCTAAATTAAAATATATCTGCCACTGCTCGGCCCATATGCCCATCTGATCAAGATCCTGTTGTACTCTGAGGGAACATTCTTCACTGTCCACTACACCTCCAATTTAGGGTCATCTGCAAACTTACTAACCATACCTCCTATGTTCACATCCAAATCATTTATATAAATGACAAAAAGCAATGGACCCAGAACCAATCCTTGTGGCACACCACTGGTCACAGGCCTCCAGTCTGAAAAGCAATCCTCCACCACTACCCTCTGTCTTCTACCTTCGAGCCAGTTCACAATACAAGTAGTTAGTTCTCCCTGCATTACATGCGATCTAACCTTGCTAACCAGTCTACCATAAATAACCTTGTTGAGTACCTTACTGAAGTACATATAGATCACATCCACTGCTCTGACCTCATCAATCATCTTTTTTTATTACTTCTTCAAAAAAACTCAATTGTTAGTGATATATGATTTCCTATGCATAAAGCCGTGTTAACTATGTCTAATCAGTCCTTGCCGTTCTAAATACATATAAGTCCTGTCCCTTAGGATTCCCTCCAACAACTTGTCCACCACCGATGTCAGGCGCACCAGTCTATAGTTCCCCGGCTTTTCCTTACTACCTTTCTAAAATAGTGGCACACCATTAGCCAACTTCCAGTCTTCCGGCACCTCACCTGTGGCTTTCAATGATACAAATATCTCAGTAAGAGGCCCAGCAATCACATCCCTCACTTCTCACAGAATTTGAGGTTACAACTGATCAAGTCCCGTGGACTTATCCACATTAATGTGTTTTAAGACACGAAGCATCTCCTCCTCTGTAATCTGGACATTTTTCAAGATGTAGCTCTTTATTTCACTATCTTCCATGTCATTCTCCATGATAAACACGAGTGCAAAATACTCGTTTTGTATCTCACCCATCCCCTGTAGATCCACACATAGGTGGCCTTGCTGATCTTTAAGGTGCCCCCATTCTGTCCCCAGTTACCCTTTTGACCTTAATGAATTTGTAGAATTCCTTTGGATTCTCCTTAACCTTATTTGCCTAAACTATTTCATAACCCCTCTTTGCCCTCCTGATTTCTTTCTTAAGTATACTCCTACTGCTGTTATACTCTTCTAAGGGTTCACTCAATCCCTGCTGTCTATACCTGACATATGTTTCCATTGTTATCTTGACCAAAACTTCAATTTCATGAGACATCCAATTCCATACAACTTACCAGACTTGCCCTTCACCCTAACAGAAATATACTGTCTCTGGACTAATTATCTCATTTTTGAAGGCTTCTCATTTTCCGGCCGTCCCTTTACCTGCAAACATCTACACCAAAACAACTTATGAAAGTTCTTGCCTAATACCGTCAAAGTTGGCCTTCTTCCTGTTAAGAGCTTTAACTTTTAGTTCCAATCTATCCTTTTCCATCACTATTTAAAAACTAATAGAATTATGGTTACTGGACTCAAAGAGCTCCCCCACTGACACCTCAGTCACCTGCTCTGCCTTATTTCCCAAGAGTAGGTCAAGTTTTGCACTTTCTCTAGTAGGTACATCCATATAATGAAGCAGAAAATTTTCTTGTGCAGACTTAACCAATTTCTCTCCATCCAAAAAGCCTTTAATACTGTGGCAGTCCCAGTCTATCTTTGGAAAATTAAAATCCCCTATCATTACCACCCTATTATTCCCACAGATAACTGAGATCTCCTTCGAAATTCATTGCTCAATTTACAACTAACTATTTGGAGGTCTATTGTACAATCCCAGTAATGTGATCATCCCCTTTCTTATTTCTCAGTTCCACCCAAACAACTTCTCTGGATGTAATCCCAGTAATATTGTCCTAGGTACAGCAGTAATATTATCCTTAATCAAAAATGCCACTCCCCCTCCTCTCTTGCTCCCCTTTCTATCCTTCCTATGGCGTCTATACCCTGGAACATTAAGCTGCCAGATCTGTCCATCCCCAAGTCATGTCTCTGTAATTGCTATGATATCCCAGTCCAATGTTCCCAACCATGCCCTCTGCCTTACCTGTTAGGCTGCTTGCATTGAAATTTAACTCAGGAGAAAATATAAATTATTTTATTTGAAGTAAATAACAGCAAAAGACACACATACTTGTACGTATCAATTTTTTCACTGCTTTGCTATCTTGAAAGCCTTCCTTTTCTGTCCGAAGTGAAATATTATGCAGTTTTCCTGGGATCAGGTGTACAAATACTGCACACTCCTGGTCAACTTTTTGAACCTAAAATGAATAAATAACACAATAAACAATGTTGTGTTTATATATTCATAATGTGATATATGTAGGATTATCAAACATATTTAATTAATGGCATAAATGTGGCTAGAAATTCTTTTAGTAAAAATCATGTTTTGCCAAAACAGTATCATCAATAGTCTAACAGCTCTAATTGTTGTTTTATTGTATTTTCAATGAGTTGACAATTTGAAGAGTTAAATGTTAAAAATATGTCACATGCCACATATAGTGCATTTTTAATGCACCAAGAACAATTTGAGTTTACCATAAGTTGCTCTTCACAGTTTAAACACTGCACTTCATATTGGTAAAAATGTCCTTCTGCTCTATCCCACAGTAATTCCAGTGATGTTTCTGTGACTATTCCTTCTCGTAAATTAGTGGGTGGTGCCAAACCTAGAATAAAAATACAACAATAAATAATATATGAAAATAAATTTCATGGGTCTGCATCAGATTGACTAGTACACAGTCACAGATGAATCGATTTTGTAGTCAACTGTCATTTAAATATTTGGTAAACATGTAAATCTGTATTATTAGATAAACATAATTCAATTTTATAATGCATTGCTTCTGCTTCCTAAACTTACTGAATTAAGTAAAGACATTCTGACAGTGTAATGTTTATTATAGGTTTATGGACTTGGCTTAGATATTCTTTCCAGTCCAACAGTGCTGATTATTTTTCTTTTGGAGGCTGATTAGTTAATGGTTAAGGGTCTCTCATTTCACACAATATCCAATGCTACACAACATAAATCAGGAATTTGACATGAGACCACTTTGTGATCTGTACAAGATTTTGTATCTCTAGTAAATATGTTTTTTTAAAAAAACAGATAAAGGACACATTTGATATGCTGACACCAGGTATCAATCGTAAAGTTGTTTTATTTCACCTTGACTGAGTACTCAAGCAACAGTTATGATAAAATTCACTTCACTTGATTGTATATCTTGAATGCATAATAATACATAATAATTCACCAAGTTTCCCATTTCAGTCTCACATCTTACTTGAATTAAAATCATTTCCAACTGCCCGTTTGCAAAAAAATCTAGGACCTAAAATGTAATCAAAGTTTGCTTCAGGTTTCAATTTGTAGGTTTAATAATATCTGCTTTTTTTTGAAAATAAATTGTGATTACCCTTTGCATTGAACATAACTCTATTTTCAAACCCTATGAAACATTATCTAGAATAGCTCAAGAATGGGGTGGCATGGTGGCTCTGTGGCTCTGTGGTTAGCACTGTTGCCTCACAGCATTAGGGACCTGGGTTCAATTCCCACCTTGGGTGACTGTCTGTATGGGGTTTGCACATTCTCCCCGTGTCTGTGTGGGTTTCCTCTGGGTGCTCCAGTTTCTTCCCACAATGCAAAGATGTGCAGGTAAGGTATATTGGCTGTGCTAAATTGCCCATAGTATTAGGTGCATTAGTCAGGAGTAAATATAGGGTAGGAGAATTGGTCTGGGGGGGTTACTCTTCAGAGGGTCAGTATAGACTTGTTGGGCTGAAGGGCCTATTTCCATATTGTCAGGATTCTAATTCAACCATAACACAATGCATTGTAAAATGTTAAAGTTCATACTCAAGTTTCAGATGTTCAAAAATAGATACTTGCATGTT
Organism: Chiloscyllium plagiosum; assembly: GCF_004010195.1. Classification (NCBI taxonomy): domain Eukaryota; kingdom Metazoa; phylum Chordata; class Chondrichthyes; order Orectolobiformes; family Hemiscylliidae; genus Chiloscyllium; species Chiloscyllium plagiosum. Next base: position 42,715,080 of record NC_057728.1, on the reverse strand, counting down.
TTCACAACAGGAACTCTGTAAGCTTTGCTCCACATGTTGCCACTAGTTGCATAAACAGCAAAGTTATATTCATTGCCGGGTGTCAGATTTTCTAGGGTCACGTTAACATTAATGTTCTTTAAAGGTATTCTTTTATTTTCATTTCCGTATAGAATATTAATTCCATCAAATAAGCCAAACTTTGGCATTCCAACATAGAGCACAGTTGAGTGAGTCTGAATATCAATGGAAGCAACTATTTCAATTGGGTTAGGCTCTGAAATAGAAATAAGATGATTTTGCAATTTTAAAAAAAATCTCAAGATGAACAAGTTTGAAATGGTTCAGTCAGGAACTAACATGGGTATGAATGAGAGTTTCAGCAGAAGATTGGATAAGGCAGGGGTGGAGCTGGGTGATGATGCAGATATGCACGTAGGTATTCTTTGCTTGAGAGAGAATTTGAGGTTGGAAGCTCAGCTCAGGGCCAGCTAAGGGTGCAAACAGTTTTGTGCAGCATGAAACAATAGCCTGGAAGATGAATGGAATCAGTAGCTACAGATTTTATTTGTCATCAAAAAGAATGGGCAGAGTCTTGTTGTGACATTGGCCACATCACTAGCCAACTGGCCAATAAGGTCCCACCTGGTAAGAGCTGCTGGTCAATCAGTGCTCAGCACTGTGCTCAGTCCTCCTTCTACTTCACCAAGGATATGCAGGTCATTAGCCTCCTCCATTGCCACTCCCTAACTACCCGACGCCGGGAGGAAGAACACCTCAACTTCCACCTCAGGACCTTCCAACCACAAGACATCAATGTGGATTTCACCAGTTTCCTCATTTCCCCTCCCCTCACCTTATACCAGTTCCAACCTTCCAACTCAGCACTGCCCTCATGACCTGTCCTACCTCTCCATCCTTCTTCCCATCTATCTGCTCCACCCTCCTCTCTGACCTATCACCATCACCCCCATCTCCATCTACCTATTGCACTCTCAGCTACCTTTCCCCCCTCCCCATTTATCTCTCCACCGCCTCAGCTCACAACCTCATTCCTGATGAAAAGCTTTTGCCCGAAACATTAATTCTCCTGCTCCTCAGATGCTGCCTGACCTGCTATGCTTTTTGATCACCACACTCTCGACTCTAATCTCCAGCATCTGCAGTCCTCACTTTCATCTAACACAAGAGACCATAGCTACTGCTAGAAGATCACTCCTTTCCCTGGAAGAGCCAGGAATGCAGAGGACCCAAACGACTGATAAATTACCTGAGGAATGTGGAGGGTTTGGTTTCCACAGGCTGGGGGTGTAGGGAGAGGGAGACAGGGGTCAGTGCATAGTGAGTTGGGTCTCAGCAACCCTCCTGATATTCAGTCCTTTTGATTAGGCACTAATTGCCCTCAATGAGGTGGAGTGGCTGCACTGTATGACCTGTCATTCATGCTGCATGATGACAGGCTCATTTGCAGCTGGATTAATTCCAGTGGCAGCAGGATGAGGCATTTATGTAACCTTCAAAGATGTTGGGCTGGATCATATCGTGAAGATGGACTCCTGCACCGCAGCGTAATTTTCAGGGAAGAGCTCACTGCTGTCCAGCTGGCTCAGCTCACTTAAACATTTTACTGTACGGCTCTTTATTTAGTTTAAGGCCAGACTTCCAAACAGCTCTCGGAGGAAAGTCCACCTCTTGAGCTGCCAGCCAGTTATAGGCCAGCAGCTCTGTATCAATGGCCACCGCCAGGAGGAAATGGACCTGGTGATGTCCCAAAACATAGATAGGACCATGATCTCACCCGTATCAAGTTGGCTGCAGTATGTCAGAACCAAACCAAAGACAACTATATACAACAATAAAATAAAATATCAGACCTAACTCTAGATCTTTATGCCAAACAATCCATGATTCTTTGAAAATATCTAAAATTAGTACTTACTGATAAATATTCATTTGAGTTTTTTTAAAAACATGAATACAAGCGCATTAAGGTTCCATGCTGAACCCATGCTTGCACCTATGAGTTCTTCCTAATACTAGTCTCCATCAGGGTTTACAGTGCCATTGGAAGGGACCTCATTTTCATGGTACAGATGCAAACATGTACCACATGGCATCACCAGCCTCAAGATGATGGAGGTTTGTACCATCAACCATGGTTCATTCTTGCATTGCACCAAAGGTTCTCCAGACAAAGAAGGTTCCTCCATAGACATCAAGGTCACTTCGCAGTTCTGAATCCCAACCAAAGAACCCATATTCTCTCCGTGAAAATCAATCATAGCATTTATCATAGCAGACTAATGAGTCGTGATGACACTGGGGTCTCTAGTCACTCTCAGGTGTTAGAACTCTGACTTACTTGTAGTTTGTGTAATCAATTTTGGTATGCTTCTCTTCCCATTTTTTATTGCCATCACTTCAATGTCATATGTGACACCTGGGATTAGAAAATCAAATTGAAATACCGTTGCATTTGTCACTGAACGTTGTTTTACTTCTTTGTTACCATTGCTCAGTTTTATTTGTACATAGTATTCATCACTTCCTTCTAATGGTGGCTCCCAGTGCACAATGATTCTATTCTCCCAAACATCAGTGTTGCCAATGTAAATACGCACTGGAGGACTGGGAGCTGGGTTCACAATAAAACATAAATAATTAGTAAACTTTAAATGCAAGGTTAGTTTCATTGTACAAATTCTAAACACTTAAGTTGATTATAATTGACACTGATCTACTCCATTTCAACATTAAAGTCAAACACGAAAAACAATCATTTTGCCATTTTCTCAATGTTCCTGATAGTGCACAAATCCTTTTTACTGCATTTTTTTTGTAATTAGAGAGGAAGATCTCCCAGATGCTAGGCAATAAATGTACTGTTTGATATGGATACATACAAAATATGACAAAGTTTGATATGATTGCAAATGAACATAAATACATCTCCTATCTTTTAGATGGAAAAAAATTACCTTTCACAGCTAATATTTACCTGTACTTGCAAGCAATGGTCCTTCAGCACAACTTAGTGATCCTCCTTCAGCCACTGTCTGTACATAAACTTTGTATGAGTGGAATGGTTTAAGATTTCCAAGCATTAAGGATGTTTTGTCACCTTTAACATTTTCAGTTCCTTGACTTTTTGATCCAAATCCCATATAACTAACAAGATAGTGATGAAATAATGCATTCTTTGATTCATCTGGAGGACTCCAAAGCACCTCTAGTGCAGTGGATGATACTTTTCCAATAGTAATATTTTTTGGTGGATTGGGTCCTATTTAACAGGGAAAATATAAATTTCAAAATTAGAAGCATATATGTATTGAAGTACTACAAAGATTACGTTTTAAGCTTTTGTATCAGAAACAGGTGTCGACATTGCAACAAAAATGCTGTATGAAATCAGGAATACCAAGTCACATCCCTTCACCTGGCTTTTCTCATTTTTGGGGGGGATGGCATAGGGGTGGTTTGTAGTTCAAGCAACTGCAGCACCTGGAGGAAGCTGGCCATTTAGATGATCAGCTGCTTCCACTGAAATTGGATCTTGAATTTCCTGGCATCTGAAACCTGGCATGTAGAGAGTATACGAGGTAAGCACATGTCTGTTATTAGTCCATTTCTTCTGGATAGCTAGGGTACCCCTTTGGAGAGCTGAGTTGCTACTGCATCATGATTTCAAGCCATTTCAGGAGCAAGGCTCAGGTGATGGGTATCAGGAATCTTTTGCAGCTGGAGTTCGGGGATTATTTAGGTGCCTAACAGATGCCCTTAGACTACTAAGTGTGAATAAAGTTTTGTATAAATAGTGCATAAACCCCTTGAAACTGCCCAGCTTGTGAACACGTCTTAAAATGAATCTACGAGAGTCAAATTGGATATTTATGAATAAGAGTGCTTTTCACAGGAGAGTGTGATCTGCAATACAGAACCTTAAGTAAAAGAACAATGAATGAAATCTTGGTGTGGTATGGTGGTGTGAAAGTTGGAAAATATGAGAACCTTGGCCTCAAAGAAAAGATTTTTCATGTTCTCCTTAGATTATAGGTAGATATTTCAGGATCTCACTATTGAGTGATTTCCGAATCATCATATGTTTTCACCTTATTTTTCGCTCACTCCCCTTATTGCTGCACCACTTCCAATTCTGCTCTCCTTCCCAATGTTACAAATTCACAACATGTAAGTAAAGGTAATTCCTAGTGGCTGTAACTTGTTAACTGCTTGTCCTGGCCATCACCTAACTGTGTGTTCACTGCAATGTCCCTGCACCTTCTGGGTTATAGGCTAACTGCCTCTGTGTCTTATATTGTCTTTTCACGCATAAGGAGAGGCAGGTAGCTTGTCACAGTGGAGAGCATGGAACAGTCAATGGGGGTTACATGTCATTGTATACTACCAGGCTATGTCAATATTACACCTACAGCACTGGCCAGCAGTTTACATGGCAAACAGACTGCGTGCACTTTAAACAAACGGTCATGGCTGGAAATCAAAGGGGAATAGTCCCTTTGTCTGGTCAAGGGTCAGTCAGCAGCACCATCTCAGTCTATCAAGGGGCTAATATTATTCCAGACCAGAGGTTGGCCACAGTTAGTCAGGCACTTGATCCTATTAGTATCCAAGCATCCATACCCTCATAGCCTAGGGAAAAATCCATAATGAGTTTGGCAGGTTAAGTCCGGACATTTTCAATAGGTCAATAGGAGAACTGTGGCATATCAGTCTGGGGGCTAGGGTGTATTTAGGTGAGAATATCTTACCAAACCAGTCAGGGTTTGTGTGTGGGCCATGATGAGTTCTGGGAAATGTTCTCAATAACAGTCAGGGTTGTATCGGTGACAATCTATGGAGATCTGAGAACAGCAGATAATTTGTCTACTGAATGGGTTTCGTTACACTGGATTTCTGATGGAATAATTATAGTGAAAAGGATCAATTCTAGTTAGAAAGGTGGGATCTCAGAATGGATGTGGTCGGGGAGTGGTTGTCAGAGTTTATTGACAATCTGACTTCTATACAGTGAGAATGTAAGGCCAACAAGAATATATCAATTTGCAAAGCAAAGACTCTGCAGAGATCCCCGGAGACATTAATAATTAAATAAAGGGGTTCAATTGAAATGGGAGGGTGGCTAAAAGGCCATGGGAACCACATAAAATGGAGCGTGAAAAGTGGGGATCATTTTGCACCTCAGGTGGATCCTGAAAATCATCACAAAAACACAACGCTGGAACCATTCCATCTCAGGTCAAAACTCAAATGTGCAATAACAGTATTCAAAATGGCTGATTTTGTGTGCAAATTGGGGAGGGGAACTCCCTGATTTGCTCTCTGGGGTCAGAATAAACATTTGGAGCATGAGGCCTTGCAGGGTAATTGCAATAATTATGACTTTCACCTACCTGGCTTCAAATTGAACCTCAGTGGCAGAACACTCATTGTGCAAGAATGCAAAATTAAGAATTAGAGCCTCAAGCAATCATGATCACTGTGCCCATTAATTGTCTCCTTGTTATGTTTGCTAAGCAAATCTAATCAGACAAATGTATTTAAAAGTGACACAAAGCATCTTACTGGATCTGTTTGCTGACACCAACACCCAGCAATATCAATGCATTACATTCGTTGGTATCAGTAAGCAAAGTCTTACAAAAACATATTTCATAGGTAGCACTGGAACTCAATGTTTTGTAGCTGGCACATTCACATGCTGAACAGTAAGCATGCAATAACATGGTCTGTGTTATGAGCTGATATCATGTTTGTTTGTGACAGAATTCTACTCCCCAAGTGCAACTTGGAAACTTTGTTTTTGCATTGTATAATTGGATAAAATTGCCTATTTCAGAGCTCCTTAAGATGGTATGTCATTGACCTTGAATTGTCTTCATGTCACACTGTATGAGGGCATAGCATGGAGCTTTATTATGAAGAACATGAAGACTCAGGAGTTCCTTCAATAAAGTTACATGATCTTCCTGATCCTCCTCACAGATTATTTGTTCATGCATCTGACTCAGATGTCTTCATGTTTGGAGTCCATGTGGCTTTGCTTCAAATGTGAAGGCAGTACAGAAGGAGGCAGAAATAACAAATATGTCAGCAAACCCATCAGGATAGACAATGTCCTGCAGCTGCCACAAATCTTCCAAAGCTAATGTAGAAGCTGAAAGGATCGATAGTTTAGGGAAAGGAGGTGGGTGACAGCTGTTGTGTCAACACAATGTGTTCAATACTGAGAGTTGTAGTCCATGAGCCTTGATGAGATGTGTGCACAGTGTGGCATGTTCCATTAATGGGAGGTACAGTCTGACCTAGACTAGCTATATCTTATGTTGTGCCCTCTGTTGGTAGTCTGCCGAAAAAATATTGTTCTTTCCTCCATCAACCAATCACCAGTACCTCCAGATCCTCTTCCACAAAATAGTGAACTAAGTTGCCTTTCTGGGCCATTTCCTTGGTTATAATTGTGTAAGACCACAATGTGAGCACGAGTTCCTGGGTAATAGCACCTGATTGGTGCATAGCTGGGCTTTAAATATGGCGCCAGTGCCAGACTGTAAGAAGGTCCCACAAGAGTGAGCACTTCTACCTTTCCGTCCATGTGATTCAACAAGAAGGCAACTGAAAAGCCCAGTTGCATTATTAATGAGGTGAAGAACTGAAGGTGTTATGAGGTGTTGTCCTTGGCGGACTGATAGCCATGGATCTCACTTTACAAAACATTTTAATTGAATATAGGGAAATTCTGCCTGATACTTTTCTTCTTGTGTGGTAAATGCTGCTGGATAGAAGAAGACACTAGGTTGGCATAGTAGCTCTTGGAGCTGGGTGGAGGGGAATAGATTGGCATAGGTGGGATGAGGGGCCATGGGGGTGAGTATATATGTTTAGAGCAGCTTTGGTGGGGCCTTGAGAGCACAGGTGGGATGCTTTCTGTCTTAATCTATATTTTCAAATATTATCATAATTTTGGACCCCAAAGGCAAGCTTTCCTCCAAGCCCGCCATAAAAACTGGCAGCATAATCCAGCCCACCCTGAACCAAGAACATAATTGTATGAAACCACTTTTGAAGGTCAGGTTCTTGGAACCTCGATTTCTTGCAACTCTGCACCTAGCCCAGCATCGAAAATTGGGACCAGAGTAAACAAAATCAACCACAAGTAAAAATGTAGAAATTTACAATTTAATTAAAAAATAAAAAAATCTAAAAATTACATTTATTTTCCACTGTATTGTCTTAGGCAGATTTGAATTTTAATATCAATGAGCATTTTAATTTGTTGTATTCCGAAATTATAGACATTAATTTGATCCAGGACTGAATGCATGTAGCTGGTGGACACGATAATTTAATCTTTTTGTTCAAATCTCATTTTGTTTGTAGTTGCATTGCAATTAAATTTACAGTTTAAATTCTAAAGTTTCTAACTTCAGTAAGATTTTAACAAGGTCTCCGGTGGAAGAGCAGTTGGGTTTAGATCACTTACAAAGCAGCTGAAACTGGTTCCTCGAGAACTGGGTTATCTTGGCCTTTTGTCTTAGGCATGTAGAAAACTAGCAAATTTAGTGCAACTTAGCACTTGTGTGCAATTAACAATATGGTGCTGTGAGTTGATGACTAAGCGAGTTAAGGGAAGAAGCAAAAGATGTGCGTCTTTATCTTTGTTTTCACTCTTTCAACTGGAAGGAATTGTTTTCACTCTGCTCACAGGAAAAGAAGCTAACTAATTAATTAGCATTTGAGAAATGACAAAGGGTAATTATATTCCTAAGGTTCAAAATAATATACTAACTTGTAATGAGGTATCAAAAATATGTAAAAACATAAGTAAATATAAATTTGAATAACATAATGCAAGATTTGTTTAAAACACATTAAAATTGACAGAATAGTTGATGTATCATAGCTGCAGCATGTGGGGAGTTCTGGATATCTATGCAATCGAGGGCAAACAGCTATATTAAATGTTGGACTTTTGAACAGCTTTAGCTTAGAGATTCTAAACTAGAGGCTGAACTACTGCTTTGCAATGCATCAGCAAGAGGGACATTTTCCAGGATTCTTTGTACCAGGAGACAGTCACACCTCTTTGGACAGAGTTTTCTAACTTCACTGGTGTTTGGGGAATGCAGAGTGAGACTGTGAGTGAAGCAAGTCAAGGACCCAGAGGGAAGGAACATGCAATGTTCAGCATTTTTAGCTGTCCACAAGTTGAATATGTGTCAGCTTGTCTGGATGAGAGTGAGTGCTATAAAGGGAATGACCCAACAAATCATGACAATTTGGTACAGGAAGCTACTTAAGTGGGGGAGGAAGAATGAATGTACTGGTAGTGGTGGAATGTATAGTGAAGGAAATTGACAGTAAAGAGTGCAAGTCCAGAGGAACTATAGACCGGTGAGCCTGACATCAGTGGTGGATGTTAAAGGGGATTCTGAGAGATAGGGTTTACATGTATTTGGAGAGGCAAGGACTGATTAGGGATAGTCATCATGGCTCTGTACAGTAAATTATGTCACACAAACTTGATTGAGTTTTTTGAGGGTGTTACCAAAATGATTGATCAGGCCAGAGCAGTAGACAATGTTTACATGGACTTTAGTAAAGCCTTCGACAAGGTTCTGCACATAGACTAATTAGTAAAGTTAGATCACATGAGATTCAGGGTGAGGTTGCCAATTGGATACAAAATTGGTTTAACTGTAGGAGAAGGAGGGTGATGGGGGAAGTTATTTCTTGCACTGGACGCTGATGACCAGTGATGTGCTCAAGGATCGGTGCTGGGTTCACTTTTGTTTGTCATTTATATAAACGATATGGAAAAGATTTTAGGAGCATGGTTACTAAGTTCGCAGATGACACCAAAATTGGTTGTATAGTCGACAGTGACGGTGGTTATCTAAAATTACAAAAGGATCTTGATCAATTGGACAATGGACTGAAGAGTGGCAGATGGAGTTTAATTTGGATAAATGTGAGGCATTGCATTGTGGTAAACAAACAAGGGCAGGACATCGATAGTTAATGGTAGGGTCCTGGGTAATGTTGTTGAACAGGAACACTGAGAGGTTCAGGTAAAAAGTTCTTTGAAAGTTGCATCACATGTAGACAGGGTGATTAAGAAGGCACCAAGTATGATTGCCTTCATTGCTCAGACCGTTGACCATAGGAGTTTGTACATTGTACATTGTACAGGATATTGGTGACGGCTGTTTTGGGATACTGTGTACAGTTCATGGTGAGGCCAAACTGACCCAAAACACTGTCACCAGCCACGGAACGACTGTCCTGCTGGGCTGAGAGACAGTCTTGCCAGGCCAGGAAAGTGACATGTGCTGCCAAGAGACGGCCACACCAGGGTGGGACACCACACACCGGGCTGGAAGACAGATACAGCAGGCTGGGAGACTGAAACACCCCGGGCTGGGAGACTGACATACTGGGCTAGGAGACTGACACCGGGCTGGGAGACTGACACACCAGGCTGGGAGACTGCCACACTGGGCTGGGAGACTGACACACTAGACGGGGAGACTGACACACCGGGTTGGGAGATAGAGACACCGGGCTGGGAGACTGCCACACTGGGCTGGGAGACTGACACACTGGGCTGGGAGACTGACACACCGGGCTGGGAGACTGATACACTGGGCTAGGAGACTGACACAGTGGGCTGGGAGACTGACAGACCGGGCTGGGAGACTGACACACCGGGCTGGGAGACTGATACACTGGGCTAGGAGACTGACACACTGGGCTAGGAGACAGACACACTGGGCTGGGAGACTGACACAGTGGGCTGGGAGACTGACAGACCGGGCTGGGAGACTGACACTCTGGGCTAGGAGACGGACACACCGGGTTGGGAGACAGAGACACCGGGCTGGGAGAATGCCACACTGGGCTGGGAGACGGACACACCGGGCTGGGAGAAAGATACACCGGGCTAGGAGACTGACACACTGGGCTGGGAGACTGCCACACTGGGCTGGGAGACTGCCACACTGGGCTGGGAGACTGCCACACTGGGCTGGGAGACTGACACACAGGGCTAGGAGACTGACTCACTGGGCTAGGAGACTGACTCACTGGGCTGGGAGACTGACACAGTGGGCTGGGAGACTGACAGACCGGGCTGGGAGACTGACACTCTGGGCTAGGAGACGGACACACCGGGTTGGGAGACAGAGACACCGGGTGCACTGACACACCGGGCTGGGAGTCTGAGACACCGGGCTGGGAGACTTTCACACTGGGCTGAGAGACTGACACACCGGGCTGGGAGACCTGCCACAACGGGCTGGGAGACTGCCATACTGGGCTGGGAGACTGACACACAGGGCTGGGAGACTGACACACTGGGCTGGAGGACTGACATACCGGGCTGGGAGACTGACACACCGGGTTGGGAGACTATCACACTGGGCTGACAGACTGACACATCTGGCTGGGAGACTGACACAACGGGCTGGATGACCTGCCACAACGGGCTGGGAGGCTGAGACACCGGGCTGGGAGACTGACACACTGGGCTGGGAGGCTGACACACCAGGCTGGGAGACTGACACACTGGGCTGAGAGACTGACACACCAGGCTGGGAGACCTACACAACGGGCTGGGAGACTGAGACACCGGGCTGGGAGACTGACATACCAGGCTGGGAGATTGACACAATGGGCTGGGAGACTGCTTCACCGGGCTGGGGGACTGAGACACCAGGCTGGGGGACTGAGGCACCGGGCTGGGAGACTGACACAACGGGCTGGGAGACTGACACACCGGGCTGGGAGACTGACTCACTGGGCTAGGAGACTGACTCACTGGGCTGGGAGAATGCCACACTGGGCTGGGAGACTGCCACACTGGGCTGGGAGATTGACACACCGGGTTGGGAGACTGACTCACCGGGCTGGCGGACTGACACACTGGGCTGGGAGACTGACACAGCAGGCTGGGAGACTGACACACCGGGCTGGGAGATTGACACACTGGACTGGGGGACTGACACACCGGACTGGGCGACTGAAACACCGGGCTGGCGGACTGACACAATGGGCTGGGAGTCTGAGACACCGGGCTGGGAGACTGCAGACTGGGCTGAGAGACTGACACACTGGGTTGGGAGCCTGTCATACCGGGCTGGGACCCTGACACACCGGGCTGGGACACTAACACACTCGGCTGGGAGACTGACACACTGGGCTGAGGAACTGCCACACCGGGCTAGGGGACTGAGACACCGGGCTGGGAGACTGCCACACCAGGCTGGGACACTAACACACTCGGCTGGAGACTGACACACTGGGCTGGGAGACTGAGACACCAGGCTGGGAGACTGCAGACCGGACTGGGAGACTGACACACTGGGCTGGGAGACTGATACACCGGGTTGGGAGACAGAGACACCGGGCTGGGGGACTGACAAACTGGGCTGGGAGATTGACACACTGGGCTAGGAGACTGACACACTGGGCTGGGGGACTGACACACTGGGCTGGGAGACTGACACACTGGGCTGGGAGACTGACACACTGGGCTGGGGGACTGACACACTGGGCTGGGAGACTGACACACTGGGCTGGGGGACTGAGACACCAGGCCAGGAGACTGACACACCGGGCTGGAGGACTGACACACCGGGCTGGGAGACTGAGACACCCGGCTGGGAGACTACAGACCAGGCTGGGAGACTGACACATTGGGTTGGGGGACTGACACACCAGGCTGGGAGACTGAGACACCCGGCTGGGAGACTACAGACCAGGCTGGGAGACTGACACATTGGGCTGGGAGACTGCTGACTGGGCTGGGAGACTGCAGACCGGGCTGGGAGACAGCAGACCGGGCTGGGAGACTGACACACCGGGCTGGGAGACTGACACACCGGGATGGGAGATTGACACACTGGACTGGGGGACTGACACACCGGGATGGGAGATTGACACACCGGGCTGGGAGACTGACACACCGGGATGGGCGACTGAAACACCGGGCTGGCGGACTGACACAATGGGCTGGGAGTCTGAGACACCGGGCTGGGAGACTGCAGACTGGGCTGAGAGACTGACACACTGGGTTGGGAGCCTGTCATACCGGGCTGGGACCCTGACACACCGGGCTGGGACACTAACACACTCGGCTGGGAGACTGACACACTGGGCTGGGAGACTGCCACACTGGGCTGGGGGACTGAGACACCAGGCCAGGAGACTGACACACCGGGCTGGAGGACTGACACACCGGGCTGGGAGACTGAGACACCCGGCTGGGAGACTACAGACCAGGCTGGGAGACTGACACATTGGGCTGGGAGACTGCTGACTGGGCTGGGAGACTGCAGACCGGGCTGGGAGACAGCAGACCGGGCTGGGAGACTGACACACTGGACTGGGAGACTGACACACTGTGCTGGGAGACTGACACACCGGGATGGGAGATTGACACACCGGGCTGGGAGACTGACAAACTGGGCTGGGAGATTGACACACTGGACTGGGGGACTTACACACCGGGCTGGGGGACTGACACACCGGGCTGGGGGACTGACACACTGGGCTGGGGGACTGACACACCGGGCTGGTGGTCTGACACACCGGGCTGGGAGACTGAGACACCCGGCTGGGAGACTGACACACTGGGCTGGGAGACTGAGGCACTGGGCTGGGAGACTGAGACACCGGGGCTGGGAGACTGAGACACCGGGGCTGGGAGACTGAGACACCAGGGCTGGGAGACTGAGATACCGTGGCGGGGAGACTGAGACACCGGGGCTGGGGGACTGACACACTGGGGCTGGGGGACTGACATACCGGGCTGTGGAACTTCCACACCCGGTCTGCCTCAAGGCTGAGAGTCTGAGCCTGCGCTGATGCTGGGGAATGTGGAATCTGTACCATTGGTACTGTCTCCACCTGAACCGTGTTAGGCTCAGTGTTCTTGCAAGCCATGTTATATGGCCGGGAAGGATATTTGGGAAAATGTGATAAATCAAAAGGTCGAGACAAGGATAAAAGACTAAGACGGAAGATATAAACAGACTATGGTAGTAAAGGATGGCGTATGTAAAATAAGAATAGATCAATAGATAAAATGATACAAAAAGAAAAGAATAAAAAGAAAGACTGTATCTGAATGCATATAGTGTTTAAAACAAAACAGATGACAGAGAACGCAAACAGAAATAAATATGATCTGGTAGCCATTACAGAGACATGGTAACTGGATGACATTGTTTGGTACCTGAATATTGAATAGGAAAAGATATTATGAAGAATAGCGAACTATGAAAACGTGGAGGGGTGACTCTGTTAGTTAATGATGATATACGCACAATAGAGACCTAAGTTCAGAAACCAGGATGCAGAAATAATTCTGGTGGAGGTGTGAAATGATAAAGGCAAGAAGTACTTGTGGGAGTGGTGTATTGACCCTCTAAATATTCTACCCTTAATATTCTTCCTGTAAGTCCTAAATCCCTCTCCAGAGATGTGAATATGTCACGCAATCTGATAGATTAGTGCAATACAGAGGCAATGCAATATATTATCAAACAAGGGGGAAATCAAGACTCTACACAGCATTATTCAAGGTTGTGGAAGGGAGTTTTCCTGGTCTCATGACCCTCAGTCATCCCTCAACAAACAGAAGTGTAAAGGATTATTTGAGGTTTTACCTCATTATTATTTATGGAAGCCTGCTGGATCCAAATTGGCTGCCACATTTACCTATAACACTTCAAATCTAATCTTTTGTGAACTATTTTCTGAAATTATGCTGAATTTCACACCATTTTCTGTGCCTGGAGTCATGCAAGTGTAAAATAAGGTTATTTATCCTTAGTTGCCTATTGGCTAAGCGTATTAGTGTGTACTACCCCTTTCCTCTCAGGGGAAGCACTCCCAGCACATGCCTTCACCAGTTGCTACTATCGAGATTGATAACATTTTGTTGAAACTGTGAAGGACCTTATGCTAAATTTTCAAGTACCATCCCTTGGTTCTTTTAATTAATTCTATGAAGCTTGTAATAGTTTCAGAGAACTTATACTATACACAAATTAATTTCTTGAGAGTACAACCAGCCCCCAGAAACAGATCTGTCACCACTCAGAAGTTAACTTTGAAGTTAATATCATCTTAAAGTAACCATTAAAACTTACTTGTTTTTACACTCAAAATTGGAGTAATTGTACTTTGAACACCTGTACCATCTCTCATCATTAATGCAAAATAGTATTGTTGTCCAGGATGCAGCCCAGGAATAGTTGCTTTCGTCGTATTTAATAATATACTGTGGGAATATTCTTTTCTTTCACCAGTAATAGTTTGGAACCAAATAAATAGTTCAGATCTTGTGCTGATTAAACCATCTAAATCATCCCAAACAATGGTGGCTTCATTTTCATTAACATCTTCTAATTTTAGTGAGACAGTCTTTGGAAGAGCTAAGACTGAAGAAAAACACAAAGTCATAGAATCATAGAGATATACATCACGGAACAGACCCTTCAGCCCAACTTATCCATACCAACCAGAGGTCCTAATAAACCTAGTCCCATTTGCCAGCATTTGGCTCATATCCTTTGAAACCTTTCCTATTCATATACTCATCCAAAATGTTGTAATTCTACCAGCCTCCACTACTTCTTATGGCAGCTCATTCCATACACACACCACCCTGTGCGTGAAAAAGTGGCCACTCGGTCTCTTTTAAATCTTTCTCCTCTCATCTAAACCCCTCTTGATTTGGATTCCCCGACCCTGGGGAAAAGACCTTATCTATTTACCCTATCCATGTCCCTCGTGATTTCATAAACCTCTATAAGGTCACCCCTCAACCTCCATTGCTCCAGGAGAATAGCCTCAGTCTATTTAGCCTCTCCCTGTAGCTCAAACATATTTAAAAATGGCTTATAGAAAGTTCTAAACTTTTAGCTCAGTATAAATTATCTAGTTTTGGTGAAATTCTGAAGCAAAATGATGCAATGCCTATTGTACAAACAAGTATCATTCACTTCCAAATGACACCACTTATCGATAATGAACTGTAGCATCCTTAAGTAATGCATCCCATATCAATGGTGAAGCAGCAAACCTCCACAATATTTCCGAACAATAACGATATTTTACAGCAAATAAAGACCACTAAAATCAGTGTTATAGCTGCATGGTAAACAGAAATTAAACTACTTGTTGTGACTGACCAATAGGGATTTCAAAAGAGGGGACCCAATTCACCTTTCCTCACCTCATCATACCAAGTCTCATAACAATACAAGACAGGTTTAGAGGCTTTCAGCTCCGATGTAAGTTTCATACAAATATACCACTACAGAAAAAATTCAAATACAAAAACAAGACAAAGATACCACAAACTTCTCTCAAAAGTTGAAAATAATAATGAACTAAAGAGAATAAGTCATGTGTTTGATCTATGAAACAATATCCAAACTCGATAGATTTCCCTCCAAAACTCTGGTCACCAGGTGGTAATACTCAAAGCAGATCCTTGAAGCAACACAACTATCAACAGATCAGTAAGTCAACAGATCTAGAATTGCAAAGACAAACAGCATTGCCACCTTAAAGAAAAAAGAATGCATACACAATTCCAGAGATGACCTAATGTGGATTTTGTGGTCTTACCAAGATTAAGTTTAGGAGTTTCACTTTGTTTTTATTTTGGTGACTAAATTGATTTAATGTTAACATTGAACTGTGTTTCCTGCTTACAATTATTTCCTGCAATTACTTGTTGGAAGATTACTCTTGTTACAATAAAATTTACAGTAAAAGCTTTGGCCATTACTTCTTACTGCTGCATGAGAAGTTTCACACCAATCATCCACTAATGCTTAAAGGCAACACAGTTCAGAAACATGAAGCCATTAGATATGGTTAATCCCATTGGAATAACCCATTATGTTATGTTAGTCTTTAAACCATATTTTCAGTAAGCTTGCATTAGTTTCAATATCCATCATGAGATAAAGTTCACACAAAAGGTGGTCCTTGGAAAAATAAGGCATAATTTAGGCCTAACGCATTATTGTTATTTTATCATTATCAACTAAGTCATACTGTGAAGTTTAAAAAGTACAAATAAAATAATAAAAATCCAAAATACTACCTTATATGACTTTTGCTTTGGTCATTCAATAAACATAATTTTGTCTGATAACATTTTCTTCAGTGTAGAAACAGCTTTTAAATATAATTTACCTTCATATTCACAAATGTATGGCAGAGGAAGGAAGCAAAACAGCCCTGTAAACAGATAGTTTGGACCCAATGGATTCAGCTGTAATGCATAGCAATCACTTTCGTTCATTGGCAAAGTCTGCCACAAAATACTGCTTAAATTATAAGGAGATGCATCAGTCCACTGAAGCTCAGTTTCTGTCTGGGAGAGAAATCATTTATATCCATTACACTGAGTAAGATCAGCATTATTGTGGAGTGTGCCTTTATACAATCAACATTTTAAAGGAGAAAGCAAGGATTGAAAGAACTTTCATATAAACAGGTCAATGTTTCATTTTTAAAGAAAATTAGCTAGGCAGTCACTTGTGTTCTTTTGACTGCATGTTAAATCACATAGTCAAACCTAGGCTGGGCATAAATGCCTAAAGCCATTAAATTAAGCGTATGTTTCTGCAGTTTATGTAGCTTTCTACCTTTTAATTTTCTCCAATTCTAAGCTTCCCATATACTGTCCCAACATTTTAAATTTGCCATTCTAAATGAACACATTGCTTTAATGTGCATGATTACTCTCCAGAGGATCCTTGACCCCAGGGAAGGTCAGCTGTTGGTCACTTGAATTTTAATACTGTTTGCTGAGCGTTTCCTGAATGAGGCAATGCCAGCTCTTCCCAACTCTCCAAGTAGTAGACAAGACCCCTTTTGCAAGGCAAAAGTGAGGACTGCAGACGCTGGAAGCCAGAGTTTAGATCAGAGTGGTGCTGGAAAAGCACAGCAGGTCAGGCAGCAACCGAGGAGCAGGAGCGATTTTCCTGCTTCTCCGATGCTGCCTGACCTGCTGTGCTTTTCCAGCACCACTCTGACCAAGACCCCTTTTGCCTCAATACATTCCATACAATGTAGTTTAATTTTATATTCTAGTAAAAGCAAAATGAGCTTCAAGACAGTTTCTACCTGTCAATTAGATTCTGAAAATTAAAAACACACAAAAAGGCACTTAACATGTCCTAAAATTGATAGTAAAATTTTACTGTAGACTTACAGTGTGGGTAATTTGATAGAGATGATCAAAATGAGGAAGGGATGGTGAAAGTAGATCAAAATAAATATTTGTTGATGACTAAATATTGAAGATGCCACTTTAATAATAAATTAAAACACTTGTATATGATTTCCAATTACAAACTACATGTTTATGTACATTGTCCAGTGGTGAAAAGGAATGCAATGATCTGATCAGAAAGTAAACTTAATCATAATTAGCTTTCATTCATCTCTAAATTATCTATTATGAGCACCCAATATCAGAAGAATGTACTCCCTTAGCTAATTAACATTACACACTCCCACAGAAAGGCTATGATATAAAACAGCTGTCTAAAATATTCAGCAACAGGTCATAAAACCATGGGATGTTACAGCCATGAGCCATCAAGTCTCACCCAATGCTTTTCTCCATGTAAACAACTAAGTCAATTCCCCATCTCATTTGTTCCACTTCCACTTTAATACTCTACTTTTCCAAGCAAATCCTGTCTTAAAATAATTTTCTTCAACAACTATTAATGGCAGAAAATGTAATACTCAATATACCCGAAGCTATTGTTGTCTACATTTTCAATTAATGCTTTACTGAGCATTCTTTTGACTGGAAATAATGGATACAATTTTTATAATGTCACAGAGCATTTTTATTGCAGAGAAAATGACAGAAGGGCCAGTGTGGACTTGCTGGGCTGAAGGGTCAGTTTCCACAATGTAGGGATTCTATAATTCTATAAATAAATAATTCTATAAAAAGTCAGGAATCTCAAGTACTAGGCTTTGCTATTTTTGCAGGGGTGCAACGGGAGTGCAGTTCCCAGAGGCAGTTGTCCATTTAAATGACCAAACGCTCCAATGACATCTGATTTTGGACCACTGGTATCTGCAGACTGGAGTATGGATGTTAGATCAAGTAAGCGCAGATACTTTTCCCATACATTCCTCTGGATGGCCAAGTACTCATATGGAGAACTGACAAAACCTGTGAATATGGTTCTTGGGGTTGAAGGCTTCAGAGATCATTTAGGGTAGGGATAGAAGAGGTTCCTGATATCCTTTGGTGATGAGAGCCAGGATCCCTTTGGGAATGTGGGTCAAGTACCCTTTAGGACTGTCAATTGCAGGGAGGCATCAGAAACTCTGGAACCTTGCCTAAGTGACTATGCTATAAGCATGACCCTGAAAGCTTCATTGATGCTTTTCAAAATATTTCTGTAACAAAGGATTTTCCACTCACCTTAATGTCATTTAGACCAGTCCATAACATGCTGAAGTTATCTAGTGACCTCAGGAGTGAAGATACAAGCTTATGTTCTTCTTCGGTATTGATATCAATAAGATGAGCTCTATTAACTGCTGATTCACAGAAATGTGATGCATCTTTCCATCGCTTATAATCTTTTCTGATCCAGTAGCAACTATAGAGTGATCCTACCCAGCCAGGAGGGCATGATGCTGCAGATGAAATAATTGTATTATTAACAAGTTAAAATAAAAATGACCCAGATATGGAATTGTAGAAATTTGACACCCATGTTATGATCAGGAGGGTGACAGTAATGTGTTTTAATATCTTATGGTTACTTGTGGTAATTGTTGATGCCAAATAATCCAGTAGTCCTGTCAACATAGCAGGAGCACAAACGTATTCATTGTCTAATGGCTAATTTGATATGCACCATCAAGAGTGGCTTGGTAGTTGCACTACTGATCAAGCTGGTCGGGTCGTAAAGGTCATAGCTGCTAGACTGAGTCTGCAGCAAGTGCTGAGGGATCCAGCAAGAGGGAAAAACGTACTTGATCAAATCCTTACCAATCTGCTAGCTGTAGATGACCACCGCATTGTCCTTGTAAAATTCTGCCTTCACATTAAAATTAACTTCCATCATGTTGTGTGATACTACCACCATGCTAAATGGGACAGACTCCAAACAGATCTAGCAATGAAAGACTGGGCATCCATGAGACGCTTGAGCCATCAAAAGCAGCACAATTGTACATCAGCACAATCTGCAACCTCAGGTCCCAGCATATCCCCCATTCAACCATTAGCATCAAGACTGGGCTCAACCCTGGTTCAATACAGGAGACCATGCCAGAAGTGGCACCAGGCAAAACTAAAAATGAGGAGTCAACCTGGTGGAGCTACTAAATTGGACCATTTGCATGCCAAACAACAAATGCAGCAAGTGATAGACAGAGCTAAATGAGTCCACAAACAATTGAAGATCTGCAGACCTGCCGTGACCATCCAGTCATGGATGGTGATGGACAATTAAACAACTCACTGGAGGAGGAGGCCCCACAAATATCCCCATCCTCCATGATGGAACAGCCCAACACATGAGTGCAAAAGATAAGGCTGAAGCATTTTCAGTAATTCTCAGCCAGAAGTGCCACGTGGATGATCGGTCTAGGCATTCTCATGTTTTCCCCAGCATCACAGACACTAGTGCCTTCAGCCAATTTGATTCACTCCATGTGATATCAAGAAACAGTCAAGACACTGAATATTGCAAAGGCTGTGGGTCCTGACAACATTCCGACAATAGTACTGAAGGCTTGTGCTCCAGATCTTGCTGCTCCTCTAGCCAAGCTGTTTCAGGACAATTTACAATTTGAGCATCTACCCGGCAATATGGAAAATTACCAGATACATCCTGTACACAAAAAGTAGGTCTAAATCCAACCTGTCAATTACTGTCCCAACAGTCTACTGTCAATTATCAGTAAAGTTATGGAATGTATTATCAACAGTGCAATCAGGCAGCACTTGCTCAGCTAAAACCTGCTCAGTAGTGCCTAGTTTAGGTCTACCAGGGCCATTCAGCTCTTGACTTCATTAAAGTCTTGCTTCAAACACGGACAAAAGAGCTGAATTCCAGAGATGAGGTGAGGTGAGAGTGACAGCCCTTGACATCAAGGCTACATTCCACCGAGTGTGGCATCAAAGAGCCCTAGCAAAACTGCAATCAATGGACATCAGTGGGCAAGCTCTCTGCTGGTTGAATCATATCTAGCACATAGAAAGATGGTTGTGGGAGGTTATTCATCTCAGCTCCAGCACATCTCTGCAAGAATTCCTCAGGGGAGTGTCCTAGGCACAATCATCTTCAGGTGCTTCATAAATGACCTTCCCTTCATCATTAGATCAGAAGTGAAGATGTTCCTTGATGATTGCACAATGTTCAGCATCATTGACGACTCCTTGGATACCAGAGCAGTCCATTTTCAAATGCAACAAGATCTGGACAATATTCAGGCTTGGGCTGACAAGTGGCAAGTAACAATCATGCCACACAAATGCCAGGCAATGGCTATGACCAATAAGAGACAACCTAACCACCATCCCTTGACATTCAATGGTATTACCATCACTGAATCTCCCATTATCAAGAGTTACCATTGACCAGAAACTCAACTAAACTTGCACAATGGCTACAAGAGTAAGTCAGAGGCTAAGAATACTTCCATGATTAACTCATTTCCTAACTCTCCAATGCTTATCCAATATCTGCAAGACGCAAGTCACGAGTGTGATGAAGTATTCCAGACTTGTCTGGATGGGTGCAGTCCAACAAAACTCTAGACTCTTGATATCATCCAGGACAAGGTAGTTCGCTAATAGGTACCACATCCATAAAAATCCATTCCCTTCACCAACAACAATCAATAGCAGTAGTGTAAATTATCTTAGATCCTTAGACAACATTTTCCAAACTCATGACTACTTCCATCTAGAAGGAAAAGCACATTAAATATATGGGAATGCCACCACCTTCAAATTCTCCTTCAAGCCACTCACCATCCTGACTTGGAAGTATATTGTTATTCCTTCACTGTCGCTGGGGTCAAAATCCTGGAAATTCCCCCCCTAACAGCATTGTGGGTCAACTTACTGCACATGGGCTGCAGCTTACCACCATGTTCTCACAGGCAATTAGGGACAGGCAATAAATGCTGGCCAGCCAGCAATGCCCACTTCCCACAAATGAATAAAAGAAAATTGGTGATTATCATCCAGGAAGTCAGAAGGTGGCAATATATGTGATACTTTTAGTGTTAAGTTGGCTCCAAAGTCAATACTACTGGTTATAGAATCATTGTATCCTACAATGTACAATCAGGCCATTCAGCCCATCGAAGCCACATTGACCTTCGAAAAACATCCTACCCGAACTCACCTTATGTGTGGAACCATGCATTTCCCATTGGTAATCCGCTTAGCTGGAGAAAGTGAGGATTGCAGATGCTGGAGATCAGAGTTGAGAGTGTGGTGCTGGAAATGCACAGCAGGTCAGGCAGTGTCCAAGGAGCTGGAGAATTGATGTTTCAGGTATAAGCCCTTCATCAGGAATCCACTTAAGGTAGCACATCCCTGGGCATTATGGGCAATTTAGCATTGCCAATCCCCCAAACTTGCACATCTTTTCAACTGTGGGAGGAAACCGGAACATCCAGAGGAAACCCACACAAACACTGGGAGAATGTGCAAACTCAACTCAGGCAGTTGCCCAAGAGTGGAATTGAAATGGGGCTCTGTGAGGCAGTAGTGCTAACCACTGAGCCTCCATGCCACCTGTACCGGTGTTGTAACACTCAAGTTTTCACGCCTTTGAGGCAGACTCATCAGTCTGATACCTGAATCAGAAAAATGTCAACTAAATAGCAAGCCTGTCACTTTAAGCACATTTGCAGTGATAAATCCATCACTGGAATTCTTTCCATTTGGCACTAGATAACTTTACAAACTAAACCTTAACAGAATGGACAATCCTGGAAATTTAACAGAGCCTTATGCAATTAGATCATCCTGAGATCATAAAGAGAGATGAGGGCGTACTCATACCAAAGTAGAATAAACCAATATTATCTAATTACACTGTATACTTACGTGAGTAGAAGAAGCCATTCCTAAAACCCTACAGTCTGTGTACTAGCCCAACTGTGTTCCACATGTCAGCTGGAATCAGTGTTGACATTTATTATTCATTAGCATAGATAGAACTATCTAGGTTGACAATCATACTCATTAGTAAGTGATTGTGAATGTTGACAATGATTGGCATTTATCTATTATCCTAGACCTTATAATGACAACGACACAGTTTTAGCTGATTAAACCTTTCTCATACTCTTGTACACACTAATGAGACTGTAAATTTGGGTATTGAAAAACTTCCCTTAAATTCTGGATTTATGTAAATTCAAGAACTTGTTCACTTCACACTATACAAATAGGGGTTCAGTCTATATTGATTTCTCAGTGAATTAATTTGCAGGCTGTTAAATATTGCCATGATTGTGTTAAGAATCATGTCTGACCAAAAAAAACATGAAATGTTGAACCAGTTGATATTTTCAAAATTTCCACATCTGAGCAGCAAGCAAAATTTCTCTTGACTAAACTACTTAAGTAGAATGTTTGAGTGGAAAATTGAGTTTGAGTTCATTACTTATTAACAAAGCATAGTAAACTCATAAATACTAATTCAAATGGTAAACATATGCGGTAAAGGCATATAAGTTATTTGCTTATTTCTAACAATAGGTTACTGTTAAATTAAAAGAGGATTAAACATTTTGTGGTTTAACTTTATGTCAATAGCCAAAGGTTATGCAAACACTGATTTGTTGGAGTGATATATTTTCTATGTTCCTATGAACTAACATTTTGCTATTACATTAAAGAAGTATATCAACCTGAAATACAAATTCCTCTCATAATTCTTCTAAGAAGCATAATAGCTCTATATCAGAAAAAAAGCCTATCCATTATGTTGCAATTTGCTTGCATTTGAAACTCTTTTAATTGATTTGTTGAAATGCATATGCAATTTTTTTTAATGCACACAACTAAACCATTTGTTACAGAATGCCCTGCTTCCAAAATATTCAAAACTCAATACAATTATACAGTAGCTCAATACAAATATCAAAAAATAGACTATATGTACATAACGTTTTCATACCTGTTTCAATCATAATATAAAATACTTGCGTCAAGGACAGTCCTGAATGATGCAATTGCTTCAATTCCAAAGAGAAATTATACAGAGTTCCGGGTTTTAATTGATTCCATGTATAGTTATTTACGACTGGTGATACGGTGTATGAAGTGAAATTAAGGCTTATTGTAGTGATATGTCTTCCGGTCCCAAACTCCCTCCAATTGAATGAAGCAGTAGTTGTTGAAACATTTGTTATAATGGCAGTTTCTCCAAGTAAACCTGGAGAAATAGAAAGTGTTAGCATTGCTCTCACCACATAATTTGCAAATCTCAAATCTAAAATGTTTTCTTCTAAACTTTCCAAACATTTACATTTACACTTGAGTAACAAATACAGAAATTTTTGGAGGAATGCAGCAGGTCTGGCAGAAGTGAGAAAACCACCTGTCCCATAGATGTGTCATAACATTCCCAAATGAATTGATGTAAAATGACTATCACCAAAAGTCTGATCTAATTACTATCATTATTTAACTTGTTTATGAACAATCTAGAATGATCAACTGGTGTTTTGGGTTTAATTCTCACCCAAAGTAGGGCACTCTTGGTTATTATAGCCTCAGTGCACTGGAGCAACAACTTAAATCATGTACTCATACTTTGCAGAGGGATTGAACCTACAATCAATGTTCAAAGCATAATATAAAATATAAGTCTTAGTAGATATTCATTGGTTTAAAGAAAATCCCTCATTCACCGATCTGATGGATTAGACCTCTGAAAAGAATAGCTGAATGCAATTCTCATTATAGTCCAATAGCCATGTTGTGAAGTATCTTTTAGTCAAGTTTGGTGTTTCTAACAAGTCCCCATTCTTCAAATACCATTTAACATGCAGGTAAAAACCAACTCCAAGGCTTGTAGACTTCCACAGTCTGATTTGAGTTATCACCAGAAGCAAAGGAGAGACTAAGTCAGCCAGTATCAAAAATTCACCAGTAGAGGAGAATCAAATCTACATCCATCCTTCCATTACTATGCCGCAGTTTGGTTTAACAATTGGCAATATAGTGTAATCACATGTGCTTCATAACATTGCATAGGAAAAACACATAAGAATAGAATATATTTTACTATATTTTTTCTTATCCTGTACATGGTTGCCTAACTGTAAATCATATTAACTTGTTCAGCAAGCTTGCACTTACCTGTAGTGAATGACTTATGGTCCAAAATTTTTCCATTTCTCATTGATTTTATGGTAAAATAATAATTCACATTTTGCTGAAGGTCATACAGTATGATATTTGATCCTTGAGCAGATCTCTGGACAATAGAAAGAAAACTGCATCATGATTAAAGGTGATTCAGGAGAAATGCTGAAACAGATACAAATGTATGCAAAATAGAATAATTGAATGTGTTTATTTAATGTGAGGAAATGTAAATTCACCCAAACTACATTTGAAATATTTCCTAATATATGCAAGGTTCTACAACTTCATCTTTGATTATCTTTTCCTATAGATTGATGAAAATTAGTGTAGTTACTTACAAAAAAATGTTAAGCTAAATTAATGTACATTTATAATCATATCTTTATATTTCTATTTTAATAACTGAATTTATCAAATATGTCTTAATATCTGCTTGAATGGAATTTTCTAGTTTTATCTAAATTCAATAAAATCAGTTCTCCAAATCAGAAATAGTTTGTTTTAAGTAGTATAAGTGCATCCTTATTGGGACTGATCTCACCACAAAGTTGGAAAAAAGTGGAGAAAATGATCCATATGTGATCAAGTATCTTTCTGCTTGAACTCCATCAGGAAAATGATTCCATTCAATCAAAACTTTACTTGTTGTTGATCTGTTCGTGGCTAACTGGCAATCCAAACAACCTGTGGACTGGAAAATGCATTCTTTTTAACCAGTTTATAATGGTGTTCTTGTATGTGAATCACAAAATCTTAGCAATTAATTTGAAAAGCAAATGGAATGTTGGCCTTTATCATAACAGGTATGAGAATAATTGCCCATCCCTACTTGCCCTTGAAATGCGTGGCTTGCTGGGCCATTTCAGAGGGCAGTTGAGAATCAACCATAGAGTAGAGAAGTCTTTCTACAAATGCACAGGATATTGGTGAGACCCTTCCTGGAGCTCTGTGTACAATTTTGGTCTCCTTGTTAAGGTGTACTTGCAGTGGAACCAACTCAGAGAATACTCATTAGACTGCTTCCTGAAATGAACATGATGTCTTATTAGGAAACGTTGAGCAGGTTGAATCTATATTAATTGAAGCTTAGTAGAATGTGAGGTATTCTTACTGAAACAGTTAAGATTCTGAAGGAGCTTGGTAGAGTAGATGTTGAGAGGATGTTCCCTCTCTTTGGAGAAGCTAGAATTAGGGGACATGTTTTATAAGTAAGGTATCTCCCTTTGAAGATGAAAAATAGGAGAATTCTCTTCAACAGGCAGCAATAGAGGCTGGAAGATTAAATATATTCAAGGCTGACCCAAGCTGCTCTTTGATGTACAAGGGAAACAAAAGTTATGGGGAACATGCAGGAAAATGGAGTTAAGGACAATCAGATGAACCTTTACCTTATAGAAAGAGGCCCCCAATTTATGATAGTCTTATATAACTGTTAACAGACACTTATACTTAGGAATGTGCTCTCATACTGGAGTGAAATTTTAAAGATCCAACATACGACCATTTCCTGTACTTACAAATACTTCTTTTGTAATGTCCTGCATTGTATTACGACTTGCAAACTAACTGACTTGCAAGTGGACAGAAGAACAGAACCTGTTCATAACCTATGACCTGCCTGTATCATTGAGGGCTTGGTGAGCTAATTAGCTGACTACTGCTGTTTATTGTAACATTATAATCTCATGTGGAGGACAGATAAACTTAAATCTTTTGATTTTTCCTGAATAGTTTCCAGTTTTATTGAGAGCACTATCCTTTCAGTGTCACAACATTTAAGAAGGTAAGCAGTTTTCTTCATGAATGAGAAATAAACAATTTGCAAGTAAATGTCACCTTTCATAGCCTTAGGATGTTGCAGTGCTTGGACAAATGAGGTATTTTCAAAGCATAATCACCCAGAATACAGAGAAAGACAGAAGTCAGATTTTACCAATCAAGGTCCCATAAATAGCAATGAAATAAGTGACAAGACAATAATTTAGGGATGTTGATTCAAGAATAAACAATATTTGAAGTGAACCCTAACCTAACCCTCAGGTTAAACTCATTGCAAGTCATTTCTCTTCAAGAGAGGGAACTATAGTGACTTTGCCTTTACCTTTTACCATTGGGCCACCTTCGTTGAAATTTCAGATTTTTAATGAGTTGAAAATTCACCACATGTCAAAATGCAGTTAAAAATCACGTCCCCACAAAATTAGCCTGGGGGTCTAGATTACTAGTCCACTGACATTACCTCAACCTCACTGCATCCCCAATATCCACACCCCCCTCACTGCCCTCCAGCCAAGTACACAGGGCCAATGCAAAAAGGTGGGGCATAGCTTCACTGTTGAAAAAATTGCATTGCATGCACAAATTACATTCCCTTTCTTAGTTGCATCCAATGTGGTAACTCAACTTCATTTTTATGTTTAAGTACAGTTTTCTAATCAAACCTAAGATTTTCTTTATCATAATCAGACTTTGAAAGACAAATTTATTGAAGAGTTGATAGCTTTGATTTACAGATATTCTTTTGTTTCTTTGATAACACCAAAGTGTGTAGATAATGAATAGAAAGCTAATGAATAGAAATGCCATGATTTTTCACCATTATAATGTACAT
The DNA here is from genome assembly GCF_004010195.1 of Chiloscyllium plagiosum. NCBI lineage: Eukaryota > Metazoa > Chordata > Chondrichthyes > Orectolobiformes > Hemiscylliidae > Chiloscyllium > Chiloscyllium plagiosum. Next base: position 42,688,057 of record NC_057728.1, on the reverse strand, counting down.
CATTTTTGATAAACAACAGACTTTTTTTTGCAAAAGACTTATTTTCTACTATTATATTTTTCAGGGTTTATGTATCAATGAAAAAGTTAATTACCAGTAATTGCTAAGTTTAACTAGTATTTGTGTTACATATTAGAAAGTTTAACTGTGATTAATGATCTTGAATATGAGTGATCACTCTTTTGCAGATCTCTTTATGGCTATAGTTACATTGTAGCATAATGGAAACATGAATAACCAATAGGAAGACACTTTGTTGTTAAAATTACTGTGAAAATATTGCACTTCACTGTAATTCATATTACAATAATGCTAAAGATCTCTTTCATAGTTCAATTCTGTATATAGTCTTACCTGGAAAACGCATTTTGTAATAAACAAAAGCAAAATGGTCTTGTCCATCTGATCAGCTTCTTCACCTTGCTTGGTGTAGCATTTCAGTACACTGACTGCATAAGGTATGCCTCTACTCCAGGAACATGTTGGGTAAAATAACCGAGGCTAAATATAAAAAAGATGAGACAACTGCACACACTTAAAAGGGACTTTTGTTTTGATTCAGAAATTTATAGGAGCTTATAATGACCAGATAATGTAATGGAGATGCACAGATCTATATCAGATTTGCAGAAAATCTAAGACATAATTACATAATATTGCACTCATGGCAAATTTGTGACAGGAAGGCATGGCAGCCAGTGCAAAGCTAGCCTACAGTACACTGAGATAAGTGCATGCTATTTTTCAATGTCAGTTAATTGAATAATTAACATATCTAAAGTAAACAAAGCTATGCACCAATTGTTAAACGAAGCCAACTTTTAATATGCTGTGCCTGCTCAAAGGGAAAGTGCATGCTCTATGAAGGCAGTCTTCAGATGATTCAGACTGAATTTAAATATTTGTTAACACTTAATGAGGTTGGAGAAGTGAATTGAACAAGTGCCAAATAAAATGAAGTGTAAATAAACTCACTGTGGAGCAGAGATTAAACAAATTATGAAAGGTACATAGTCACTGCATCATTTAATCGTATACAAAACAGTACTGATGTGTCTGCATGCCGTGATTATGAAAACCTTCCCTATTAGGAAATGGTAGCCAAATTTAATATCCAGGAATGTTTGTGAGCATCAGATTGAAACAAGAATCCAAGAAATGTTCTATGCTAGTCAAACCACTGCAAAGAAAACGGTGCTGAAGAAACTCAGCAGGTCTGGCAGAATTTACAGGGAGAGAAAGAGTTAGCAGTTCAAATCCAGTGACCCATCATCAGAACTGACAGCACCTAGGAAATGGTGGTATTTATGCTGCTGACATAATTATTAGTGAATCAGGTAAATGGAAATGGTGCCCTAGGAAAGGAAAGCAAATAAAGTGATTGTGATGGTAATCCAGGAAAGATGAGATAATAACAGAAAATGTAAGTACCTGTATTTGAAAATGGGCAGTGCTGTCAGCAGGGAGGGTTTGTGTGTGTCTTGGGGGGGCATTAAAAGACATGGAGGGCAGTTCATGTTTTGAAATTGTTCAACTCAGTGTTGAGTCATGAGGCCTGTAAGGTAACTAGGCAGAAGATGCAGTGTTGTTCCCCCAGCTTGCGTTGAGCTATGCTGAAGCACCATCGCAGACCTGACACAGAAATGCTGGCACAGAAACATGGTGGTGTGTTGAGTGGAAGGGAGCTGGAAGCTCAGGGTCATTTAGCCAAGGAATTCAGCAAAGTGTTTCATGAAACGGGGGCTGGATAAATGCTATGCTGAACACCTTTGTTCTATCCATTTAGCTTAATAATTTTGCTTAATAGTTGCAGAGCATTAGCAATTTCCTCCATGTCTGTTATCACCCCACCCCACTCCCAGGTCCTGTCCTGTATGAGTTGCATTCAGCGTAGCCAACTCATTTTCAAGTACTTATAGTCCCCAAAATCACTCCTTCTTCCCTAGATTACTATCTGCTCTCCCTGTGTCTGGTTTCCATTTTTCTCTATTTCTGGGCATTGTCTGCAGCTACCGACTTGACGAAGGAGCAGCACTTCGAAAGATATTACTTCTGTTGGACTCTGTTGGACTATAATCTGGTGATTACTTTGTCCACCCCAGTCCAACGCTGGCATCTCAACATCCAACTATCTCATCCTTAATAATTCTTGCAAAGGTGCTGCTAAATCACCTTCTTTAACTATTGCTGTCCATTAGGTATTAGTGTTAGCCACAGTGCTGTTGGTGAGGGGTCTTCCTGGATTCTGTCCTGGCAACAAGAAAGGAAATGTGACATTGCTACAAGTCACAAGAGTAGGGTGGATTTTATGGGTGCCATGATCTTAGCCTCAGTGACTCCCCTCTCCCCAAAACAATCAGCATGACTAAGAACCCACTGGTGAGTTAGTGTATGAACCTCACCAGTGTTCCAAATGTTGATTTAATGATGGAACAGCATTAATTGCTTTAAAGCAAGACTTCTATCCTTATCTAAGGAGGAAGTCTCTTTGCACAGGGCAAATTGGATGCCCAGCTGCACTGTAGTACCAGAAGTACCAGGTGGAAGTTGTGGCTACGGCTGTGATTACAGTCAAACCTGGCAAAATCTAGCCAGGGACAGAGAGATTAGTCCAGGTTATTGTTGGGATTAGGCTGACAGGTTGGCTATGTGAAAGCAGCCAGTGGGAAGAACAACCAGTGAGTTTTAGGAGCTCACCAGCCTTTATAACCTGCTGACAATGGAGTTAAAAATTCAGTCATGTGTGGGGTTTGGAAGGAAGCATGCGGCTGCTGGTGCTCCCATGCATCAGTAGCACTTGTCCTTGTAGGTGGCAGAGGTCACAGACTTGGAAAATACTGTCAAACGAGCCTGCAAATGCGCTGCAGTGAATCTTTTATAAGTGCTGCTACTTTGCGTTTGTGGAGGGAGTGAATATTTAGGGTGGCGAATAGAGTGCTGATCAGGCGAGGTTGCTTTGTTCTCAACTGTGTCAACTTACTGAAGTGTGACTGGAGCTACACTCATCCAGGAAAGTGGAGCATACTCAAGTGCACACATGACATGTACCTTGTGAGTCATGGACAAGCTTTGTGCAGCAAAGAGGTGTGTTACCTGCCGCAGACTTGCCAGCCTCTGACCTACTCTTATAGCCACAGTACTTTTGTCCAGTTAAGTTTATAATCAATGATTACCTTCAAAATGCTGATGAGGGAGAATTTAGTGAAGGCAATACCGTTAAATGTCAAAGGTAGCTAGTAGATTCTGTTATGTTAGAGGTGGCCATTCCCTGTTACACAAATGTTGCTTGTCACTTAGCTTCGATATCACCAATCTCCTGCTATGTGTGGACATGGACTGTTTCAGGGTCTGAGGATTTGTGAATAGTACTGAACACTGTGCAATCATCAATTTTCCACGTTGTCGAATAGGTGCCTGTCTTGTAGATATATTGGAACAGTATGGCAAAAGACATAGTTAGTTGTGCAACACAACTCATCCCATTGATAGTTCTCTATATGATTAGATATTTTCTAACATGTACACTTAAAAATATTGCTCCTGACTTGCAAACTACAACATTCTGTTTTATTTTTGTTATTAACAATATTAAAATAGTCTTTGTCTAGCTTTTATGAATCTAATGTAATTGGAAAAGACTGTTAGCCATAATTTGTGTCTATCATATCTGCCTCAGATAAGCGATCCATGTGACTTACTATACAATAACTTCTGATATAGAAAATCAAAAGTCCAAAAGCTAAATCCATTTTATTGCGAGCAGGTTTCTTTTAGACATATACTGCTTTAAAATCTCCAACAGTAAATCACAGAAGTGGTTCACTGTAGAAAAAGGACATTTGGCCCATTATATCTATACTAGCTTTATGAATGACCATTGTGGCTTAGTGCTTTCTCCTGTCCTTTCCCCATAATGCTGCACATGGATTTCTACTCAAATAATCATCTAATTCCCCCTTGGTGATTTGATTGAACTTGCTCCCCCCCACACTTCCAGATGGTGCAAGTTGAAACTAGATTTTATGTAAATTGTTAACCTGAAATCCTAACTCAGTATCACTGTTATTTCCTGGCAAATTTTGCCTCAGAGACCTTGCTCTGGACAAACTGTTTTTGATTGTTTGTGTTTCCCAGGTTGTCTAACAGATGATGCAAACCCAAACTTGAGTTCTTGTAGTTATGTTTGCAACACTGATACACAAATAGTGATATCGATGGGACCTCAAAGATCAGGAGATTGACAGACAAAAACTACAGTCATGACTTGAAAACTACATTAATCCCTTGTGCTGAATGAAAGTAGACCCTCTGAATCATAAAGTTTCTCAAGAAACTTTTGACTTTCATATTCCCAACTTCACCAATGTCAAAGCCTTTTCCGATAAAAAGGGACCATAATTTACTTTCAAATTTATCACAGTTATTATGTGCAATGCTACATTAACTTTATACATTGGAAGTTTAGATCCAAAAGCAGAACTCCAGTACCTGGTGTCCAGGATGTGTCATTTTTTCCATTGGTACCCAAAAAATGGCATCTCACTGTACAGGCTATGTCCAAAATACATTGAATGGTATGAAGTTGCAGTGCATATATGAACAAGCGTATGAATTAAATTTGACACAGAAGGTCAATTAGGAACAAAGGGCTTAGGAGTAGGATAGGGCATTTGGCCTTTTGAGACAGCTCCACCAATGGTTGAGACTACAACCAAATCATGGTTCATCTGGCTTAGACTCAACTAGTATTTTCTACCTGTACCCCATAACCTTTGATTTCCTCGTCAATCAAAAGTCATCTAAATCAATCTTGAATAAATTTAAAGATTCAACCTCCAATGCTTCTGGGAAAGAGAATTTCACACTCTAATCAACTGCTGAGGGAAAAAAAACTAATCACCTCTTTCTTAAAAGGGAGATCACTTATACTTAAACTATATCCAGAGTTTTAATCTACCCACACAACAGGAAAGACTTGATTCATATCCATTCTATCTAATCCCCTGAAGATCATTGATATTTCAATAAGATCACCTCTCATTCTTCCAAATTCCAAAGGACAGAGGTCCCAACATATGCACACGACTTGAACCCTGCTTCACAGAAATAAGTTGACCGAATCTTCTTTGATCTGTTTATAAAGCAACTACACCTTTTCTCAACAAAGGACACCACATCTATACACAGTTTCATCAATTCCTAGTGCAACTGCAGTAAAACTTTCCAATTTTTATATTCCATTTTCCTTGTAATAAATTGTGATATTCAATGTGATTCCCTGTTTGCTGTACCTGCATACTAACTTGTTTAGCAATTTCAATCAAAATATTCTTATAATAAGATAGCCTCTCTGGCACTGAAAATTATTTTTATACATGTGAAGTCTTCTTCCTTCAGGTTTTAATTGTTGTTGGAGATTTTAGATACTAAAAAGGATGAATAATTCTTTTGATAAAGCTTAGCTTTCTGTTTTCTTTTAAGTTAGTTGTTCTTCCCAACTCTATATTTTTCTTTTGTTACCTGATTTGACTTTGAATTCACCCACACTAATTTACAATTTTCAGTTCTTGTCATATTATGTTTCTTCAATTTGATTGATTAGAGAGTGAGATAATTTCCTTGTATGGTTCACACAGGACCTAGATATCCTCTTTCCATTACATTTTCAGCTCAGATTTCCAACAGCTTACCGTACAAAAGATTCAGAAACTTAAATATGCTGGGCAAATCTAACTAACAACAGACGTAATGATATTCATTCTCATAACAATGTATAACCCAAGAGTGAGATGAGCTTTCTGATTGCCCAGACAAGCTAACAAATTGTTTGTTTACTGGGAAAACAACTTTGTTTATACGGTAACTGTTATTTGTTGAAGAGCCTTTTATACTAAAAAGAAACATGAAAATCAATTTTTAACTTTGTACCCCCCAGTCTAATGCCAGCATCTCCAAATCATGACTATCATGAAAATATTACATATTTACAAGTACAATAGTAAACATAATTTCAGGTTCAAATCCCCCATGGGAAAATGGTCAAAAAGCCTGAACAATGACAATTGGGTAATCAGCAGCAGGCAATTAATTATAGAACTATGCATGAACCATAATTAAATACTTTTAAAACTATTCAAATAAATTGGCAAAATGGTAGTAAATTGTTCGTCTATTAGTAGCTTTCTGGCTGTTGATAAGAATTATCCAGCATGGTTTACAGGAGAGCATTATTCACAATCCTTAGTATTTATTGCTTTTTTTTTCATTAAAAGTGGGTGTCATCAGTAAGGCCACAAAGTGTTGCCCATTCCTTATTGTCTTTAAACCTTGCTAGGTTATTTCAAGGGCAGCAGTTAGGAATTAACCACACAGCTATGGGCCAGATCAGGTAGAGAAAGCAGGTTTCATTCCCAAAAGGACTTTACTGAACCAGATGTTTTGATACAGTAGTGATAGTTACATGATCACCATTAATGATGCTAGCTTTCAATCTCAGATTTCATTTAAGTTCCTCAGCTGCCCTGATGACATTTGAACATATTGTGCAGTATCCATGTTAACTAGCCCAATGATATCATCACCCCTAGATAGATCCAATCGATTTTTGAATGATTTGTTAATTTACAGCCTCCACAAATATACTGTTTTACACTTGCTGTACATCTTAAGTGATGGAATGAGTGCATGCATCTTGTTAATTTTATAGATTCTTCCAATAACAATAATCTGCTTTATTTAAAGAAATGTAACCTGAACAGTAACTATAGCCGTCCCTCTAAACTAATATAAAATGTATTTTATGTGGCATGTTTGAGTCAATTATTGTCATTTTAATAAAAAGAATAAGTAAGTAATGTGGAGTATTTCATGAATGCTATTTTATCAGTTGATTTCAGCCATAAAACGTTTTACTTTGCTGTTAATCTGGAACAGACCAATTAGTATACCCGTCACCCGGAACTCCAATTCTTCTATCCAAGAGAAAGCGTAATTGCTAAGAGAGAGTATTGTAATCTCTGGCCACATGAATTTACCGGCCACAAATAATCTGGGTGCCTTTAAACCAAGTTTGATGCCATTACGTACAAATGAAAACAACCTTAAGTGCACTCCACAAAAAAAAACGCACTGACACCTCGAAAGCATTAATTGTTTTCATGCCTAAAGTAATGTATAAGCTTGGGAAAAAATTGGAACGCTTCTACTGATCTATTTTTGCTTTTGCTTTATTCTTATTAAAAAGTGGGCATTGCCGAAGATGTATTCTCACAACCATAAATTGACCGACCAAGTCCTAGCTTTGAACAAGCTTGTATTATTCATCGCGATTTCCCAAGCGCGCAATTCCAACATGTGAGCAAATTACCCGCACATTTCTGCCGGCGTGCGCCTCTAATCCTCAATTTGACTGAGCCCTTGTCGCTCTGTTTTCCTGCTTTCCTTCACTACTTATTCCTTGTTGCTTCCAGGCAGACTCTGGAAGCCCAAGCCTCCCTCTGTGTGTGTGTATGTGAATGCGCTCTGGCCATTGTTTCACTCCCCCCACCGCCCCCGGCCCAAACTTTCCCCTTTGTTCCGCAAGGTTGGTGCTGCCATAGGGACGGTGGGCATTGAGCTGCGTTTGATTGACAAGAGCGGCGCTCCAGGCACAAGAAACTGACCGAGAGCATCCAGGAAACTGGCTGCAGCCACTCGCTGCTTTCTCAGGCTGCATCTGCGAACACCTCACTGGCAATCTGCAGGGTCTCTGTGAAACTGCATTGAAAAATCTTGCTCCCAGAACAATGCGTGTTCATTCAGGCTTTCTTTTCCCCAGTAAAGATCAATGCCTTTCATTCCATTCATTCTCGAATCCCGACTGTGTGAAAGCACCACTAGAACTTTAAAGGTTGATTATGTTATTGAATTTTACTGTACAAATATAACATTCGAGGTTTGCAGTTAGGTCATTTATTTCAATAACGACACTGAAACAAGATGCTGAGTGACCCAGAATTTGCTGAACACGCTTCTTCCAGGTTATACCAAATTTGTTCAATGGAAGAAAAAAAATGGTATCACAATGGTGGCTCGGTGGTAAGCACTGCTACCTCACAGTGCCAGATTCGATTCCAGTCTCGGGCGACTGTCTGCGTGGAGTTTGCACATCCTCCCGTGTCTGCATGGGTTTCCTCCAGGTGCTCTGGTTTCCTCCCACAGTCCAAAAATGTGCAGGCCAGGTGAATTGGCCGTGATAAATTGCCCATAGTGTTAGGTGCATTAGTCAGAGGATCTGGGTGGGTTACGCTTTGGAGGGCCAGAGTGGACTGGTTGGCCCGAAGGGCCAGTTTCCACACTGTAGGTAATCTAATCAAAGCTGTGCAGGACAAGTGGATTGACCAGATCAACTCGCTCTGCAGTGTCCAATGGTATGCAGGGCAGGTGGATTAGCCATGGTAAATGTGAGGTTCCAGGGGATAGGAGAGGGGTTTGGGTCTAGGTGGGATAACTTAGCACCTACAGTTTCAATTTATTTTCAAATTTTTAAAAAGCTCTTTGGAGATTGGTGCAGACTTCATGGGGCAAATGGCCTGCTTCCACACTGTAAGGATTCGATGAGGCAGAATAGACCATTCGGACTGAGCTGAGGAAATTAGTGAACTCATGGAATTCTCGGCTACAGAAGGCTGTGGAAGCCAAGTCACTGAAAAAGATAGAAAGAATTTTAGATTTTTGGCAGAGCAGGCTCAAGGTGCTGAAAGACCCACCCCCTGCTCCAGTTTCACTGTTCCTTCTTAATTCACTGTACTCTAAAATTAACAAACACAGTTCACTTATTCTCTCCATAACATTCATCCTTGGTAATGTTCAAGAAATCCCCTCTGCATCCTTCCTAAAGGGTGATGCTAAAATTTAACACAATTCTTCAGCTAGGCTAGATCCCAATGCCTCTCCTTGTAAAGCTCAAGGACCCTGTTTGTATTTTTTTTTAAATCTTTCCTTTCTACTTTCAAGGATCATCTTTTACCTACATTCCTTGGATTTGATCATCTCTGTCTCGCTAAAATTGTACCATTTAGATTATAATGATAGTTCCCTTTCTTTCCACACCAAGACATATTTCTCTGTAGTAAATTTCTCCAGACATATACATCTATTCAACTCACCAATCTGGTCTGCCTTCCATAAGTCTAATACAATTGTCATGTTTATATGCTACAATTTAAAACACAGTGTCAGATGCAATATATATATTATATATATATATACACACTCACAAGACAAGATCATCACTATTTATTAAAAAAATCAGTACAATCAAATAAGGAAAGGAGCATTGAAGAACAAAATTAGATGAATTAAGAGTCAACTTAGATACAGGAAAAGAAAACAACGATCAGAAAGGAAAGACTGAATAAGATGGAGATAAGAAAAGAAACAGAATGGAACAGACATATTTAAAAACTACATTCTACAAACCTCCAAGAACAATTTACAACAGCAGGAATGAATTTCTCAGTTATAAGTATTTTTTGGGTCTCTGAGCCTGAGTTTATGTAATATTGTAGGAACATAATCTTGTTATTAAAAAGGTCCTTACATTGTTAAGTCCTAATTTTCTGCAGCAAGTGTAATTTGTTTCAACAGTACAAAATCAGAACTTGTTTGCAAATCAATCCAGCAATAGACTCAGTTATGAATCAGGGGTATTATTCCAAGTGAAGCAAATGGCTTATCTTTAAGAACACAAGACCACAAAACATAAGATGAAAAGTAAGTTATTCAAGAGCTTATGCTTGAAATGTCGACTCTCCTGCTCCTTGGATGCAGCCAGATTGGCTGTCCTTTTCCAGCACCACACTCTGAACATTATTCAACCTATCGAGTCTGCTCCACCATTCAATGAGATTATGGCTGATCTGATAATGCTCAACTCCAGTTTCCTGTCTTTCCCCATAACCCTGGATTCTCTTACTGATTAAAAATCTGTCTTTCTCATCCTTGAATATATTTAATGATTGAGCCTCAATTGCCCTCTGTGGTAAAGAATTCCACAGATTTACTACCCTATGAAAGAAGAAATTTCTCCTCCTTTCAGTCTTAAATGTGTGACCCCTTATTCCAGGATTATGCCCACTGATCCGAGATTGTGCCACAAGGGGAAACAATCTCTCCACATCTATCCTGACAAGTCACCTAAGAAGCTTAGGTGTTTCAATAAGGCCACCTTTAAATCTTCTATATTCCAACAAATACAGGTCCAATGTACTCAACCTTTCCTCAGAAGACAATCCCTCCATAATTGAGATCAGCCCAGTAAATGTTCTCTGGACTGCCTCCAATGCCAGTAAATATTTGCTTGGATAAAGGCCACAAAACAGTTTATTGTATTCCAGTTGTGGCCTGACTAGAGCCCTGCATAGCTTTAACAAAATATCCCTTTTTTTATGATAATGCTGGCCATTCCCCCTGATTGTTAAGACCACACTGACCCAGGTGGTGACATTGGACCATGATTTAATGGCCTTTTCTGCCAATTCTCTGGAAAAAGAATGGCACTCCTTTGCACCACTGTCCCCCCCCCCCCCCCCACCCCCACCCCCTTCATACACACACACACACAAAACACCATCTACCAGGATCTCCAGGTACCTATTGGAGAATAGTAGTTCCATCCTCTCCTTCTCTAACATGTTCAGAATCTGCTCAACAAAGAGGAGGGAAGATTCAGAATGCTAGTGGTCCCCCAATTGCATAGCGACCATTTCAATATCATGCAGATGCCAGTGATCCATGTCTGGTGAGTGGTGAGTTATTCTGGAAATGGCACTGTTAAGATGGAGCAGGCAAGCAGGAGGCTGGAAATACACAGCAAGCCAGGCAGCATCAGGAGGTGGAGAAGTTGATGTTTCAGGTGTAACCCTTCTTCAGGACTTAAGAAGGCTTGTCTGCTTTGGATTCCAGCATGTGCAGTTTTTTTTGTCTCTAACTGGTAAGATGAAACCTGGATTGGATGTGAGGGGCACCATCTGGGCCATATAAGTCATTAATGGGATGAGTTTTGTGTGCTATGGCAAAAAAACCTTACTAGGTCCCAAAGTGACAAATCCTCCAAAAAACTCAACACAACTCACAATTCAACAAAAGAAATTAAGATCAGCCCATCAACTCTGTTGCTAGGGGAAACAATGCTCATAAAGTGTTTACAAAGGCTGGTAAACAATTTGACAGCTTCAAGTCTATTCTGTGTAAAGAAAAGGGTCAAGTCTGGAAAATGTACAAAGGAAGATCCGTCAATGATCATATTATAATCACATCATAGTAGGAGACTAATATCTTAAACCTCATGCTGAGCTAAACTGTGCAAAGGTGTATTTAGTGCAAATAAAATATTACTTTAAAAAAATCCTAATACTCTAGATACGTCTTTATCAGACCCTACCTCATTAGAAACTCCTCACATCAAAAACTTCTAAAATTTCCTGGAAAAGATCCTTTCAGATTAATAACTGCATTTCATGAACACCAACTCATCCAAATATTTCTGTTTTTTTCTCTCCAAGTGTACTTGGGCTGAGGCATAAAAATCTACTTGCATCAAATATCATCGCAACTTTTGCCACAACACAACTAACGGTATAACTGACAAACTTCATCATTCCCTGGAACTATTCTCCTCCAGTCTTGGTGCAGAGCATTAATGCAAGGTTTCAAGAACTTCTAGCACTATTACTACTACAGATGCAAAATAGATGAAAACTTCATATTTTTATATTTAAAAAGGGTTTAGTGCTGTGGAAGGAACATGTTCATTTTAAACTCATTAAATGTAATGAGAGGAAAGTGTAGGAGTGTAGCATTTGGTTATTTATGTTGTTCATAATTAACCTTAGGTCTCGTACGCAATTGCTATATAAGCAAAATCTCTGTGAATGTTTTCCTACTCAGTGCCAATGATCCTGAAGGCATTTTGGGGCAAAATTGGATAGCACCCAAAAGCTTGGGGATTATGATTCTGTAAGTAAATTGCATCTGTCTCTTCAGTTAATTGTATTTGAATGATTGTAGTGTGCAGCCCAGCACTAAACATATCATTGAGGGTTGCATGCCTCAGCAAACGCATGGAAGGCTAACACCATTCTGAAGCCAGATTACAATAGGTAAAGTCAGTCTGAACACCTTAAAGAGGTGGCGCATTCTGACTGAAGTAAATACACTAACTTGAAAGAACAATCTGACCTGCAAGAAGAGTGACAAATTAATGCAACAGTAAAGAAGGCATGCGCCAAGCCACTTAAGTAGTTAATTAACTGCAATTTTAGGGCTTTTACCCACCACACTGGGATTTTACCAATAGCTGATAAGCTATTACAGTAAAAGTTAAAAATTACACACCAGGTTATAGTCCAACAGGTTAATTTGGAAGTACTAGCTTTCAGAGTGCTGTTCCTTCATCCTCCTACCAAACAAGCAGCGCTCCGAAAACTAGTGCTTCCAAATAAACCTGTTGGACTATAACCTGGTGTTGTGTGATTTTTAACTTTGTCCACCCCCTGACCAACACCAGCAACTCCACATCAGGGCTATTATAGTAAGACTGCCTGGTTAAGATATGTGGTCAAAGGCTGAGATACCCCTTTTTATTAGTTTAATATGATCCAAGGATGGGCACTCTGTAAGGACTGCTTCTGCAGAATTCCTCTTGCCCCACTTTTACAACAACCATCCCACCCTACACCTGACATTTTTCCCCACTTACCCTGAATCCCACTCAACTCGTGGACCTTGTTTAGAATCAATCAATGATTCATGAAGTTCCCTTCAGTTAAATGACATCCTCTGTTTAATTGTCATCGCAAGTGAGCAGATCAAATTAAGGTCAAAGGAGTGGCCCAGCAAGGACTTGAGCTCGGGGCCCTCATATCAAAATCTGATGCTCTATCAAGTGAGCAACCAAGGCTTAATCCACTCAATTTATAGGTAAGTCCATGTCCATTTGTGACAGCTGCAGTCTCAGAAGTGGAATTATGAGATTGATGAGCTGTCAGTCCTTCAATTGACCAGCACCTCTTGGTGGTGGATTACTGGATCTTGCAGGGTGGAAACCAAGGTGACACAAGTTCTGTTGGAAAGGACTTCAACAGGGCATCCTACTGAAGCAGCTCGATGGTCATGGATAATGAAATGCTAGGTGCATTGTGGCTTTGTTAGAAGGTCTGTGTTCATGGACGAATCCAATAACTGTTTCAAAACACTGAGAAGTGCTCATTTTATGGCATGACATTTCAAGTTAACAGTGAACATTTAGAAGCCACAATTATTTATTATAATTTTCCAGTTTTCATCAAAGAGGAATTAATTGTTTGAATGTCAGTGCTGAAAATATATTGTAGGAAACCACAATTTACAGTGCCAGCACAATTTATACACAACATAATTTTGCAGATAGATTATACAAGTTAACTGTCTGACACAACTGATCAGAAGGAGATACAATTACTACTTATGAAATTAATGCAATATAGAAAAGCAAGAATACGTAAGAAAAATGTTTACTCATGTTTGTATTACAAAATAAGAACATTTAACATATACTCAAAAAGGCTTTGTGGTATAACATATCGTTGTTACTAAACATCTACAGTAGATGGACACAAAGGTTTATGGTTGAATAACCTCATTACTGACAAGTTATCACAAAAAATTAATCCTACAGTAAATTTACAAATATTTAGGTTAAAGCATTTAACAAAACAATCTCAAACATGCAGGTTATGTTCAGAAATGTATATCTGAAGAGCAACTGGCCTAGAAATTGGTTCCAGCCAGAATGCTTCCTGTAGTGGAACAGGGCCGGGTGGGAGTGCTCAAGTTTTGGGTCTCATGTAAATAAGACTGGTGGGCTATGGACATCCTCTGGGTGATACCAGGCTGCTTGATGGTGAAAGAAACTTGAATTTCAGGCCTTGTGAGTGGGACAGCAATCGTAATGGGTTGACAATGGTCTTTGGCACTATAATGAAGCTAGAAGAAACAGTACTATTCTTCCTGGTTCAAATTTAAGTTAGAGATTTTTTTTAAATGTTCCCTTATTGATGACAGGCTTCAATGGTTTTTTTTAGGTGTTTCTGAAAGCTGCTTCTTGACACCTGCAGCATTCAGGGCTGGCGAGCTGAGGGGATCTGGAACAGGAGTTATTTATGAATGCATATGCAACAAAACCAATGTCTATTTGAAATGCAGGCTCTCGCCACCTTTTCTCTGCTTTCACCATTGAGGTGAACTGTGCACTTTTAATGCAAACTTTGCACATGCATACTGCCTGCCATATCAATACTGAGGCTAGCTTCTTTAAAGTAGACATCAACCAATTTCTAGGCCATTCTGTAAGAATATGAATGATGGTAGATTAAAGATGATTAATTCCATTGACAGGAACAGTCTGTTGGTTCTTGAAATGTAAAATCAATCCATGTTGCATTTCCAGCACAGAAAAGTGGTACAGTCTGTACTGTGAGCTCAACTTCTCGACAACATTTGCAGAATCTTGCATAGTTGTTGACATTAGAGTTGAATATCATAGCAGATGGGCACCTGCCATCACAAGAAGCTACAATGACCTGGAAAGAATTAAGAATCGTGAACAATTCTGCATATTTAATTCACAAGTGATATTTTCTCTGCAATAAAACTGATTGTAACAATATTAACAATTGCACTCTAATATTACACTTTTGTTTTAAGCAGCAATGGCAAAACTGGAACTAAGATAGAATTATACATACAGCGCCAGTTGTGCGGCAGTCATCTTTTCTTATGATCATTTTAACATCTAACTTCCGGCAAGGCCTTGTATCTTCTTTGCCTGATAATAAATAGACACATTAATAGTCTGACATATTAGCAACAATTCTTTACACATCATTGCAGGCAAATATGAACATGATACTAAATAAATATTAAGACTAATTCAGTAAAAAGTGTAATTTTAGTTGACTTAGTTCAGTACCCAGTAAAGCAAGAATATAAACAAAAGCATAAAGTTGTGTATCCATTGATAACTACAAATGTTTAAGTCTTAGAGGTTAAATTATATAGCAACAGTAATGATAAGCATTGTAACTTCATGCTTTATGTTGTTATTTTACAGTTATTTTAGTTACAAATGCTATTGAACAGTTTTTTTTGTCTGTTCATTTTGCATATTCAAAATCATTTCATATGATGGAGTTGTAGTAAAGTGATGGATCTATATGCTTCCAAGATGGTAATTGTTTATCAACTGCTTTGAGGCATACAAATATAAGGTGCTGTACAAGTTCAAGTATTTCTTACTTTTCTTTCCAGAGACTAAAAAAATACATCTTTTTTCCATTCGTTTTTGCATAATTTATCTTACATTATGCTGCAACAAAATGTGTAATTTCAGAATGTTTCCTACATTCATAATTGTATGAAAGCAAATAATTGTAATCCAAATCACAATTGGTTTTATCTTTAAATTCCATCCTACCAGAAAGGGACAAGAGTTGACCTTTTAACCTTTCATACCTGAGCTCATCCATGTCTGAACTCCATCTACCCAAAATGACTTTGTAAACCTTGTCAGCTTTGCTGAAAAAAACTATCAATTTCAGTTCCTAAATTTTCAAAAGTCAGAGCGTCAAAAGGTTTCTCAGGCAGGAGTCTCTAGATTTCTACTACCCTACATGTAAAGGATTCTTTCCTGCATTACCCTTGAATAATATGGGTCTTATTCTCAACTCACATCAGCGGAAGAAGTTTTTTCCTATCTACTCTTTTTACCTAATTTAATCATCTTAAACACCTAAATGAGTATTCCAAACTCAAGAGAACTAATGTCCAATCTATGGAACCTGACCTGATAGTTAAATCCTTTTAACCACAGTATTGTTGTGGTGAGTCTCCAAATATAACCTCAGAGATTAATGCACAAATGCAGTCTCACCAGAGTTGCATATAATTATAACATAACATCCAGCCCTATACATTTCAGCCAGTTGGCAACAAACACCATTATTCCATTAACCTTTTTGATGATGTTGTGTGTGTGGGGTGTGGGGTGTGGGGTGTGGGGTGTGGGGTGTGGGGTGTAAGCTTTTGGCAATTTGGGTACATGGACAATTCCCTCTACTGCTCCACAAAGTCTAATCTTCAATCTCAGTAAAAATACTTTGATTTGTCCATCTTGAATACAAACTCTCACACCTCACACATTTAAGTCCATCCATCATAATGTTGCCCAGTCACAAAATTTGACTCTGTAGGGGCATAGCAATAGGTGTCTACAGTCATCTTATACACCTTTTGACATCTTGGTAGACATGTAATAGAACCATAATCAAGGTGTATTGGAGTGGTTGAGTAATTGTAGCAATCAATTCTGTACAAATTGCTTTCCAAAAAACCCAGGCATGAGGTGAATAAAACCCCTATGATAGAAAGTTCTGGGAAGCATAGATCAAAGACCACCACTTTCGCCCAACCATTCTACATTGACCACATGAAATTATCAGATTACTCATATAGTCATCGAGTCATAGAGATGTACAGCATGGAGACAGACCCTTCAGTCCAACTCATCCGACCAGATATCCCAACCCAATCTAGTCCCACCTGCCAATACCCGGCCCATATCCCTCCAAACCCTTCCTATTCATATTCCCATCCAGCTGCCTTTTAAATATTGCAATTGTACTAGCCTCCACCACTTCCTCTGGCAGCTCATTCCATACACGTACCACTCTCTGAGTGAAAAAGTTGCCCTTTAGCTCTGTTTTATATCTTTCCCCTCTCACCCTAAACCTATGCCCTCTAGTTTTGGACTCCCCCACCCCAGGGAAAAGACTTTGTCTATTTATCCTATCTGTGTCCCGCAAGATTTTATAAACTTCTATAAGGTCACCCCACAGCCTCCAATGCTCCAGGGAAAACAGCCCTAAACTATTCAACCTCTCCCAATAGCTCAAATCCTCCAACTCTGGCAACATCCTTGTAAACTTTTTCTGAACCCTTTCACGTTTCACAACATCTTTCTGATAACCAATGTCCTGTATAGCTGCAACATGACCTCCCAACTCCTGTGCTCAATACCATGACCAATAGAGGAAAGCATACCAAATGCCTTCTTCACGTTCCTATCTACCTGCGACTCCACTTTCAAGGAGCTATGAACCTGCACTTCAAGGTCTTTTTGTTCTGCAACATTCCCTGGGACCTTAACATTAAGTGTTTAAGTCCTGCTAAGATTTGCTTTCCCAAAATGCAGCACCTCACATTTATCTAAATTAAACTCCATCTGCCACTTCTCAGTCCATTGGCCATCCGATCAAGATCTAATCTGAGGTAACCTTCTTCGCTGTCCACTACACCTCCAATTTTAGTGTCATCAGCAAACTTACTAACTATACCTCTTATGCTCGTATCCAATTCATTTATATAAATAATGAAAAGTAGTGGACCCAGCACCGATCCTTGTGGCACTCCACTGGTCACAGGCCTCCAGTCTGAAAAACAACCTTCCACCACCCTCTGTCTTCTACCTTTGAGCCAGTTCTGTATCCAAATGGCGAATTCTCCCTGTATTCCATGACATCTAACCTTGCTCACCAGTCTCCCATGGGGAACCTTGTCGAATGCCTTACTGGAATCCATATAGATCACATCCAAGGTCTGCCCTCATCAATCCGCTTTGTTACTTCTTCAAAAAGCTCAATCACATTTGTGAGACATGATTTCCCACGCATAAAACCATGTTGACTATCCCTAATCAATCCTTGCCTTTCCAAATACATGTGCATCTTGTCCCTCAGGATTCCCTCCAACAACTTGCCCACCACCGACGTTAGGCTCACTGGTATATAGTTCCCTGGCTTGTCCTGACCACCTTTCTTAAACAATGGCACGTTAGCCAACCTCAAGTCTTTCAGCACCACACCTGTGACTATCGATGATACAAATATCTCAGTAAGAGGCTCATGCACAGTTCCTTAAAATGTATTTAATTTTCATTTGTGTAATTGTTAGCATTGTGACATCCACACCATCTATTTCCAACACCTCCTTAGGCAACCTATTACATAGATTGAACACTCAGTAAAATGGTGACCTGGAAATTCAGCAATCTTAAAGTTACTAGAAGAAAAGACAATTCAGATACTAAAGCAAGTTTGAATTCTATATTTATCACAACTTCCATATAAAAGGAATGTATCTGGAGAAGTGATGGCAGGATAATGGTGCTTTCCTCCAAAGTGCATGTTTGGGTAATAGAAAAGGAAACAAGGGAACATTTGTTACTTCCCCTGACAGGGTGATTGAGAAATAAGGAATGATAAGCACAATGCTGCCATTGAGTTAATTCTGTTCTTAAAATCGAAAATATAGAGGTAAATTGAGTTGAGACAATTGCAGAACCTGAAATTCCATCATTAATTTAACTGCATGGAGTGATAGAGTCATACAGCACAGATAAAAAAAAAAATCAATCAGGCTCTGTTGCAAACATGTAAAGCCTCCCACTCAGTTTACATTTGACCTAAGCAAGCTTAATACTTAAAAACAAAGAGAAAATCTGCACTGTTATTTTTTCATTATCCCTAAGACACATTGGCACTTTATAAAAGGCACCACGCAAGCAGCTCATGGCAAATGCAAGGCTACAAAACAAAGGAAGAAGGAAGAACATGAAGATGATAGGGTGGACATGGGCAAAGTGTTCACTGGCTACTGAGTCTTGAACATAGGGGCATAAATACATCAACGAAAGAAATTTGGAGGAGTTTCTTGCCAGTGAGTGTGGTAAGAATCTGGAACTCACCATCACATGATTTGAAGTGCACAACTTTGATGCGTTCAAGCCCAGGGTTGCTGCATACATGAGGGAGAATGGTGACAAGATATGACAGATAATTAGAGTGGGAGGAAGCATATGTGAACTGTAAATGCTGGTTGGGGGCAGTCAGATTGACGAGCCTGTTTCTGTGCTGTAGGTTCTATATCAATATACTTAACACATAAAACACATTCTGTGCTTGAAATTAATAATTCTTATACCATGCACTTCACATTTTATAGATTTATTGCACATTTGTTCTTGAAAAATACTGATATTACAAAGAAAATACATAATGGGAATAGTACCTGTGTCACAGTTAGTACTACCAGTTGGGACTACTGGACTAATGGTAAAAGGTAATAAACCCAATCCAGAACCTGGCAGAATTATCAATATCAGTTTAATATAAAGTAACAGTATATATTACATTGAAATATTACATAACTAGCATGCATTAAATCAAACTGGTATATAAGAATATGTTCATGTCACAAAGGAATGCATATGAACACAAGCTGGTGTTGAACCTGAAAGGCCATTCAAGTGCACATGCTTTTAGTCAGTGATGGCATTTTATAAATCAAATAACACTAAAGAATCACATGTAAGCAGGTGATTGGGATTTAGGTGCGTTCTCTGCAGCCACATCGGTTTAAAAAATATATAATTCTGAAGTATAACAGTTTTTGTGATCCGATGAACTGTTTCCTTTAAAAAGGATTACTGTTGAAATATACATATTATTGAGCTTGAAAATTTAAAATACACTTGGCCGCAAACTGTCACCCTTGCTTGATATTAGTTTACTTTAAGCACACCTTAAATACCACAATCAAATGTCCAACCTTTAAAATTCATGTTTTACTTTGCACTAAATATTAGTCGACCTGGTTAGTGTGCCTTATAATATAGGTAACACTATTAGCCTGAGGATGGATTTTAAAGGTGACCTAATTCACAACCTTTGACCATTCATGACTAAACGCAAACAGAATGAAGACTCAGTTCCTAGCAACACCATTTTATTGCTGTATTTACTTGGTCACTGCAGCTCAGGAAACACCATAAAGTTATGGAATTGTGCACAATCTTTTCTTTCTGCTAATATAAATTAGTTATATTCTACATGCCATTTATTCAGTTATCATCACTCTCAAGCATGTATATTTGTAGTATTTGAAGAACATTTAAAGTAAACTGATCAAGCTTATGAGGAGGGACAGTGTGCATTCATCCAAAATATGTATGTATTTAATACTCAAATCTATAGATATAAAGTGAACATTTACTTTATATCATACCACTTTCTTTAAATATCTGTCAAATTTGTGAGTGTTTGATTTTTTTTCCTTGTTTGGAAAACAGTTACATTTATAGAAGGAGCTAAAGGACATACCATATGAAATGAGAGGAAAATAAAACTAGGAATATAGAATTAATAAGAAGTTATGGAAAACATAATAAGGAAAAATACCCTTGAAATGTAAACATGAAACAAAGGGAACCTAATTGTGCCCTCACTATTTCAATATTTTATTTCCAATTTAAAAAAAACAATTGTTATGTTCCTCTCTTCCTAGACCAGTTGGCCTGCTCTCCCGAGACTGTTTTGTAGGTTAACAGGGCACAGTGGCTCAGTGGTTAGTGCTGCTGCCACATAGTGCCAGGGACCTGGGTTTGATCCCAGCCTTGGGTGACTGTCAATGTGGAGTTTGTATGTTCTCCCTGTGCCTGTGTGAGCTTCTTCCCACAAGCCAATGATGT
This sequence comes from Chiloscyllium plagiosum, assembly GCF_004010195.1. NCBI lineage: Eukaryota > Metazoa > Chordata > Chondrichthyes > Orectolobiformes > Hemiscylliidae > Chiloscyllium > Chiloscyllium plagiosum. The sequence goes on along the minus strand of NC_057728.1, from coordinate 42,667,455 downwards.
ATAGGTTAGGTGGATTGGCCATGCTGAATTGCTAATGGTGTCCTGGAATATGTGGATTAGCCAAGGGAAATGCAGGGTTACTGGGATGGGTTTGGGTGGAATGCTGTTTGGAGTATCAGTGTGGACTTGATGATGCTTCAATATTGTAGGAATTCTGCATGAATCTTCTGATTATTTTTCACAGTATTAGGCAAATATAAATAGAATTACAAATGTCCTTAAGTTTGGTTTAAAGGGATTAAACACAGTCAACAACAAGTATGACATATGCTGTCAGTGGGCCTCAAACTTTTTTAAACTTAAAAGTGACCACGTTTGAATATATGTAGTTTTTGTTTTGTAATTAATTTTGATATCTAAACTGTTAATTTAAATTGTAACCCTCATCTCACTGAAGTCTTCACCAGTACCAACTGCTCAGAACTCATACATTACTTACCTGTACATTTAACCTAGGCAATAAATCAGGTGGTGTAATTTGGGATAGATCTTTGGTTTGACAAAATCCCATTCCAAATTATATCCCTTCTATCTTAGGGTTATAGAACTCTATGTTTCATTGAACTTGGGTGGTCATTGGCCTTGCTATCACTATACTTCTCAAACTGTAATCTTTCCAATAGTTAGGACTCAAGAAGGCACTTAACTGGCAAATAAGAGATTTTGAATGACAATTACACTTGGGATTGGTACTCTCAGTGTGGGAATCCCCAATTAAATGACACAGTCAAGAGGCTGGTCTACTACCAGAAATAAATTTTTAAAAATTGATCAAGACAAAGAAGTATTTGAAAGGAAATGTGAAGAAGAAATTAGTGTAAAACTAAAAATAGTGACAAAAAGAATAAAACAAATTCAGAGGATAGAAATAATGAAAATAAAAGGATTGAAGCATACAAAGTAAAGAATAAAATTTTTAAAAGGTAGAAGAAATCATGAAAACTTCATTTGCCTCCAAAGCTGCCAGATGCTACTGAATGTTGGAATCTGACAGGTTAGCAATAAACTTGATATTGTATGTGTTGTCTGCACTCTTCTTGGTCAAAATACTTAAAGTTGATAAGCAAAAAAAGACACTGAACTTTACAATTACCTTTCAGAATGCTACCAAAAGACTTCATATTTTCAAAGTGAATTAAGATGATGTATAACCTGTCTTTATTCAACACTGAAAAGTGTTCCCAAATTACACTTCGAAAGAGAATTAGGATAAATTGTTCCTCTTTTCTTTACTGAACAGTTATACTCCAGAATAAATTAGAGATTATCCATATCAGCAGCCTGCATTTATCATACTGCAGCCCATATAAGCAATGCAACAAAACGTTCACAACTGTTGTTTAAAATGTTAACGGATTGCCGGTCAGACTGATTAAACACTACATGCGTCGTTTACTCCTTCATTTTCCCAGCAATTCACAATTTTACCACAGCTATCCGAAACCAAAGCCAAACAAGCATAATATGCAGCCTTGCTCACTTACAAGTCTTGCAGCAACCGTCCATGTAAGGCTTTGTGACTCCTCCTTTCTGAAGAAAGATAAAAAGGACAAATAATCAGGAAAAGTGATTGCTGTGAGAGAGAAGATAATGCTTTAAGCTTTCATCTGTTTAAGTACTAAGTTCAAATAGGATTGCATAGGATGGGACAAGATATACAGTACAAAATCTGGTCATTCAGCCGAACCAATCCATGCTAGCATTTATGCTTCACTTGAGCAGTCCCCTGTCTTTCCACACCTAGATCTATCATCACAACTTTCTGCTCTCAACTCTTAAGTCTGGTTTGTCTAGCTTGTCAATTTCCCCTTAAGTATGCCTTTAGAATTCACTTCAACCACTCCTTCATTTCCACATTCTCACACTTTCTGGGTACAAAACTTTCTTCTGAATTTCCATTTAGGTTTCTTGGTGACTATCTTGTATTGAAGGGGCCTGTGAGTTAGACAATGAGCATATAGTTCAGATTAATATCAATAGCATGGAACTCAATTTCTATTCCTGCTGAGCTAGACTCAGGGATTGCCTCCTCACCCTCCCTGTGGTAAACAACCTCAAAGTAACCTTGGGTTCGACAAATCATTGTCAAAGACTTGCTTCCAGACAGAAAACTCACGAAGATGATCTTAGACTGGTTGCCTCAACTCATGCCTTTCACAATAGATTTCAACTCTATCAAAACTTTTATAATTTTTAAAACCTCTATTAAGTTCCCACAGACTTATTATTTCAAGAGAATAGAGATCAGCTCTCAATCCTTTCTTCATCCACTTATCTTAGATATCATCCTTGTAAATCTTTGATGCACCCACTCCAGTATCTTTCTTTTTATAGTATTGTGATCAGAACTAAGTGTAGTACTCAACAGTGGCCTAAGCAAGGTTTAATACAGGTTTAGCGTTACATACTGACTTTTTAGTGTAATGGTCATGATTTTTCATTTTGTAGTCGAAGTGTGGGGATGGTGTATTCACTGGTGACATTTAAAACTTATTAAGCACTTCTTGACAATCATCTGGGCCTGTCACATGCCTCATCATTGGAGTCCCACCTTGGCAGAAGCTGCTAGCCAACTCCCCTAACAGCAGGCAGTTCTGGGTGCTAAAGATTATCTTCAACATCTATTCATCAGGGAGTCAAAGAGCAGTGGGTTCTTTTTGCTTCTCAAAGGATGGGGGTTGCAGGAAAATGGAAGGTGGGAGTTAGAAGTAAGGGCAGGGGATGGCTTTCAGAGGTCACCCCTTGATCCTGCCTGTGACTCCACCTGCCTCTGACTCAAGATAAAAGGATATCCTGCCTCTGAACCAGCAGGCAACTTTGCTTTTATTATTCATTTGTGGGACATGGGGGTCACTGGCTAGCTAGGAGTTATTGCCCAACCCTGCCTGTCCTTGAACTGAGTGGATCGCTAAGTCATTTCAGAGGGCACCTGGGAGTCAATCACATTGCAGTGGGTCTGGAGTCACATGTAGGATGACAGATTTCCTGTCTTTTGGGGCGGCACGGTGGCTCAGTGGTTAACACTGCTGCTTCAGAGCACTAGGCCCCCAGGTTTGATTCAGCCTTGGGCGACTGTCTGTGTGGAGTTTGCACATTCTCCCCGTGTCTGTGTGGGTTTCCTCCGGGTGTTCCAATTTCCTTCCACAATCCAAAGATGTGCAAGTTAGGTGAATTGGCCATGCTAAATTGCCCATAGTTTTCAGGGATTTGGAGGTTAGGTACATTAATCAGGGGTAAGTGTAGACTAATAGGGTAGGGGAATGCGTCTGGGTGGGATACTGTTTGGAGTGTCAGTGTGGACCTGCTGGGCCAAATGGCTTGTTTCCACACTGTAGGGATTCTAAATGGACATCAGTGAGTCAGATGGGTTTCCCCCCCAATAATTGATTTCATGGTCACCAGTAAATTCTTAATTCCAGATTTCTTTATTCATTGAATTTAAATTTCACCATCTGCCATGGCAGGTTTACGAACCCAGGTCTCCAGAACATTACTGAATTTCTGACTTAATAGTCTATCAATAATACCACTAGGCCAACACCTCCCCTAGCTCAGGTCACTCTGGTGTTACAGTCAGGAAACTAGCCACACCCCATACTCACCTACTTAGAACACAGATAATATGCCCTGTGGTACCTTGAGGCTTTTTTAAGTGATTATTAATTGAACACTTAGGGGGCTTAATTGATGGCAGGTTGAGAAAGTCGTCAATGGATGATCCATTTTGCAAGCATGTGAATGTTCTTCATTAACTTGTACAATCTACTCAGAATTGAATATATCCATTCAACCCTCACACCCATCCCAACCTCACACAAATCCACTGTTATCTGCACATTTAAAAACTGTGTTTTTGATTCCACAGTCAGTTTGTGCCAATGAACATTCCCTCATCATTCAAGTTCATTTAGTTCAACTAATATTGAACCTTCCACATTTACAAATTTTAGGCAATGATAGACATGGATGTCACAGAGAAGGACAAGGGAATTGTGTTCAAACCCTCCACAGTGGAAATGGACAGATTGCTCTGGCCTGGAGCATACCAGGAATGCAGGCAACTTCAGGAGGTGGGGAAGTCAACATTTCGGGTACAACCCTCCTGAGGAAGGGTTATACCCAAAACATTGACTTCTCCACTTCCTAATGCTGCCTGGCTTGCTGTGTTCTTCCAGCCTCCTGTCTGTCTACTTTGGATTCCAGCATCTGCAGATTTGCTTTTGTCTGGAGCAGACCAGACCATGACTAATTTATATTCAGCAGCTAGCCACTTTTTAGAAGCCATCTTTAGGTTCTTTTTTTTTGGATATTGTGGCATTTTGTTCTGTAAAGATATATGATAATTAATTTATGTTATGCAGGTCTTGTAGTTATATGTAATCATATGTAGCCCACTGACTAGTTGTAAGCTGTACTGCAAAAGCTGAACAGCCCACCCAAAATGATCAAATATGCAAAAGACATACATTTTTGCTGCAACAGATATACAAACCTGTATGCATTCAGTCTCATTAAATGGTGGGCAAACAACTCCCGAGCCAAGTACCACAAGTCCAGCAGCAGTTTCCAGGCAATCATATTTGACACAGTTAGTAACCCAAGATGTTCCTGCCTGGAGTGAAAAGTGATTAGCACATAAGTTTACGAATGTATTATTTTTGTCAGTCAATATATACTTTTTCAATTGATTCTAATTTAAAATTGACAATGACAAAACAGCACTTCAAATCATAATTCAGTAGACTGTGAATATTTCTGAAAAATGCATTTTGTCAAATCTTGGACTCATCATGACATTTCACAAGAATACAAACTCAAGCGTAAAACTAACATTTATGCCATGAGAGGAGAGTACTGATTGGCTGGTAAATGGACTCTGATAGGTAGAGATGTTGCCATGGAGAATGCAACCCTTATGGCACCTCTTCATCATGATTGACAGACAAACTTCGTTAAATTTTAAATCAGGCAGTGTTGATTCACAATCAAAAACAGAAATTGCTGGGAAAACCCAGTAGGTCTGGCAGCATCTGTTAAGGGGACACAAAGTTGACATTTCAGGTCCAGGAACCTTGTTTAGTTCTGAGTTTTCCTAGCATTTTCTGTTTTTGCTTCTGATTTCCAGCATCTGTAGTTATTTGCTTTTTTTTGCTCAGGACTGACTCAAATTGGTCAAATACATTGCACTGAGAAATGAACTAGTGGAGAGCTGTCACCTATATTGGTCAGTTGAAACAGGTGCCTGTACATGTTCTTTCTGTCTGAATTAGGCCCTATATATTAATATAGGAGAAAGTGCAGATGCTGGAGATCAGAGTCAAAAAGTGTGGTGCTGGAAAAGCACAGCCGGTCAGGCAGCATCCGAGGAGCAGAGGGTCGGTGTTTCATGCATGAGCTCTCCACCATGCATTCCTGATGAAGAGCTCATGCTCAAACCATCGACTCTCTTGCTCCTCAGATGTTGCCTGGCCAGCTGTGCTTTTCCAGCACAACACTTTTTGCTTATGCATTAATATATTTAGCTACCAGTAGATGCAAGTGCACCACACTGTATGCCCAACTGACTATACTAAACTAGTTGTCAGCATAATTTCTTACAAATTCAGGATTATCCAGCAAATGTTTCCCAATTGCAGAAACGCATCTAGTGTTCGACACTGTTGCAAGTTTTGCAAGCATAGGCTGATTGGGTATAGCCAGTATTTTTCTCGCTGTGAGCAGACAAAGGGACATTCTGGATTAGTGGTGCTGGAAGAGCACAGCAGTTCAGGCAGCATTCAAGGAGCAGCGAAATCGACGTTTCGGGCAAAAGCCCTTCATCAGGAATAAAGGCTGTGAGCCTGAAGAATGGAGAGATAAGCTAGAGGAGGGTGGGGGTGGGGAGAAAGTAGCATAGAGTACAAT
>NC_057728.1:42659000-42660288 GCF_004010195.1 Chiloscyllium plagiosum | reverse complement strand
GAGTTCCTGGACTAGGTGGGATAGGACAGTGTCGAGGTAGGTAGGGGTGAGTTCAGTGGGGCAGGAGCATGCTGAGACAATGGGTCGGCCAGGGTGGTCAGGCTTGTGGATCTTGGGAAGGAGGTAGAACCGGGCAGTGCAGGGTTCCCGGACAATGAGGTTGGAAGCTGTGGGTGGGAGATCTCCTGAGGTGGTGAGGTTCTGTATGGTCTGGGAGATGATGGTTTGGTGATAGGGGGTGGGGTCATGGTCGGGGGGGCAGTAGGAAGAGGTGTCCTCGAGTTGGCGTTTGGCTTCAGCGGTGTAGAGGTCAGTGCGCCAGACTACCACTGCGCCCCCTTTATTGTTTGGTACACTCTGCCACTCTTTGGGACATAATGACTACATAGCTGGCAGTTCACCAGCACTGAACCTCTTATAGCACATTATTCATTTTTGTCATAATCAGAATATCTTTCCAGCTTGACAACAGCATCCTGCTATTGATGTAAACCATTCATGTTGCTACTGCATTGTGGCAGCATGAAACAGGTCAACCTCTGCTCACACCTTTGAGATACCTTACCCTTGTAGGGTAGTTTGAAGTAGACTGAGCACTTTTACAACCAGCCCACACCCTCCTCTCATGCAGTTTAAATATCCGCTTTCCCCTTGAATGTGTATTCTTGCAAAATATTTTGATGAGAGCAAGAGAAAACGTGTTGAAAAAATGTGATTTTTCAGCAATAGTAAAGTCCTGTAAAATCAAATGACTATTATATAGTAAATAGTTAACATACTTAAAGTAAGATAAATAAAACAATACAACAAAAATATCTAATATAATTTTCACTCCTGAATGTTGACCAGCTGATATAATTTTTGGAGTACCTTTCTTCTGAATTAAATTTTATAAATGTAATAACATTGGTGCATATATTTGTATAATCTATATCCTAAACATGGTTTTGGCTGAGGAGGCGTTGGTTGAGATCTTTCAAAAGTCACTGGAGTCAGGGAAAGTCCCAGATGATTGGAAGATCGCTGTTGTAACCCCATTGTTCAAGAAAGGATAAAGATAAAAGATGGAAAATTATAGGCCAATTAGCCTAACCTCAGTTGTTGGTAAAATTCTAGAATCCATCATTAAGGATGAGGTTTCTAAATTCTTGGAAGAGCAGGGTTGGATTAGAACAAGTCAACATGGATTTAGTAAGGGGAGGTCGTGCCTGACAAACCTGTTGGAATTCTTTGAAGAGGTGACAAGTAGGTTAGACCAGGGAAACCCAGCGGATGTGGTCTATCTAGA
>NC_057728.1:42623705-42658560 GCF_004010195.1 Chiloscyllium plagiosum | reverse complement strand
AACTCCATTTGCCACCTCTCAGCCCAATCCTGCAGTTTATCCAAGTTTCCCTGCAACCTGCAACATTCTTCCCAACTGTCCACTACTCCACCGACTTTAGTGTTATCTGCAAATTTACTAACCCATCCACCTATGCCTGCGCCTAAGTCATTTAGGGGAGATCTAATAGAAACTTACAAGGTAATACATGGCTTGGAAAGAGTGGACACTAGGAAATTGTTTCCGTTAGGCGAGGAGACTAGGACCCGTGGACACAGCCTTAGAATTAGAGGGGGTAAATTCAGAACAGAAATGCGGAGACATTTCTTCAGCCAGAGAGTGGTGGGCCTGTGGAATTCATTGCCGCGGAGTGCAGTGGAGGCTGGGACGCTGAATGTCTTCAAGGTAGAGATTGATAAATTCTTGATGTCACAAGGAATTAAGGGCTACGGGGAGAATGCGGGTAAGTGGAGTTGAAATGCCCATCAGCCATGATTGAATGGCGGAATGGACTCGATGGGCCGAATGGCCTTACATCCGCTCCTATGTCTTATGGTCTTATGGTACATCTAGAACATCATTACACTCCCCGTGGCACTACATTCTCACCTACTTCATAATCAAGAAACTTAGCTTACCTTCTGTATTATTAATAAAAGTTCTAACTGAAAGATACATCACCTGACTTCAAACCCCCCCAAAGTTTCGATATTGCATTGCCTGGGTGAGAAACATAACCACTGAATGGACAACCTATGCATTAAATTCTGTTGTTTTACAGGAGTAGAAGCCAATAGGCCAACATGTATCACATGCAGTATAATGGAAGCTGCTCTATTTGTAAAATATTTATCAATTTAAATTTAGACATTAGAAATTTAGGTCTGTACTTACACATAATTATTTGCCCTTCCAAGACCATACAATTTAAAAGGCATATATGTAAGACAGAATCTCACACTTTTAACTGAGCAACAGAATGGCTTTTGATATATTTGATTACCTACAGTGTGGAAACAGGCCCTTCGGCCCAACAAGTTCACACTGTCCCTCGGAAGAGAAACCCATCCCCCTACATTTACCTCTGACTAATCCACCTAACACTATGGGCAATTTAGCATGGCCAATTCACCTGACCTGCACATCTTTGGACTGTGGGAGGAAACCGGAGCACTTGGAGGAAACCCACACAGACACGGGGAGAATGTGCAAACTCCACACAGACAGTTGTCTGAGGCGGGAATTGAACCTGGCTCTCTGGCGCAACAGTGTTAACCACTGAGCCACCATGCTGCCCATATTCCTGTCTCCAGTTGCTTTCCAACCAGATTTAGCTGTCTGCCACCCCACAGAGTATTTTGTAATTCAATTATAGTTTGTGGGCATCACCAGCTTGGCGGGCATTTGCTGCCCGTCCCTAATGGCACTTGAGCAGGTAGCTAATTGAGGCATGGTTGGGAACCATTTTATGCACCATTGGTATTTTTCTCCCGCTCTTAGAGATTGGATTGCAAGGTCTTGCTGATCCACAATATTATTTCTTGGAGGATGGTCTGAACTGTAACCTGTTGGAGAAGTTGCCCCAAGGTGTTGTATATCTTGGAGGCAGATTACACCAGCTCACTTGCCACAGAGGCGCTGCTTCAGAAAGTGGGGGCTCAATTCTGCACAAAATATTCCTACCATTGGAGGAGGTCACCAGAACAATGTACTTGGCCTCTTTGCAGCTGGCTGAATGGCCATTGGGGGTTGCAGGGATGAGAAGTTGGAATTACATCATTCTTCACTCTCTCCACTCTGATGGCCTACCTACCTCAGCCTCATTATGTGATAAGTTTATGCAGGCACCAAGGGTGCCTTCAGGTTTAGATGCCACTGGACTTGCCTGTCTGCCTCAGTAGATTCCACCTCTCTCATTGGGCCAGCAGTCTCAGCAATCTGCCCCCTGTTATCATTTAATACCATTCATCAGATACATATGGAGAACCATAATCAACACATTAGGAGTTTTGCGATGTGTAAGTTGAAATAAAACTTTGATTAAAAAAGCATATCAGGACTCAGTGTGACCAACCTTCAAGCCCTGGTGTTTAACACCATCATCTTTAATAGGAATGACAATTACAAGGTCCAAGGTACCCAATTAAAAAAAAACTGGCTGGATATGAGAAGATTGCACCATGAGCCAAGCTGACAACATTGTCAGGCTCAGCAAATCTTATGGGTCCAAAATCAGGACTCTTATACCTGGTTGAAAATTCAGTCTAGCTCAGACCATGATTTACATGCTCATTGTAATTTTCCTTTTCATTTTATGCACTGAGATAATACAAAAATTAAGTCGACTTACATTATACAAAGCAATGCTTCCATCTTCTTCAAAAGTGCACGACATATTCTTACAAGTTCCACAGCAAACATGAGGATCAGATGAAGGAATATAGACTTGATTCTGTTGATTAGTGTAATAGAGCATAAAAGTTTAATTGTACAAAAATTTCACGGTTGACAAAGCCAAAAGAAAATGACACCAATTCTTTATATAAAGAGACTGCTTTATTTCAGTGTTTTCCTAAATCATGTTGATTGGAATTAATAGTTTACTTTATCAGGTTTTTAGTTTGATAAAGCTAAACACTGAAGTTAATAAATAACCAGTACACAAGAGTGATCAGAATTATTTTTTGTGGCACAGCTGAGCAATGAAGAGCTGGTAGCTCCCAATGTCCGGGATGGGACCATTTGCCACCGTTGATTAGCCACTGCCCTTTCATCGCCGAGGATGATTCACCACCGCCCATTGGCCACTGAGGACAATTCACCACCGTGCCACTGAAGACGATTCGCCAGTTCACCACCGCACCAATTTTGGTTTTTGGAACAGGAATTTTTAGTATGGAAACAGATATTATTAGTAAACATGGAAATAAGAAGTTTTACCACGATGGTTTGATATATAATTTTGATAAACTATCCAAGAGTGATTCAATTATTAAGTTTTGGCGATGTGAACAAAGGGGCCGATGCAATGGATGGATCCACACCAAGAGTGGCACTGTGATAAAAACAATTAATGGACACACACATTCTCCTTCCGCAGCAAGTGTCCAAGTTGCGAAAGTGAAAACAAGTTTAAAACGTCGTGCAGAAGAATCGCAGGAAGTTCCTACTGTTCTTATTAACGAATGTGTAGCTGATGTCCCCCAGTCAGTCCTATCATCTTTACCGACGACAAGCAGCATGAAGAAAATAATTCGACGAAAAAGGAATGATATTAGTTTAGTGCCACCAAACCCTACTGATCTTCAGCATTTGGGGATTCCAATTAGATACAAAGTATATAAGCTGGATAACGGACCAGAAGAAAAATTTGTTTTGGCGGATAGTGGTCAAGGAAGTAATCGAATAATCATATTTGGTAGGGAATCTTGGATACATAATTTAGCGGAATCCACCTGGTTTGTGGATGGTACATTCAACATAACCCCTATTTTATTCTCTCAAGTATATTGTATTTTAGGAAAATGATTTGATGGGGTTCATCCAATATTGTATATATTTCTACCAAATAAGCAGCGTTCAACGTATGTATGCAGGTTTGAAATAGTGAAGTCCTTGGTACCTAATCCAGACCACAGTATATCCATTGTGACTTTGAGCAGGCAGCTATCAGTGCTATGAGAGAATGTTTTTCCTGAAGTTAGAATTAGGGGCTGTTTCTTTCATTTGGCGCAAAGTATGTACAGACATATTGCTGCAGTTGGAGCAACTCGTCAACACACCAATCCTGATTATGCTTTAAAAGCAAAAACGAAAGTTGCTTTGGCTTTTGTGCCACATAGTAACCTTGATAACTACATAGAAGCACTTGCAGATTTTTTTGCCTCAAGAACTACAACCAATACTAGATTGGTTTGAATGTAATTATATTGGACTCTACAATAGACGAGGCAGTAGCCGAAGGGCACCTTTGTTTCAACATGATATGTGGTCAGTCTATGAGACAACAACAAACGATGAAGATTGCAAAAATAATCAGGCTGAAGCCGCTCATCGGAGAATTGCTTTTGAACTCGGAGCTCACCACCCAACCATTCGAAAATGTATTGGAAGGTTAATGAAAGTGCAAAAGGGGCGTGATTTATAAATGGAACAGCTGATAGCGGGTTACCCACCACAAATAAAGCTAAAAAAGTATCGAGACGCAGATGATAGAATTTAAAAAAAATGTGTTTGAATACGGCGAAAGAGATTATTTGGAATATCTTAGAGGAATAGTGCATAACTATCAAATGAACTGAAATTTCATTGTTTAATATTAATGTGAGATTTTACTGCCACTATAAAGATTTTAAAATATATTTCCTTTTTCTGGTTAAAGTTTGTAACTCATTTTTATATATAAACCAAAAAAATGATATTTATTTTACCTCTTTTTTTTTATCAATATGTAGTATGTACTTGTATAAATAAAGGGGACTGAGAGGTATGAAAGAACAGGCGGGAGGAGAAACAATCAGTCCATATATATATATATATATATATTTCCGGAGGCGAATAGTTTTCAGAGGTGAAACGACCCCAGTGGAGAAACGCTGGTGGTGAACCAGCAGTGGCTAATCGGCGGCGGCGAATGTGCCATGGCGAATCGTCACCAACCCCCCACTGTCAGCTGTCCAGTAAAATGCCTGATTGTCATTTAATTCAGTCACCTTCATGAGAAGAGGTGGCATAGTGCTCTCACTGGCTCTCCAGGATGCAAGCGAGGTTTCTGTCATTTACTTGAAAAACCACCCAATACCTTATTTTTTGCAGAGAAGGAGAAGCTGTCTGGCATCTAGAGCAGAATTTTATCAAAAATCAACAATATAGTACCACACTCATGCTATCATGCAGTCAGAAATGGTGGAAGTACTCTCCACTGTGGGTATCTCCCAGAACTCCTGCCAGCACTCTATTTCAAGATCAGTCATGAACCCAGGTCAAGGCTGTCAGCCACGAGCTGTCCTTCACATTGCACATAGTGGGAGGGGAACAAAAATTAAAAGCTTTTGAAGATATTGGAGGAATAGCTGACACTTCATTACAAACACAAGCTCCCATTCATAAATGTATTGTTATTTTGTTATGTATTGTTATAATCTGTCTTATTGACCATCATTGTAATTACAGTTAAAAGATTTGAGCTTCACAGACTACCTTCCCTTAGCACCATGCCACCTTGGAATCCTGTCTACTCTTTCACTAATGCCCAGCATAGCATAACATACTTTCATTATTCAAAGCGAAACCATTACATGATGGAAAGCCTTGAAATAGTTGAAAACATTAACTTTTATGGAACAATAGCAAAGGAAAAGAAACCTGCATTTTCTTCTGGGAAAAAAATTCAGGACTGCTTTGTTTTTTCAGAAAAATATTACATTCAATGCCTGAACAATGTACCCAGCTCACATCCATTGGAACCTGGTGCCAATTAAGTGCCATCTGCTTTGTTGCGTACAATGCAGTACTACTCTATCATGTTGAAGGTGATGCTTCTCCTTCTCAATAGCCTCATCTTCCTCCTCAGAAGACTGTTGTCTCTCTCCTAGCTTTTCGGTCTCCTATTTGCCTGAACCAGTCATGCAGAGCACAGCTTTGCTAGACTTACACAGTGCACTTCGTCTGAACTGTATTGCATAAAGCCTCCAGGTGGATCCAAGCATTGAAAACTCATCTTCACCAGCCCTATTTTCTGCTGTACAATGGTGCTGGTAAAATAATGGGCTACATTTCTTGGACACTCATGGAATTGTGTAATACAGTCATCAACCACAGTTGCAATGGTAGCTCTTACTTCCCATTAACCATCCTTGGTAGGCATCCAGCTTTTAGAATGAAGCAGGAATCTAACAGTTCTCAAGAATATAGACCTCATGGAAGATTCCAGAATACATGATGCAAACCTCAGGTGTGGTACTGATGATCACAGATGAATTGTACACTGATGAAATGGAAATCCTTTCAGATGATGAAATCAGCTGCGTTATGTTATATCATGTTTACAGTGGCCTACACCTGGGGGAAGCCAGCTATATTGACAAAGCCTACTGCCTGGAATACAACACTGACCTTATCACATTGAAAGCAGATGAAGCAATGTGATCTGGCACAAATTGCATCAGTAACAGGCTCGGTACCTTTGTAGATCAAGGGTCCCTTGTGAATTTTTGCAAGTGACTAATTGCATAAAACTTTAGTTGAACCGTCATGTTGACAACCACTGGGATAAGATGGCCACCCATCCCTTCAGTCCATAGGTTCCTCACCAGCAATAGCATTGATCAGTGATTGGGCCCCATTCTACACTCCCTCTAAGTTTCTCGTCATGCGCAGACTTCTGAGGTCCAGTCTCTGTGGAGACCAATCGGGCTCCACTGGATGTTACTGCTGATCCTGAACTTGCTGGCACATCCGTACTTCCTCAAATTCACCGCATCTCCATAGCACCACGGCCACAGTGATGATAACCCCTGCTGCAACTGGATACATTGATCACAGTGCCAATGAACCATGTGGGAATATTAGAAACAGAGCAGTTTCTTAGTTATGTGAGCAGTCAGCAGTTCGATCACCCAAACATAGCAACTTGACATAGTCCTCCATATTGTGGGAAAACCAGTTGGGCTTGGGAATGTCTCTTCATGGACTTCTGACTGAGGAGACCATATTCTGATGAATACAGCACAAACCATTGACACAAATACTCGAGAAGATTATTAATTACCTGGCGGCACGGTGGCTCAGTGGTTAGCACTGCTGCCTTACAGCGCCAGGGACCTGGGTTTGATTCCAGCCTCGGAGGGCTGTCTGTGTGGAGTTTGCACATTCTCCCTGAGTCTGTATGGGTTTCCTTCGGGTGCTCTGGTTTCCTCCCACAATCCAAAGATGTGCAGGTTAGGTGAATTGGCCATGCTACATTGCCCATAGTGTTCAAGGATGGGTACGTTAGGTGCAGTGGTCAGGGGTAAATTTAGGATAATAGGGTAGGGGAATGGGTCTGGATGGGCTACTGTTCAGAGGGCTGGTGTGGACTTGTTGGGAAAAAGGGCCTGTTTCCATACTGTGGGATTCTATTATAAGTGCAATAGGATTACTGAAACCTTTTCTCCTCGCCCCACCATCCATATCACCCAAGCAAGATTGAATTGCATATGAGAGCCTGTTGGCAGAAACTTACAATTCAAGGTGAGAGGAAATCAGCTTCATGCCCTTATGCACCATATGAGGTCTTGGATTGTCTTTTTGAATTGTGGCCAACAGATGAGACTTTCTTCTGCTTCACAGAGATTACCACGTTCAATTTAAATTGACCAACAACATGATTCAGGTTGCTTATTTTCAGAATGCACATCCCCACACAGCTGTACACTGCATGCCCTTCAGGCTGGGTACTATGATTACAGATGTCTTTTACGTTCACTATGTTTTCTGTGTAAGTTGTGAGCATAGGCTTTAGATGTGATGTTAATATGGCATTTGTGCTGTACATCAATATATCCACCCCTTTGACTGATCACTGCTGACAACCAAGCCAAACTACCTGACTTTGTGTATGCACTAAATCTCAAATTAACATAGTAGTTCTGTGAGCCTTCAAATTCTGAACGAGGCATCAAAGCACAAACATAAAGTGAGGAATGGCATGGCAGAGGTGCTGTGAGGAGCCTAGAGGGTGCAAGCTGGTTGAACACCAAGAAAGTAAGTGAAGATCCTTGAGATGTACTCTGGTCCAATCCGTGATATGGGTGTCTGTCCTTCAGTACAAAGTGTCCTGGCAGCAGCATTACAGACAGGTGCCAGTCTGCTCCAAAGTGCAGTAATGAATTGGAAAAGTATTTTCTAAGTGAGTCAGATATATGCTATCTGGATGTGGTGAGGCTGGTGCATGTGTGATGCCAACTTCCATGGATTGGAGGTGCAAGTGGTCACTGCCCATGGAGCATGTGCCAAGATATTAGATACTGCTATCCATGATGGTGGCCTGAAGGAACAAACAACAAGCTGGAGTTGCCAGGTAGCCACTCTGACCTTCATGTTGGGAACTGTCATTATTTAGTTTTTTTCTGCCAGGAGGGAGAATGGGAACCTGCATATAAATCAGATGTGATTTGCTACTGATGACATGTTAATTATTTGCACACTAGTGAAATGCTCATCTCATGATTCAAACTTTGGTTGCAAAGTCAGACACTTTTTCCCCGATGTTGAGAAGCTAAGTTTTCCAATCTTGCCATATTTTCCCAACTGACTTTCATTGTCCACACCGTTCATGAGCTGGGAAATTCAGCTCACGGCTTTTTTTTTCCAATTGTCAGATTACAAATTTTAGATAGGAGAAATTAATTTCTGCTTGAATCATCTTGAAAACTGTCCTTAGATGTCTTCTGGTGGAAAAATTCCAAACAGTGTGCAAAATACAGCCCATATTTCAAGAGGTCCAAGCTAACGTTCTAAGTATGAATTCAAATCCTTTAATGGTAGTTAATAGATAAATCAGGAATATAAAACTATTGTCAATACAGCATGATTGATTGATAGTAGTAAGCCATATGGTTGACTAATGTTCTTTCCCAAAATTCAACTGGAATAATTGAAATAACTCATCTAAAGTTGGATATTGATCAAATAAGAAACTGACAACACTGAGGCAGGAAATAGATCATGACTCTTAATGGAGAACTATATATCATTGGTAGACACGTGAAAGTTCACAAGGGTCAGTCGACAAAAAAGGAAGAAGACAGAGCCAGTCACAAACCACCGGGGATTGTAGAGATGATGGTGTGGAGTTGGGAAGAATGGTTAATGGAGATCTATCTGGCTCTGGTTAGGTGGAATGGAACTAAGAAATGGCACTTTTACGCACAGTTGGGCAACTGGAAAGAGATTTCAGCGAAAAATGGTATAGCTGACTAGATCAAATGCTGTAGAGAAATCAAAGAAATATAAAGCTGCAGAGCAAAAGTCATAGAGCATATAGTTTGGAAAGTAGATTATACATGGAGCACTTAGTAATTTTTTCAATATATCAAAACATAGTAACTGACTGAAGACCTCATGCAACACAACTTTCCAGCAGTGTGTAGTTTTGCAGTTAATAAACTTAAATAACTATGAATATGTACTTACAGATTCACATTTTGCCGAACAGCTAACCAGAGACACTTGCAGTAAAGGAGACTCTGCAACAGGATCTGTGTTCTGCAAACAATTTGCAATGTAACATTGGTCATCCTCGAGGCGCTGAACCAGGGACTGACCTGGTTTCAATGCAGTGACACGTTGGAATACGCAGACATCAGCCTTTTCTGAAACAATTTTTTATGTTAAGTATTTATCTTAATAAATCCATTTATTTATCATCAGAATTATTCAGATAAGATACCTTGATTACTATTATTATTCTAAACATTAACCCAATTTTTAAAAAAGTAAGGATTTACCAGATTGTTATTTATAATATTTGGATTTAAATAAATAAATAGGGAAATAAATAGAGGAGATAAAACAGCTGAAATTCTTTGGCCATCCAACAGATGTTAACTTCAGAGAGAGGCAATCAGAATGGCCCCAATTCCAATGGGTCCCAATATCCCAGCTCTTCAATCACTTGCTGCAGTCCAGAGAAGACTTAAGGAAGGAAATGCTTCCACTTGTCCCAAAAAGTGGAAGCATTTCTTAGAGTGGGATAAAAGGCCGGCACAACATCGAGGGCCAAAAGGCCTGTACTGTTCTATGTTCTATGTTCTATGTTCTATGTTCTAAAGCATCACCACATTGCCAAAATCAATTGTAGCAAAGATGTCCCTCTGTTTAGTCTCATTCGGGGGAATAAAGTTAACATCTTTTTAGATTTTTATTCTCAATTGGCAGAATATTATGTTCATTTTTAATTAATTTGGAACATCATGGCCAATTTTACCATCCAAAATGGATGGAATTGTGGTTTGGTCAGATGGGAGCTTAGTGTGTTAGAAATTTCAAATCTAAGCCCAAACTGTATTAAATGTGTCCGATCTGGTTTTATTGGAGTCTTGAGGTGTTGACTCTGTTTCCTTCCATAGGTGCTGCCACACCTGCTGAGTTTCTCCAGCAATTTCTATTTTTAGATTGTTTGTTTCAGATCTCCAGCATCTGCAGTTCTTTGTTTATTTTGTGATAATGAGGATGTTGGGGTGGGGGTGGGGGGGGGGGGAGCTAGAGGCTGATAGTATGACTGATTGAATGAAGTTGATTGAAAAAGAGATGGTTGGGAAGTGGGAGGCCTCTAAAATTGAGGGTTCAGAGACAATTGTTCCCATTAGTGTAAAAGGCAAGGCTGGTAGGTGTAGGCAATGTTGAATGACTACAGAAATTCCGGCTCTGGTGAAGAAAGAAAACTGGGGCAAATGTCAGGTATAGACAGCTTGGATTGAGTGAATCCCTCAAGGAGTTTAAGGACAGTAGGAGACTGATTTAAAAGGGAAATCAGGAAGGCAAAATGGGGACATGAGATAGCTTTGATAAATAGAGCTAAGGACAATTCAAAGAGATTCTGCAAATATTTTAAGGGAAAAAGAGTAACCAGGGAGTGGAGAGGGCCCCTTAAAGATCAACATTGCCCTGTTGCCCTGTGGAACCACAGGAGATGTGTGAGATACTAAACAAATATTTCATGTCAGTTTTTACGGTGAAGAAGGACATGGAAGTGAAGGAACTTGAGGAAATAAATAGCGACGTCTTGAAAATAATTCATTTTACAAAAAAGAAGATGCTGGAGGTCTTAAAATGTCTAAAGGTAGATAAATCCCCATGACCTGATCAGGTGCTTCCCAGAACTTTGTAGTAAGCTAGGGAAGAAATTGCTGGGTCCCTTGCTGAGATATTTGTACCATTAACAGCCATAAGTGAGGTGCCGGAAGGCTGGAGGTTGGCTAATATGGTGCCATTATTAAAGAAACGTGGTAAGGGAAAGCCACAAAACTATAGACCAATGAGCCTGATGTAAGAGGCAAGTAAATTATTGGAGGGGATTCTGAAGGACAGGATTTGCATGCATTTGGAAAGGCAAGGCTTTGTGGTGGGTAATCATGTCTCACTAACTTGATTGAGTTTTTTGAAGAAGTGACAAAGACAATTGGTGAAGGCAGAGTAGTATACGTCATCTATATGGATTTCAGCAAGGTGTTTGACAAGGTTCTGCATGTCGACTGGGATCCAGGGGGAGCTGGCCAATTGGATACAAAATTGGCTTGAAAGTAGGAGACAAAGTATGGTGGTGGAGAATTGATTTTGAAACTGAAGACCTGTGATTAGCAGTGTGCTACAAGGATTTGTTCTGGATCCTCTGCTTTTTATCATTTGTACAAAATTGGATATGGATGTGAATGTAGGAGGTATGGTTAATAAATTTGCAGATGACCGCAAAAATGATGGTGTGGTGGACATGGAAGAAGATCATCTCAGAGTACAACGGAACCCTGTTCAGTTGAGCCAATAAACCTAGAAGTGGCAGATAGAGTTTAATTTTGGTAAATGAGAGGTGTTGCATTTTGGTAAGGAAAATCAAGGTAGTACTTATACAGTTAACAATAAAGCCCTGGGGAGTGTAACTGAACAAAGAGACCTAGGGGTGCAGATTCATAATTCCTTGAATGTGGAGTCACAGGTAGACAGGGTGCTGAAGAAGGCATTTGGCACATTCGCAATTCAATTAAAGCTTATAACTAGAATAAATTAACCAAGAAGTAACAAGGTAAAGCTACAAGACAAGGAACTCACTGCAGATCAAGCGGGTACAGCCACAAATATTTTGAAAGTCAAGGTCCTCTGTTAGAACTTCTCCCTGAATTTTTGTTTGAACATAAAAAGTAATTAGTTAAATTGTAAATTATTCAAAAAGTTACAGACAAGCTCTATAACATTAAGAAAAATTTCAACAAAAATTATTACAACAAATAACAGACCAACTATTGCAACCTAATAATAAAATACTAGTTGAAAATAAAATTACTGAATTTGGTGAAACATACAGCCTGAGAATACATTCAGTAGTCAGGCTGTATTCTAGTTATTAACAATCGTGGGTACCCAATAGCTACAGAAGTTAATTAGACAACCAGATAGATGTATAGAAGAGATACATAGGTATATAGCAGCCTGGGAGGTTGGTGTCAAGTGACTTTTTGTTGATTTTTTTAAAGGATATAATGAATGTAAGCTCAAATCAGAACTGCACAAATATTTAGCTACACATATAAAAATAACCACAATAACGCAAGTAAAAGTAGAAACTTGTTAATGTTATAGAGAGATAATTACCTTAAGTGGAACCTGTTTGTATTCTCAAGGGACACAGTCACTGGACACAGGCACTTTAGGAACTTTCTCAGTCTTACAATGGAAACCATTTATCTTACTTGTCAATTGGCCCAGCCTGTCTGTGAGAGACTGACTCTGTAACTGTTTAGTGTTGTTTATGGTCATTTCATATTATTTACTTGTGCCAAATGGTAGATTGCAAAGTATATAAGAATGAAAAGAAACCTTCATTCATTAAATAGTCTCTCTTGAGCTATATCAGTGTCCCTGTGGATAACGTCCAGGTTTGTGCTGTCAAGTTGCAAATAATATTTAAGTCATACAAGTCCCAAAAATATCTAACCACCACCCTTGATATTCAATAACATTAACTTTGCTGAATTTCCCACTTTCAGGTGGTTAACATTGATCAGAAATTTAACTGAAATAACCTTATAAATACAATGGCTTCAAGAGAAGCTCAAAGACTAGCAATCCTGCAGCAAGTAACTCCCCTCCTGACTTCTCAAAGCCTGTCCACAGTTTACATGACAGGTCAGAAGAGTGATGGTATATTCGCAACTTTTCTGGATAAGTACAGCTCCAATAACACTCAAAGTGCTTGACATCATCCAAGACAAAACAGCCCAACTGATTTCTACCACATCAACAGACATTCACTCCCTCCACCACTGATGCTGAATAGCACCAGTCTGTATCACCTACAAGGCGCATTGCAAAAATTCACCAAGGTTCTTGAGACAGCACCTTCTAAACCCACAACCACTACCATTTAGAAGGACAAGCGCAACACCATTACCTGCAAGTTCCCCTCCAAGTCACTCACCATCCTCACCTGGTAATATATTGCTGTTTCTTTCGTGTCACTGAGTCAAAATCCTGTAACTCCCTCACTAACAGCATTTTGGGCACTATGCCAAGTGGATTGCTGCAATCCAAGAAGGCAGTTTACCATCCCCTTCTGAAGTGCAAGTGGGATGGGCAATTAATGCTGGCATAACTAGCAATGTCCACACACTCTGAATTAATTAAAATAAAAATCAAAGCCTTTCCCTAACATTCTGTGTGCCAAATGTCACTTGAAAAACCACAACTGGTCTCTGTGAATATTTCAGTATTTTTTGAGCAATTAAAACATGAAAATTGTTCATCAGGTACCTATACTAAATATAAACAGAATCTATTGTTTCACAAAAACATGTATTTAAAAGTGCAGTTATATCGCATTGCATCAATGTCACTGAACATGGACATGAAAAGTTGCAAGGATCCTGTATTTAACATCATTGAAACCAAGAATTATGGTGTAATTGAACTGTCTTTCATCAATTAGATTTGCCTCTAAATAAAAGCATAAGCTAATCTCCATCAATCACCAGAAAGCCACACTGAGGTCAACCATGCAGAAGAACTAATGTCAATATGTAACTTTTCAGTTCTACAGCTTGTGGGTGGAATACTATTGAATGTGATCTATGGTGCTACCCAGTAACTCGGTAGGCCTACGTTCATTTTGTAGCCTTCTCACGAGTACAGGCTACTACAGTACAAATGTTCGGCATTTAAACAGGAAATATTTCCACTGATTTTAAATCTAGCAGCAGTGCTACATTTCAAATCAGTGTCACATACAGTGCCAGGAGAAACAACAGAGATGTGCATGCTATCTTTATACCTCTATAGCTAAAGGCCAATACATAATGGCATGAACAGTTTAGTTGGTTCTCATTGACAAAAGAGAGGCAGCAGATCAACTGAAACATCAATTTGTCAAACATTGGAACTTTATCAACTTGACCACTGGACAAGATTTTTTTTAAAGTGCTGGTCTTCTGTTATCAGTGAATATATACAACAAACTCCATTCTGAATAATAAGATTAATTTCATATTTACCATAAGTTAATAACCATGGAAACTAATAAACACATTCAGGGAACTGGTTAGAGGCTTTCAGCATTTACATTATACCTGTTGCAAATTTCATCTTTTTAAAATCTGAAAT
This sequence comes from Chiloscyllium plagiosum, assembly GCF_004010195.1. NCBI lineage: Eukaryota > Metazoa > Chordata > Chondrichthyes > Orectolobiformes > Hemiscylliidae > Chiloscyllium > Chiloscyllium plagiosum. Next base: position 42,644,232 of record NC_057728.1, on the reverse strand, counting down.
CATACTAAAAGGGGACATGTTAGCTACCCTTTCTGCCCTATGTTTTGAGCCACATTTTAGATGCATACCTGGTTTTTGGTTACAATATGCAAGGTTCCAATACTAAATGTACTTACCACCTGACATGAAACAATAGTACTGTTCTCACATTTGCAGACTGTAAAATAAAACAAACTCTAAATTAATGGGGAGTTCTGATCTGTTCAAACATCGTTTTTAGTGATATATAATTTCATATATATAAATGGACTGTAACATTTCAAGACGACAAAGGGAATGGAATATAAAAGTAGGGAAACTTCGTTATTGTTGTTTTGGCATTGGTGAGTCCTCATCGGGAGTACTGTAAGCAGTTTGATCTCATTATTTCAGAAAGGATACAAATGGATTAGAAGCAGATGAGAGACATTCCACAACTGAGAGCTGAATGCAGGAGCTCGCTGATGAAAAAAGGCTGAACAGATTGGGCCTATATCCACTGGAGTTTAGAATAATGTGGCAATCTTACTGAGGTCCTGAAGGATCTTGACAGAGTGGATGCTGAAAGGATGTTGCCCTTTGTGGGGAGACCAGAATAGCGGAGTGCAGTTTAAAAATATCAGGGCTTCTATTTAAGCCAGAGATGAAGAGAATTTTTTTTTCTCTCAGAGACTCATGAATATTTGGAACCTTTTTTCCAAAGTTTGGTGCAAGTGGGTTCATTATTTTTTTCTCTAGGACACAGGTGGATAGATTCTTGGATAACTAGTGAGTTAAACGGTATCAGAGCTAAGTGGGAATGGACAGTTGAGGTCACAATCAGATGATCTTATTGAATGACAGACCAGGCTCACGGGGTTGAATGGCCTCCTCTTACTCCTAAGTTGTGTATTCGAACATTTACAAGCAAGCTCACCACTGTCTTCTCAGGGTCATCTTAGGGGCAGGCAACAAATGCTGCCTTATTCGACACATCCTTCATTCCTATGAAAGAGTGCAATAAGATAAGAAATGATTCATAGTTACCACACTGCCAATCAGGACAGCAGATTCCTGAAACAGGTTTCTTCACTAGTTTAGTTCCATCTGTACAGATCTTGTCAGGAGGACGGCACAAATTTTCATCACAGACTGAAATTAAGGAGAAAATAGGAAAGCACAAGAAGTGTTAAAACGCAAAAAATGCAAAGGAAGATTTACCAAGTTATTGTTTAATTTAAATGAGTCAAAGCTTTTCTTTGAAAATCTCAGAATAAAATAGGCCAAAGCAAATGACAACTGGAGTCAAGAATACAAAAAATAATTTGTGATAATAATTGTAATGGCACTGTACACTCGAAGTATACAAAAATTTCAGAAGTAATTTCTTACAGTAATTATCCTCTCATGGAACTACTTAGGAAAGGTTTGAGCAGGGGTAAAAGCCTAGCTATAAAAATAAGAAACCATCAGGGTAAAAGAATAGAGGCATACCTAAAAGGAAATGTAAAGGAAAAAGAGAGATCAAGTTCATAAAATGCAGAGGGAGGCTTCAAATTACAGACACACAAACTGAATACTTGCTCACAATTGTCAGGCAAGGTATCTCTTTGTGGCCTTCTTCCATTCTTCCCATCTTTTATAAAGCTTTGCTCATACAACATGCATAAGACTCCGTGCAGAGAAAGCAGAGTTAATGTTTTGAGTCCAGTGACCCTTCTTCAGAGAGAGGATCTGAGTCTCTGAAGAGTGACTGGAGATATTGTATTTTGATACAACAAACAAGAGTAGGGCTTATACAATTAATCAGTCGTGTTGCAGAACAAAGGGACTTAGGGTGCAAGTACATAATTGTTTGAAATTTACACCACATATAGACAGGGTGATTAAAAAGACACTTGGGATGCTTGCCTTCATCGCTCAGTCCTTTGGGAGTTGGGAAGTCATGTTGAGGTTGTACAGCATATTGGTGAGTCCACGTCTGGAATACTGTGTCCAGTTCTGCTCACCCAGTTATAGGGAGGATATTATCAAGCGGGAGAGGGTTCAGAAGAGATGTACCAGGACGTTGCCAGGTATGGAAGGTTTGAGATATAAAGGAAGGCTCGATAGACTGGGACTTTTCTTACTGGAGCAAGGAGGTTGAGAGGCGACCTGACAGAAGATTATAAAGTAATAAGAGGTATAAGTAGTGCCAGCAATAAAGTTTCAACTTTGATCTCCAGCATCTGCAGACCTCACTTTCTCCTCGAACTTTTCTTACTGGAGCAAGGAGGTTGAGAGGCGACCTGACAGAAGATTATAAAGTAATAAGAGGTATAAGTAGTGTTAATACTAATTGTCTTTTCCCTACAATGGGAAATTTCAAGACTAGGCAGCACATTTTTAAGGAGAGAGATTTAAAAAAGACATGAGGAGCAAACTTTTTTTACAAAGAAGATGGTTCGCGTGTGAAATGAACTTCATGAGGAAGTGGTGGATATGGTAAATTGCAATGTTTAAAAGACATTTGGAAAAGTACATGAACACACATAAGTACAGGAAAAGTTTAGGGGGACATGGCCCAGGAGCAGGCAGGTGGAACTAGTCTAGTTTGGGATAATGTTAGACTGAAGAGTCTGTTTCCATGCTGTGTGGCTCCATGACTATGATGTGAAACATTAATTCTGCTTTCTGTCCACAGATGCTGCCAGAACTGCTGAGTTTCTCCAACAAGTTTTGATTTTGTTTCAGATTTCCAGCATCCAGTTTTTTGTTTATGCACTCAACTCCCTTCTTTTATCATAACCTGAGGCACCGTTACACATGCACCTTTCTCCTAATGCTCTTTTTTTAATGAACATGCATAAAACTTACTCAAGAAATAGGATAAGCAGAAGATGGATAACTATTTGCTTCCACAGTAACAAATGCTTTAACTTTTGATTAACATCACTTCTATTTCAAAATACTCATGTAACTTTAAATGACTTGCTAAGCAAATAGATTATAAATGAGAAAGTTCTTATTGCACTTACCACAATGGTATGATGGACAGCAGCGATCAGTGGTGTTAAGGTCTACTGCAAGAACATCTCCCTCATTGCATATAGGAATTGGGTCAATACACGACTCACACACTGAATTGGAAAGCAGTGTTTGATATTTATCGCGGGTTTAATCCACATTAATTACATTATACAATATTTATCTGCTACTTTTTAAAAAATCATGATACAATATCAACTAATACAGCCAATGAGTTTCACACAGAAGCCACAATTCTTAAAAATAGCATTGTCCCTAACCTTGCTGAATAAACCAAGTGTATCTAATTAAAGTATTTATTCTTCAAGGCTAGAACAGGCACTTAATTATTTAATATTTTTTCCCACTTTGACTCAACATACTCTGAAGTTCAATAATTGTATCTATTGAAAATATTTAAGGTTAGTTGTCAGATTTTTGATGTTACAGTGGAAAAATGTAAGCCATTTAATCCTATGTAGAACCCAGTGGTGTCATGTCTCCAGTGTTAATAATTTTGTTACACCTTTAGTTCTATCGCATGTTGTGAGTTTAAAATGGACTGTAATTAACTGATGTCAATTGAGAATAGGTCAAAAACATCATGCGATCCCTGTACTGTGTCTATGCAGGTCCCATTAGGGAATGTAATGTAAGTCCAATGATATTTGTTGTCTTTCAAAGAGGATACTAGCACACTTAAGCACCTCCCTTCAGGCCAAATCTTCTGAGAAGCGGTAATCAGAGGCTGGTTGTGTCTCTGGCTTCTTTTCACTTGCACAATCTTGGAGATGCACAGTTACAGGTCTGAATTTCTGCTGCAAGCCTCTTCAGAAGCTTGGAATGTGCTTAATCTCTGGGCCTTCCAATACAGTGAAGGATCAAAGCCTGAGGCCAAACAGCAACTGTTGTAATCTTGGAATTAAAGATCCAAAGTCTCAGTGTATAAGACATAAGGTAACTGGACTGGGGATGGTAAGAGTATTAAATGATAGGTAGGTGAGCAAGGAGGTAAGGTGATAATTGGGTAAGGATTAAGGTAGGAAATAAGCATTGAAGGGGATAGTGCAGGTCTGGGGGAGTTGTGCATAGGCATAGGTGCTCAGATTGGGAAGGTCAGCTTTAGATAATCAGGTAAGGCTCAGCTGATTCACATGGCAAGCTTTAGTTCATATGTTGGTCTGCCAATGGCAATTGCTTTTTTTGCTTAGGAAATGAGTTAAAATGTGAAATGAAAGCCCAAGTTTGAACTAAGTTTTCTTACCACACTGAAAGGAAAAGCAGCAAGAATCATCTTTTCGTACTTCAACAAGAAATTGGTCCTCTCTACATATTGGTGGTGAACTAGTTGGACAAGCCAGAGGATCACATTCTGTAAGCAAACATAAGCAAAATCAAAAAGTCTATATTTTATTGAATGTTCCACTTACAAACTCAACAAGAATAATGAAAACTTTACACATTACTCCCTGTAGGATTAAAATTAAATAAGAAGAAGATTAAGAACATACAGAAATCACTGAAATCATTAAATAAAGTCAAGTTTGAATCATACAACTATACCAGTTAGTGTCTTCTGCTTCAAACAATCAATTCACTCTATATATCATGCCATTTTTAATATTTGCCAACATACTGGAAATAAGTTAAGAAAAATGTCTGCTTACATTTACACTGGTTATTTTTGGAATGTTTACAGCCAGGTATTTAAACTCTGCACCAAGATGTGCTTCCTGCTACATGTCATTGGTGACTGTGGATCAGCCAACTGTTGTATGTCTAGATTATTTTTCATTTTGTCAAATTTAATGAGATCCTGATCCTTAACCATTAGCATTGCATCATCACTGAAAGTGGAAATTACCCCCACCCATCTCCAAAATTGTCAGTCTGATATTTTCTGCAAACTTACCACATCGGTATTCAGGACAACAAGAAATGGCACTGTAGCCGATCACCAATTTATCTCCATTTTCACATGTCAGAACATCAGTTCCACAAATGGTCAAATTGCACTCTGCAGAAAATACACACAGTTCAATAGTTTTTATTTCTGTCTTTTCCAGAATCATTATGTGTGCTAACGAATAGTATACTTTACTATACTGCAAGTTCAAAGTTATATTTTAATTTAATTCATTTGCCCTGAATTTTTGTCTATGGCAAGGCATGACAGAAATTTTGCAAATCTTTTGAAGGGAGTAGAAATGCAGAAGTCAGCATTACTTTCCACTGTATTGATTCTGCATTGGATTCTCTGGATGGAATTATTAGAATACTTGTAACAGGAGCCTAATCCTGGAGCAATACAACAGCAGTACCCATTCTATGAAAAAGCAGAACTCAGTGAAGCTCTGGCCAGAGTGTCTGAGACCCATATCAGACTGAAGAAAGTTACGAGCAAAATTATCACTTTTGCTAGTACCCCTTCCCACACCCACCCATTATCTCATGGAATAGGAGCCAAATTAATTAAAGTTCCAGGCAGAAGTGGGTACTGCAGATGCTGGAGATTAGAGTCAAGATTAGAATCAAGTTCAAGAATCTTAATTAAAGTTCCAGTCCATCAGCTGACCCACAATAGAAACTCTGCAAAATTGAAAGGCAGACTGAATGAGAAAGTACCTTAAATAAAGTTTTGATTACCTTCAAAGAAACAGAAACCCTACTGATAAGGAAATCAGTTCAAACAGTAATCGCCTAACTAGAATCAGGTCCCGATATGCCCCTTAGCTTGATATCAATCTTTATGGATTACTTTGTATTCAATGGTCTGATTGAAATTTCACATCGTCTAAACTTATAAAATTCAATGCAATACACAATCACTCTCCTAAAATACTTCATTCTGGCAAATGACAATTTGTCTCTAATCATTTTAAGCATGTCTTTAATTTTTTTTCTTTTTAGAATTCATCAGTGTTGTTTGACTTAATGTTTATGCCAACATAGAATGTGGCAAAAGTAGTTAGAGAACAGAAACAGCAAGACCAAATGGAGAGTGATCATTCTGAGGCAGCTAGGATAACCAGGAAATAAATGACTTTGGAATACAAAATATGAGCAAATGAGAAAATATAGACCAAGTCAAAAAGCCAAAAAAAAAGACACACTGAGAAAGAGAAAAGAATGAAGTATGGGCCAGATCGTTGGAGACCAGGCATACCCAACAGATGCCCTCCAGGTCCTCTCTGAAGTCTTGAATATGAGGTAATCATGTAGGAAATTTGAACTTCCAATAGACAATTACTCAGTAATTGGAAGTCGCAAGAAACTCTACACTGTGAGTTTAAGTCGAAGACTTTGGAGGGCTCCCACTTACTTACCGGACAAGTAGACATTTAACACTGCTGTAACTCTAATTATGCCAGTGACACCCGCAATTCCACATACCTGACCATCATCCAAATCTTGATACTGACCGATAGCCAAACCCCTCCTCCCTAATATTTGAGCCCCTCTTCTCTGACTAGTACCACCCTCTCACCGACGTGATGTGCTCCAAATACCTGATCTACCCTACCCTCTAAACCATTGACCTGTCACCTGTATACCCTCACTCACCTCCCAAAGCTCACCTTCACCTTGACCTTCCCGACACCATCCTCCCTCATTTACTTACCTGTCGCCCACTTATCTTACATAGTTACCTTCGCTCCTTGACAAAGTGCCTTAGGACCTTTAAACCCTGAGCTTGGCTATTGTTACTAATTGAAGGGAACATGGCTTTGCCTCCAATGTTGATCCTTTGTTGTAGTGGATGGTTCCCAGATCAGGTATGCTCCATGTTTCACAAGAATTTGAATTGGACCTCTAAATAAAAAAGTGCAGATTGGCAATGTGATTGCTACTCCTTGGGAAGATAAATGGAGCTAATAGTGCTGCTTCACTTTTCATTACCGAATGCAGTAATTATGTTTGATTGTGGGGGTTGGGCACACATGAATGTCAAGGGGCTGTCAGTATCTATTGAGGGTGGGGCTGGAGTTAGGCATTCAGTAGATGTCAAAGCCCATGATTGGGGGTCAAATGGTGAGTTGGTGAATGGCTTCAGTTTTATCGCTAGACAAGAGGCAGAGCTTTAACCCTTCCTGGGTAACTATCCAGTTAAGTGAGTTACAACCCTAGGTCTTGGACTCTAAGAGTTGGAGACTTTTTGGGCTGCAGATCCTGCCTAATTGTTGACTGGGAGTTTTAATTTCCTGGGTAATTGCCACATCATCCGCGTGTCGGGAGCTCCTAGGGATCCCATAGCTCTATTTGTCTGAGTACACCTGGTCTCCAGCTAACTGGAGTCTGAGAGGTCTGGGTCATTTTTGCCTTTTTTGAAAAGAAAATGCAAAAGAATTCACACTTCCATTGCTCTAAACAGAACTATTGTAATAATTTTATTGTAATAATTAACACATACCACAAATTTTCTTTGGACAACAGGCTCCCTCCTCAATGACATCAATAATTATCTCTCCTTCTCTTTCACACATTGGTGATGGTACTTCAACACATTCAGGTTCCACTGCAACAATAGTTCCATTCCCCAAGCACTTGTACATACAGCATCCTTTATGTGATCCATTCCAGGTCTCATCCGCTGCCCGTGGTTGGCCTTCATTATCTGTGCAAGCTGAAAGAAAGTCAGAAATAATAATAATCAATATGACTTAAAGTTTTCTGCTTTACCAAGCTTAGGATTTAAACTTTGAGGGAACTAAATGTGTGCTTTAATTTCACACTATCAATGAGTTTGCTTCTTTTAGCTATGCCTTTGTGCAGTGGTTTGGCTTCATCTTATTTGGCAGTCCCTCAGAAGTGAGTATAACTTGCTTCACTTTATTTTGATGGGATCAGAAATAAGTTCAATGAGCAATCTGTAGACCCTGTCACATGTGGGGCAGGTAGTGTTTGAATGCTGAGGCAGATGAGTTGTTGTGAGATGTGCGCATTCTTGCCATGCCGCTCCATGACCATGAAGTCCCTTGATGTGTATAATTTTTTCATTTAGTCGATCACAAGCCAGGGACTCGCATGTGTCGGCAGGGCAGTTTGACCTCTTCAGGGAAGCTTTGAGGACACTGCCGAATGATTTCTTTATCCTGCTGCCACTCTGAGTTCTGAGTATAACAGTTGCGTCAGATGCTGAGCAAAGGAACAAGAAACCTTATCCAGCAAAATAGATTTTGGGTGATCAGTGCCTTGTTGATATATGTTGACTGGGAAGAATTCACTGTTGTTGAATCATCTTTCTTGCCACTAGATATGGAGGATCTTACAAATATACCACTGCTGGTGCTTCTCGAGTGGTTATGACTTGGAGATGCCGGTGTTGGACTGGGGTATACAAAGTTAAAAATCATACAACACCAGGTTATAGTCCAGCAGGTTTATTTGGAAGCACTGAAAGACATAAATTCTATGCTATAAATTCTGTGTCTTATGATCTTATACTCCACAACCACCTGGTGAAGGGGCAGAGCTCCGAAATAAACCTATTGGACTATAACCTGGTGTTGTATGATTTTTAACTCTTGTAGATTATTCACATCTCTGAAGCAAATAGGAGTGTGTGGATCATTGCTGCCTGTAAATGGGCATGAATCAAGAGGCCAAATCATGCATCCTCTCTCTCATGTCTGAAGAAGATCAAGATCAAACAGTAACTTGGAACTTACACATCGGTTAGATGATAACACCAAGTGAAAAGCAAGATATTTGATAGCAAACAGGTATAATATATGTCAATGGGGATGTTGGAGAATATACAGGTCCCAGCATCATTTCATTATTTAATGGGAGAATCTTACTTGTCTGTGGGGGGAGGGGGGGGGCGGGGGAGCAGGCAATACATTTCAGGGCTCAAAACCCACTTGCTCACTATGGAGATGAACAACACAGATGTAGTGGCAGTCTACAAGAAAGCAGTACTTGTATATTGTCATAGAGCAGAAAGCCAGTGAGTATTGACACAGCTCACAGATGATATCATCTGCGTTTTATACAGCTTTAAGTGCTTGCTGAAAATACTTTGGGACAAAATATACTGGAGATGCTCACCATGTCACATCTCCATGTTCAGCGTAAAGGCAAAGCACAACTCATGCCCAAAGTGGAATCATTTTGCAAGTTGATTTCAGCTAAGGGCTCTTGTCGTGCCATGGTAGTGTCTCTGTCTCAGAACCTGGAAGCCCAGGTTCATGTCGTACCTACTCTAGAAGTATTTACTAACATCTCTCAGTGGATTGATTCAAAAATGTCAAAAATAACTTCATTAACTTATTGCATGGCTCTTCCTGAGAGTGAGGTATTACATGGAGAATCCATCTCAAAATGCAAAACACCAGATCATTTTAAGGAGTACTTAGTCAAGATCATGAGTATTGCTTATTGAAGATGGCACAAGAGAATCTATTTTGAGTGCCGAGTTCAACAAACATCAACATTTTTTGTAATTTCCTCTAAATCCTGCAATAGGCAGACTTCAAATTTATGACAACTCTATTGTTTCAGTTTCAGCAATGAACATAATTTCAGTCTGGTACAAAAATTCCACTCTGGACAGGTTCATTTCCTACATAGCCAAATGCCAAAGCTTGATTCAAACTTGTAGACACCACTGGAATGCACATGAAAGTGATCAATGATACAGACTATATGCACCCTTACCCTTCTTTATTTATAGAGCCTGGGAAAAGATACTGTCATGCTCCTATTATTACCATAATAGCTCTGCCAGTTTCACAAAATCTGAGACAATTATCATTTGTAATCTGTGCCTAGGTGACGTGAAAACTGCAACAGCTAGAAAAAGACGGTATCATTGAGCGAAACTAGTGATTACCCAACAAGAAAATGGCAAACTTGGACAATTTGTCGACCAGCAACAATGCAATAATTCCAGACAAGCAATTGCTTTCAAAGACAGCATTATTTTGGCTATGATGCACTCTGTATAATAGTCTCCCAATACTTGCCACCAGTGGTTAAAATTGAAGAATGAGCCCTTGCATACAGTGCCTATGAAAGAAAGCAGTAAAAAGCCAAAGGCATTGATTGTATTTGTTGGGGAAGGGAGGATATTTTCCCTTCAATTTAGAAGTCACAATAATTGTTCTTACCTAAATTTTTAGATGTGTGCTGGTCCAAAACCAGGAAGTGCTTTTCTGTTTTCTTCTCATGAATTTATTCATTTGAACAGTGAATAACCAAGGGGAAATGTAATAGGACTGACATTTGATATTTTCAACATTTAAATGCCAACATAAGGGCATCATACTCTCAGTGCAAGAACTATTCACAGCCTCCAATACTCTGGATATTAATCAAGCAGGCAACCTTCTACAATCCAGAACTGGCATGATCCCACAGCCTCAGAAAGTTCACAATGTGATGGAGCTATCTTCAGATCTGTCTGGAGAAGCCTCTGTAAATTCTAAAGTGTTTTGGGTTCTATAAATGAACTGAATTAAGAACAAAAATACCTCTGCATTGAAATAAATCTAATAAATAAACCCTAGGGGAATGGAGCCCAACGCAAGTATAACATGCAGCTACAAGTCAATATGACAGAAAGGAATGTTTGATCTCTTCAGGATTGCTTTGAGAGAATGTGCTTAATCCTGCTGAGCATCTCCTGCCACCAAGTGATATTCTAAGTTAACTGGTTGCTCTAGGAATCTGATAGCATGTCCATCTCAACAGAGTTGTTTTGAGTGATTCTCACATCAATGCTTGTCATGTTGGCATGAGACAAGATGGTCCTATTCAACCATCTTTCTGATCACTGGATTTGAAGAATCTTGTAAAGACAGCCCTGATGTTATTTCTCTGATCCTTTGCAAGGCCTATTGTGGGTTGTTCAAATCTTGAAAGCACATGGATATGCGGCAATCACTCATAGAAATAAACTATGACCTTAAACTTAAGTTTGACATCCTCAAATGTTCTTTTCTTAAATTGGCTGAAGGTTGAGCGAGCACACAGGAGGCTTTCCTTAGTTTCTTTGTCTATGTTTGCCTTTGTTGAGAGGCAGTTTGCAAACTATGGGAAAATGGTTCACCTTTGTCAAGATCTCACCATTGGTCTTGTTTGTGCAAATTATATCATCATTTTGCAGAATCCAAGCCACTTACATCCCATATCTTTATTTTACATTGTCTGTGAAATGTAGTACATGCATGCACAAGGACAAAGATTGGAACACTAATGGTCATTAGTACTACTTTCACTTCTGTATTAAACTCAAAATAAATAGGAAACATATGCCAATAATTTACTAAATGAACTATCAAATAGCCAGCAAATTGTCGAGTGGAGTTAATGCTATTTGCGCATACTTCTAAACTACTGCAAGATATACTAACCACACTGTTCCTCTGTAACACAGTAGTTAGAGTCTGGTTGATGCAGCAGAGTTCCTCGAGGACAAACACAACTCTCACTAACAAATGAACAGGTTGAGTCGTGCTCCAAATAGAAGTCTTTGTTTTGACATGTTTTACTTTCGCAAGCTGGCACACAAGGTTGGTACTCCATGCCTACGGGGCAGCTAAGTGCTGTATGTAAAATAGCAGAATCATATTACAGAATTATCAAAGTAACACTTCCAAAATTTAGCATATTAAACAACCACCATAAGTGCAGCTCTTCTGCCTGAATATCTTACAGAATGAATCACAAAGAAGCAAGGAGGAACTATGCAGGTTCACTCAGTGGTTTACATTTAAGATGTGACCCATTAAGGTCATCTCCCCTTCAAAATTGAAAAGTACGTCAAAAGTGTTTCTTATGATCACACCTGAAGTTATTATTGGCCAAGTCAGATGGCAGACTAAAATCTGGCTCAATAGATTACATTTTTGTTGCTTTCGATTACTATGGTGTCCTTCACTAAAGCACAAGCATTCAATGTTGCAGATTTTGTTTTAACAATAAAACAGAAGTGAGTCATGAAATAGAATAAAGCAAGTTATTTACAAATAACATAATTTAAAAGTTTTCATGATATGCAGTGAAATAAAATCTGATCTATCAACACTTTATAGTACTCAAACACCAAAGCTTTGATTTAATTGCTTCTTTCAATTCCTAGTCTTGAGATTTTCACAGATTCAGAATGACAGAATCCTTACAGTTTGGAAACAGGCCATTTGGCCCAATAAGCTCACACCGACCGTCCGAAGAGCATCCCATCTAGACCAATTTCCCTACCCTTTCTCTGTAACCCTACATTTCCCATGGCTAATGCACCTAACCTTTTCATCCCTGAACACTAAGTGCAATTTAGCATAGCCAATCCACCTAACCTGCACAACTTTGGATTGTGGGAGGAAACCAGAGCATCCGGTGGAAACCCATGCAGACACAGGCAGAACATGCAAACTCCACACAGACAGTTGCCCGAGGGTGGAATTGAACCCAGGTCCCTGGCGCTGGGAGGCAGCAGTACTAATCACTGAGCCACTGTGCCATTTTGATGGTCTTTTCTTTGATTAGTCACTCAATTGAGTTTAAACGTTCTGCCCATCAAATAATCCATTTAGATTTCTAACCATTTTCTTCTGGTTTGGAATGCTCAACTAGAAATCTCACACCAACGTAACCTAAAATGTATCTTAAAAAAGAACTTCATTACCCATTAAAAAATTTTCTTAACACTATTTCTATGTTACATTAATAGTAGTAACAGATTGACATTAAACATGCAATGAGTTACACAGCAACCATATTCTACATAGGTTCATGAGCATTTCAGTTTTCAGTATCCTTCATATGTGTTCTCAATAAAATGACTGCTATACCATTTTCTTTTCCAGGCACATGAGTTAATTTCAAATCATACAATTGGAGAATTAAGCTCCCCCAGAATAATCAGAAATTCTTGCCCTGAAATGTTTCCAAGAAAATCCTTTGTAAACAACATCTTCTGCCACATTGTTGGTGGTGTATATTTCAAAATGTTATAGAGCCTACCCAGACTCAATGTCCCCTTATCAACTGCTGAAGATTATTGTTAACAGACAGTCAATTCATTTCAAAAATCACTGACAGTCCATTCAAGCCCCAACTCACAGTAAAATAGCCCAAACACCAATGTTGTTGGCATCAACAGCCAGTCTGGATGCCTTCTCATAATTCAGCATAACAAAGTCAATAAGGTTGTCTGCATAGTTGTGAAACATTGACATTCTTGTGCCCATTCAAACTTTCTGCCTTTCTTCACTAGGCTTGTTAAAAATTCAAATTATCCAGTCAAACGGTTTCCACGCTTGGCTGAAAACCTCTCTGATTGTAAATCAATCACAGTACAAACAAATTCCCATTTTCATTCCAGGAGTTGCTCCCTCAATAATACTGGTATAAAAGCCATAACTTGAGAAATGCTGACAAGTTAATCATTAAACCCTTTCATACACACAGACCAAACTCCACATGCCACTGGTCTAAAATCCAAACTTCTGGGGAAGGTGAGACCTGGACAAGAAGGATGGGTTGCACCTGAACTGGAGGGGCACAAATGTCTTGGATAGGAGATTTGTTCATGTGGTTCTGGAGGGTTTAAACTAGTTTGGCAAGGGGGTGGGAACCAGAGCTACATGTCTGAGAAGGAGGTAGTTGTAGATGGGGCAGTGACAGTATGTAGTGAATCTATTGGAAAGGTTTTTCACGCGATGAAACAAAGGGATCGGTTAAAGTATGTTTGGTTTAACACAAGGAGTGTTAGAAATAAGAATAATGAACTTAGAGCATGGATCACTACTTGGGACTATGATGTTGTGGCCATAACGGAGACGTGGGTTTCACAGGGGCAGGAATGTTTGCTAGATGTTCTAAGGTTTATAACGTTTAAAAAGAACAGGGAGGGTAGAAAAAGAGTAGTGGGTGCAGCATTGCTAATCAGAGAGTGCATCACAGCTACAGAAATGAAGGTTGTTGACGATATTTGTCTACTGAGTCAGTATGAGTGGATAAATGCGAAGTGATGCATTTTGGAAGGTCGAACTTGAAAGGTGAATACAGGATTAAATACAGGATTCTTGGTAGTGTGGAGGAACAGAGGGATCTTTGTGTTCTAGTGCATACATCCCTCAAAGTTGCCATCCAAGTAAATAGGGTTGTTAAGAAAGTATATGGTGTCTTGGCTTTCATTAATAGGTGGATCGAGTTTAAGAGCCGTGAGGTTTTGCTGCAGCTTTACAAGACCCTGGTAAGGAGAAAGTGAGGTCTGCAGATACTGGAGATCAGAGCTGAAAATGTGTTGCTGGAAAAGCGCAGCAGGTCAGGCAGCATCCAGGGAACAGGAGAATCGACGTTTTGGGCATAAGCCCTTCTTCAGGAATTCCTGAAGAAGGGCTTATGCCCATAACGTCGATTCTCCTGTTCCCTGGATGCTGCCTGACCTGCTGCGCTTTTCCAGCAACACAAGACCCTGGTGAGACCACACTTGGAATATTGTGTCCAGTTCTGGAAAGATACGGAGGCTTTGGAGAGGGTGCCAAGAAGTTTTACCATGATTCTGCCTGAACTGGAGGGCTTGTCTTAAGAAGAGGTTGACTAAGCTCAGACTTTTCTCTTTGGAGAGAAGGAGGAAGAGAGGTGATCGAGGTATACAAGGTAATGAGAGGCATGGATAGAGTCAATAGCCAGAAACTTTTCCCTAGGGCAGGATTGACTGGCACAAGGGGTCATACTTTTAAGATATTAGGAGGAAGGCATAAAGGAAATGTCAGATGTACATTCTTTACGCAGAGAGTTGTGAATGCATTGAATGTGTTGCCAGCCGTGGTGGTGGAAGCAGTGTCATTAGGGACTTTTAAGCAACTGCTGGACATGCACATGAGAGGTACATAGGTTAGATTATTTTTCCTATTCCTATTTAGATTAGGAATAATCCTCGGCACAACTTCATGGGCCGAAGGGCCTGTTTCTGTGCTGTACTTTTCTATGTTCTATGTTCTATTAACTCTGAGTCTAAGATCCTCAAACACTCAACAGTTGCTGTAAATGTCATTGCATTGGCTTCCACAAGCTCCTACATAATACAGCAACAACAAATCACCGAACTAGCAACCTTTGTTCTATTTAATTAATTTAGATGCTAAATATTTTAAAGATGTGTTTCTTATTTCTCTGTAGGTTGCGATAGGGCACAGGGGATTTTGAAAGATTATATGATCTCCCAAACTCACTCTTCAAAAACGGTGCTCCGGTTTCCTCCCACAGTCCAAAGATGTGCAGGTCAGGTGAATTGGCCATGCTAAATTGCCCGTAGTGTTAGGTTAAAGGGGTAAATGTAGGGGTATGGATGGGTTGCGCTTCGGTGGGTCGGTGTCGACTTGTTGGGCTGAAGGGCCTGTTTCCACACTGTAAGTAATCTAATCTAATCTAATCTTATTGCACCTTGTCAAAAGGTATAGTGCCAGAAATGAGACTAGGAACCCTGAATCAGGTTCCAACAAATCCAGCCCTATTCCAGTGTGTGAGCCGAATTTACAGCCAATCTATATCAAATAATCAGGAAAAATTATGTAAAACTGCTAATTTGGTGGCTTTTAAATTATTTTTCTTGCTGCAAAGGATTGTGCTTGTTTGTAAATAAAGGGAGATTTACTTACATATGTTACACTACATATTCACTTTGTCGCTGCAATTAGTGTGAGTCTCAATATAATAAGGCGAGCAGTGAAACAATGTAAAAGAGAGGAAGTAAGCCCCTCATTAGATTTTTTTTCTTCATTTCCATTCTGTAGTATCAATATAGAATATTGATAGCAAACTGTTCAACCATGCAAAAACAGATGTGATGGGGCATTTACTATGTTTAGTTTATACTAACTAAATGTTATGTAGTAATCATTAAAAGTTAGCAAGACTAAAAACTTACGACAAAATTCTGGAGTCCTCCAGGGAATGCAAACATTGTATTTATTGCAAGCAGCTGCATATAAAGCCAAAGCATCACACTGATGTGTCACATAGTGGAAATCCCTGATCCACAGTTCACAAAATATTTCTGGAGTAACCTTGAGGTGGACAGACATTTGTGAAAAACAATAATAAAAAAAAGGATCCTTTAATTCATCATCCTTTGACCTGGTTAAAAAAAACCATATACCTCCAAATATTGTTATTTGAATAACTAGTATTATATACCCCAAATGTTACATCATAATTAGAGTATTCATAATGATTTTACTAGGGTTCTGATTACTTCAGAAGTACTCCAACTTAAAAATGAACCATACTCAAAAGAAAGTAACCATACAATTTTTTTCTGACTCAAAGTTTATATTGTGAAATGTAGAAATATATACAAATGATTCATGAATGCTTGATCCTCCCACTATTTGTAAATTAGTCTATTCTTAGAGCCCTTTGAATTGATCATCCTGCAAGGTGATTGAAAAGGGTATTCCAAATAAATTTAATCACATTGAATTGTCAGCATTTTATTACTTGTAGTATTCTTAAAATTTGACATTGGTGAATTGCACTGCGACATTGAAAGAACGATTTATTAATGTTTCATCAACTGCACTCAAATAATTCAAATAATTCATAACTTAAAATGTGCTGTGTAATTTGCAAAAAGAAATAAATCTTTACTTACATGTTGATGGCACAAGGTCCAAGGATTCTGATTCAACATATCAAAGCAAGCAGTACAGTTACCAGTGGTGCAGTTTTGTTTTCGACATCTGAAACAGTTAGTTTCCAGTCCAGATGTTTCAACCATCCAACTTTCAAGGAAAAGGCCTACATTTTCCACTTCTGTGACAATGGTTCCATTTGGTAGCTTGAGATCATCAGCAGGATTGCCATTACAACAGCCTAAAGTGACCAGAGGTTGATTGACCAGAAACATTGGAGGTAACATACATTAATGATGCTGAAATTATATTATTAGCATATATAATAATAGAGTAGAATATAATCCCTACAATGTGGAAATAAGCCATTCTGTCAAGTAAGTCTACACTGACTGTTTGAAGAATATTCCTCCCAGACCCATCCAACCTACACTAACCCTGTATTTCCCATGGCTAACCTACACATCCCTGAACATTATGGGCAATTTAGCATGGCCAACCCACCTAACTTACACATCATTGGATTGTGGGGGAAACCAGAGCACTCAACAGAAACCCACACCTACACAGGAAGAATGCGTAAACTCCACACAGACAGCCATCTGAGGTGGAATCAAACTCAGTCGCTGATGCTGTGAGGTAGCAGTGCTAACCACTGAGCCATCACACTGCTGGTATTTTGGTTAGTTGTCTGAAAAGGGCATACGGACTTCTGTATATTGCTTGTTGAAACCAATGTTTGTTTCAATGAATTAATTTGTACAGCGTTACATAAAAAAATTATAAATTGACTCCAACAAATATGCAATTATGGAATCACACGTGTATTCCATGCAAGACAAATCATTAACCAAACCCAAATAAGATACCAAAATTGCAGGATTTGTGATTGTTGTACCACAGTTACACCCTAGAAGATCCCAGGTTACATTTCTTGGCCTCTGTTGGCTAACTAAACAAAGCCAATACAGCAGTCATGGATCCTATATTTGTTCAACAATGGCTCAGGAAGGACAAAAATCCACCAAGACTCACTTTTCCAGCAGAATTCAGTGACATCTGCTGAAAGATGTACATGCTGATCAAAGACAGCATTATTTTGGCTATGATGCACTCTGTATAATAGTCTCCCAATACTTGCCACCAGTGTTTAAAATTGAAGAATGAACCCTTGCATACAGTGCCTATGAAGGAAGGCAGTAAAAAGCCAAAGACATTGATAGCATTTGTTGGGAAAGGAAGGGCATTTTCCCTTCAATTTAGAAGTCACAATAATTGTTCTTATCTAAATTTTTAGATGTGTGCTGGTCCAAAACCAGGAAGTACTTTTCTGTTTTCTTCTCATTAATTTATTCATTTGAACAGTGAATCCTCACTCATAACCAAGGGAAAATGTAACAGGACTGACATTTGATATTTTCAACATTTAAATGAAATATACATTTAAATGCCAATGTAAGGGCATCATACTCTCAGTGCAAGAACTATTCACAGCCTCCAATACTCTGGATATTAATCAAACAGGCAACCTTTCATCATGACTACATTTTTAAAATGGAGAAAATGAGGACTGCAGACGCTGGAGGTCAGAGTTCAGAGTGTGGTCCTGAAAAAGCACAGCAGGTCAGGCAGCATCCAAGGAGCAGGAGAATCATGTTTCGGGCAAAAGCCCTTCATCAGGAATGAGGCTGTGAGCCGAAGGGGTCGTGAGATAAATAGAAGGGGTGGGGCTGGAGGGAAGGTAGCTGAGAGTGCAATAGATGGAAGTGGGGGTAATGGTGATAGGTCAGAAAGGCAGGTGGAGCATATAGGTGGGAAGGAAGATGGACAGGTAGGACAGGTCATGAGGGCGGTGCCAAGTTGGAAGGTGGGAACTGGGATAAGGTGGGGGTGGGGGAGGGAAAATGAGGAAACTGGTGAGATCCACCGTGATGCCATGTGGTTGGACTGTCCCAAGATGGAAGATGAGGCGTTCTTCTTCCGGGCATCGGGTGGTTCGGGACTGGCGATGGAGGAGGCCCAGGACCTACATGTCCATGGCGGAGTGGGAGGGGGAGTTGAAGTATTCAGCCATGAGGCGGTGGGGTTGGTTGGTACGGTGTCCTGGAGATGTTCTCTGAAGCACTCTGCAAGTAGGCATCCTGTCTCCCCAATGTAGAGGAGACCCCATCCTCTACATTGGATGCAGTAAATGACATGTGTGGAAGTGCAGGTATAACTCTGCTGGATGTGGAAGGCTCCTTTTGGGTCTTGAATAGAGGTGGAGTGGGCATAGGTTTTGCAATTCTTGTGGTGGCAAGGGAAGGAGCCAGGAGCGGAGGGTGGGGGCATGGTACTTTCAAAGGAGTCATGGAGGGAATTGTCTTTACAGAAAGCGGGAGGGGGTGGGGAGGGAAACATATCTGTGGTGGTGGGGTCCATTTGTATGTGGCAGAAATGGCAGAGGATGATGCAATGTATCCAGAGGTTTGTGGGGTGGAAGGTAAGGACCAGGGGAAGTTCTGTCCTTGTTGCAGTTGGAGGAGTGGGGTTTGAGGGCGGAGGTGCCGGAAGTGGATGAAACGCGCTGGAGGGCATCATCAACCATGTGGGAGGGGAAATTGTGGCCTTTGAAGAAGGGTGGCATCTGGTGTCTTCTCTGTCTACTTGCACGGTGCTTCAGAGAACATCTCTGGGCCACCCACACCAAACAACCCCACCGTCCCGTGGCTGAACACTTTAACTCCCCCTCTACCCTGCCAAGGACATGCAGGTCCTGGGCCTCCTCCATCGCCACTCCCTAATCACCTGATACCTGGAGGAAGAACACCTCATCTTCTGCCTCAGGACTCTCCAATCACACGGCATCAATGTGGATTTCACCAGTTTCCTCATTTCTGCTCCCCCCACCTTATCTCAGTTCCAAACTTCCAACTCGGCACCACCCATGATGACCTGTCCTACTTGTCCACCTTCCTTCCCAACTCTCCACTCCACCCTCCTCTCTGACCTTTACCCCCACCTCCATCTACCTATTGCACTCCCAGCTACTTTCTCCCCAGTCCCACCCACCTCCCATTTATCTCTCCACCCCCTAGGCTCACAGCCTCATTCCTGATTGTGTAACGAACCAGAATTGGTCAGAGACCTCGAAGTGAAGGAGCCATTGGGAAGTAGTGACTATAATACAATAAGCTTCAATCTGCAATTTGAGAGGGAGAGGGTACAGTCGGAAGTGACAGTACTTCTGTTGAATAAAGGGAACTATGGAGCTATGAGGGAAGAGCTGGCCAAAGTTCAATGGTGCAATACCTTAGCAGGGATGACCGTGGGGGAACAATGGCGGATATTTCTGTGTATAATGCAGAAGTTGCAGGATCAGTTCATTCCTAAAAGGAAGAAAGATCCCAGGAGGAGGCATGGGCGGCCGTGGCTGACGAGGGAAGTAAATAAACATATAAAGTTAAAAGAGAAAAAGTATAACATAGCTAAGATAAGTGGGAAAACTGAGGACTGGGAAGCTTTTAAAGAGCAACAGAGGATTACTAAGAAGGAAAGAACAAAGAAATGGCAGAAGAATTGAATGGGTACTTCAGATCTGTGTTCACTGGGGAAGACACAAGCAATCTCCCTGAGGTAACAGTGGCTGAAGGACCTGAACTTAAGGGAATTTATATTTGCCAGGAATTGGTGTTGGAGAGACTGCTAGGTCTGAAGGTTAATAAGTTCCCGGGACCTGATGGTCTACATCCCAGGGTACTGAAGGAGGTGGCCCGAGAAATGGTAGGTGCGTTGGTGATTATTTTCCAGAGTTCGATAGAATCGGGATCAGTTCCTGCGGATTGGAGAGTGGCTAATGTTGTACCACTTTTTAAGAAAGGTGGGAGAGAGAAAGCAGGAAATTATAGACCAGTTAGTCTGACCTCAGTGGTGGGAAAGATGCTGGAGTCTATTATAAAGGATGAAATTACGACACACCTGGATAGTAGTAACAGGATAGG
>NC_057728.1:42606809-42623377 GCF_004010195.1 Chiloscyllium plagiosum | reverse complement strand
TTCACCAGTCAATGAAGGCAAGCATGCTGGTACAGCAGGTAGTGAAGAAGGCTAATAGCATGATGGCCTCCATAACAAGAGGGATTAGGTATAGAAGCAAAGAGGTGCTTCTGCAGTTGTACAGGGCCCTGGTGAGACCACACCTGGATTACTGTGTGCAGTTCTGGTCTCCAACTTTGAGAAAAGACATTCTGGCTATTGAGGTCAATTCCTGGAATGGCAGGATTACCTTACACTGAAAGACTGAAGTGACTGGGCTTGTATACCCTTGAGTTTAGAAGACTGAGTGGGGTTTGATTGAGACGTATAAGATTATGAAAGGATTTGACACTCTGGCAGTAGGAAACATATTTCACTGATGTGTGAGTGCCGAACCAGAGGACACAGCTTAAAAATACGGTGTAGACCATTTAGGACAGAGCTCAGGAGAAACTTCTTCACCCAGAGAGTGGTGGCTGTGTGGAATGCTCTGTCCCAGAGGGCAGTGGAGGCCCAGCCAGTGGAGGCCCACTCTCTGGATTCATTTAAGAAAGAGTTGGATAGAGCTCTCAAAGATAGTGGAATCAAGGGTTATGGAGATAAGGCAGGAACAGGATACTGATTAGGAATGATCAGCCATGATTATATTGAATGGCGGTGCAGGCTCGAAGGGCTGAATGGCCTACTCCTGCACCTATTGTCTATTGATGAAGGGCTTTTGCCCGAAACATCTTTTCTCCTGTTCCTCGGATGCTGCCTGACCTGCTGTGTTTTTCCAGCACCACACTCTTGACTATATTTTTAAAATGCAGTATTAGTTTAAATCAAGAAGTTTCACATCTATTAATTAAAGTATATGTTTTCTATAGGAATGAATTTCAATTTAAATTCTTTATCTACAAGTATTGTGATCCCTTTAAGCACTACATTAATGAAGTTCTAATTGTAAATGGGCAATGGAAGCACGAGAATGAGAGCAGACCATTTATTCCATCGAGCCTGTTTCAAAATTTAAATGACATCAGGGCTGATCCACAATCTAAATTCTTAAAGAAGTGCTAACAATTGTAAACATCCTAAAAGTGACAGAATAATATTTCCTTGTCCTGGTTCCAGTTTAACAGGAGGAAATAAACAGTGCCACAGAATAAATTGTCCATTGTGACATCTTGACAAACATCAACATTACTATCTTGTCTTGCCATTATCAACACATTGGACTTTTGTAATGCACTTTTCTGTATCCTTAAATATTTCAGCATCAACACTATATTACACACATATTACATACATACATGGCATAAGAAATCAAATCCTTTTTTATTTGTAGATCCAATACATATATGTTCAAAAACGCTTGTAAGAACAAGTCCAGCAATTACAGACCGGTCAGTTTCAATTCAGTCATGGGCATGCTTCGAGAAACAATTATTTTGGATGGAATTAGTGGTCGCATGGAAACAAAATGTGTTGATTAAGAAGAGCATGATTTTCTAAAGGGAAAATAGAATTTGAATAACTCACTGGAGTTTTTTGAAGAAGTAACAGAAATGTTTCATGAAAATAATGTGGCTGAGGTGATGTGCATAAACTTTCAATTGGCATTCAATACAATGCCACACAACACTTATGAGAAAAGTTATAACACATGGAATAAAAGGAACAGAAGCCATATGGATACAAAATTAGCTGAGTATAGGAAACTAAGTGAAATGGTCAATGGATACTTTTCAAGCTGGAGAAAAGATTGTATTGGAATTTCTTAGGGTCTGTATTGGGACCCTTCCTTTTCCTGTTATATATTGATGATTTAGATCAGTGGGCTCAAACCTGTTTCTGCATACAATCACTTTTTGAATTTAGGTCCGATCCAGGGTTATATACATTTTGATGCAAATAGATTGATTTGGGGTCTGTATAGGGCCAATGAGGTATGGATGAAAGTGCATAAATTGATATGATGTTTTTTTGAGGGTTTATAAAGTCGGGCAGAGAAGCATAGAATGGCATGGCGACTATGAGAGGCTTTGTGGGGCTGGTGAGAGGCATAGAGAAGCTTGAGGAGCTAAATAGGCTGTGTGGGATTATGCCAAGGTAAGGGGGAAACATGGGTTGACATTGGTGTGGCATGAGAGATACGTTAGTTTGAATGGATGTTTCATGTCTTTTCTAAATTAAATTTGTTAAAAATTGTTGTGTCACACTTCCACTTGAAGACAGCAAACAACCAGAACTGAAGATGAAAGAAATATCTATTAGAACTTCATAACTGCAATTAAGACTGAAATGATAAATGGGTATTAACTCAAATTACAGGTGACAGGAAAACTTTGAGAACAACTCACATCTACAGTTCACTTACCACACAAGCCTTTAGTTCCCACAGTTCTGTTGGAGGGCAAACCAAATTCTAACACAATGATGCCTGTACTGCGATACCATTGAATTGTAACTCCAGCAGGAGTTGTGATCAGATACATTGCTCCAGTATCCTGTATATGGAAGCCTAGTTTTGTGAACGGAAGTCGAGCAGGTCTTGTGTTTACTGTTGTCTGCAGAGAAAATAAATGCAACTGAAATCTTGCCGTACAATGACCTTCACAAGTTGAACAGTTAATGTTTCATGAGGAATTGATTTACAATAAATATATTTTGAACAACAATAACATGCCCTACCAGTCTATGTTTAGATTCATAAACAGAAATCATAACATGAAGGTACTAACCTTTCAGATTATTTCCAAGCAAAAATGACAAATTAGGAGCACTGCTTGCTGTGGCTCACCAGGAATCAGCTACAGCATTACTGTACAATGTTCCATGAAACTGGCAAAGAATTTAAGACTTCATAGCTTAGATAAAACTCATTACAGAGGAATGGTCCCATGGTCTGCAATGCTTCTCTCAGGTTAATAACAAATTATTGCTAAACCACAGCCTTCAATCGGTCAGTTGTCTTGTAGCTAGAATGATTGCTCCTCTTCTACACACCCTCGCAGTTGCCAGATCATCCCTCAATTTGAATCTTAACCTCTAACACCTCATGCGAATTTGCTCTTTTCCCAGTCATTTTCCTTCCATCATCTTCTTTCTAATTGCTCTTCTCCACAAATGCCTTCCTCTATTTTGCTCAGGAGGTGTCTTCCTTTGCCAATTATTCTCCTTCCTATTGATTTCTTTCTCAACCAACTTCCTCCTGAATTTCCCAGCTTTTTCATCAGCATGCTATTTAAAGTCACCCGATGTCAGATGCATCTGACACCTTTCCATTCAGGTGCAGGAATTATTCCCAGCTCATAGTCTCTAACACAAATTATTTCTAAGCTGACTACTTGAGAAAAAGGATAAATGCAAATATTTATGTACTGTTACAGTGTTTTGCTATAATTATCATGTACCATAATTAACTGTATGAATCAAATGAATTATTAGAAGATACAGATTTAAAATAAATAATGATAAATACAAAAGAATTAAAAACACTGTGGGTATTGTCTGGCTATCATACTACATGAGATGGAAGTCATGAAAATATCAAGTGTAGAAAATGCAATGGTGAAAATAAATCTCTAATTTATATAGATGATTATCATTCAATATCAGTTCTTGCATGACTAATTAATAATAACATCAGTAGGTTTAAAAATGAAATGCAAAAAATATTAGCAGCCATATATGCACAAATGTTATTGCCATTACACTCACCAATCTTTCCAATCGATCAATGAGAACTTTGTAGTTACGTGAAGTTATATTCAACTTTTTAAAGCACAATCCAGAATTTCCTCCTGGCACCTTAATGGCAAAAGCAATGATAACTGGTAAGTATAGTCATGAAAACAAACATCATACATTAAGTACTGCTTTGAAAGGATTAGTGTTAAAATTTAACAGAATTAATTGTCATGTACTTACAGGACGCCTTATAGAATTCGCACTCTGTAATTAATAAAACAGCATTTTCAGAAACATTTCATCTTACGTACTATTATATTTGGTGCATAATTTTCATAGATGATAAAATATAACTCAAATATTATTCCTTAATACTGACACAGATATTTAAAATGAATATATTCAATGCTTAATAATGATTTATGTTACTGACGTAACTTAATATATTGCCTTTTAAATGAACATCTTACTCTTTTCATTCAGTAATAATTTAGTTGTATGTTTAGAAAATGTTTACTGTTACCTCACGGGTAGGACATTGTTCAATATGACCAACAATAGTTTCGTCTGGCAATAAAGTCAGTACATAGGCTGCAGCATCATAAACTCCCACATCATTGCCATCAAATGTAATGATATGCAGGTCAGAAAACATGGAGCAGCGGCCTAAAAAGGCAAACATTAATTGGCTTAAAACTATTCTGTGATAAAAAAATCAGAAAAATACAGTGCATGTTTAGCATCCTATACATTTTTTTCATACAAATAGAGGATTTTCTTTCTCCTGGTGCTTGTGGAAAACTGTGTCCCCATTTTCAGAAAGGAAACGGTTGACGATCTGTTATATCAAATGTCTACCCATATTGCACTTTCCCAGTATTTCTGGTACTGTTGTCCTGCACCTGGAGTATGCTCTGGATCTGACCTGACATAGGTAAAGAAGATGAATGCCTCATCTTCCACCTCGGAACACTTTAACCCCAGGGCATCAATGTGGACTTCATCAGTTTCTTCATTTCCCCTCCCCCCACCTTACCCCAGTTTCAACCTTCCAGCTCAGCACTGTCCCCATGACCTGTCCTACTTGCCTATCTTCCTTTCCACCTATCCACTCCATCCTCCTCCCTGACCTATCACCTCATCCCCACCCCCATTCACCTATTGTACTCTATGCTACTTTCTCCCTATCCCCACACCCGCCTCATTTATCTCTCCACCCTACAGGCTCCCTGCCTCTATTCCTGATGAAGGGCTTTTGCCCGAAATGTTGGTTTTCCTTCTCCTTGGATGCTGCCTGACCTGCTGTGCTTTTCCAGCACCACTCTAATCCAGACTTGGGTTTCCAGCAGTCCTCGTTTTTACCATAAGTAAAGAAGACACCAATCTTTGACTTCACTTCTTGTATGATCATTGGACAGGCACTCCAATCCTGGGATGGCTGAAAGAACTAAACATTTCAGCCTGAGTCAGATCCTCTGTATCATTTGTCGCAGAAGGTTAGAGATTGAAAAGGCGGCAAAGATCAAACCCTGGTGGTACGTCACCTCCTGCGAAGAGTTAGCATCAGGGTTTCAGGACTCTTAGTGAACAGCCAGAATCCGATGATTCTGTTGGCCAAGAGGGCAGTTCCAGGTCTCATGGCTGCATTTCTAGTTTACTGCTTTTCTTTTCAGCAGATGCCCAGGTGGATGGAAGGTCAGCACCTGCAAACAGAAGTTACGCCAAAGCAGGAAATTCATGGTGTCTATCCTCTGGAAGGTGCAGCTCACCAGGGAGCCCCAGAGGAAAATTTACAATGATAAATGTTGTTTTGAAACCTCTTGTGGATAAAGGTTTGCATGAACTCTTACCACAAAAGAGCACAAGAAATAGCAGCAATGGTAGACCATATGCTCCATTGAGTGGGCTGCAACATTTAATAATGTCATAGCTGACCTTGGGCTTTGATTCCAGATCCCTGTCTGCTCCCCCTATCCCTTAATTCCTTGAGAGACCAAATATATGTTTATCCCAACTTTAAAGATGGCAACTCCACAATCAAATGGAGCACAAAATTCCAACTACTTTGTTCTAAATAATGAATAGCATTGAGTCTTTTTGCTTAAAATGTTACTCAATTACAGACTTGCTGCTGTTGAATAAGAAAATAATGATTAATTTCAAATCTGTACTTGATAATAAAAATCAGCCAGAAGAAATCTTCTCAATACATGACATTTTGCACAGAAACAAATGATATAAAAATCATTGCAGACATTTCCTACCATTGGCGGATAATATTTTGTCAAGGTCAGCATCAATATATGGGAGGTAAAGGCAAAATAGGATAATTATTAAACTCTTGAGTATATAATATCAGGGTGCTGTGTGTATGGAATGAGCTGCCAGAGGAGGTGGTGGAGGCTGGTACAATTACAACATTTAAAAGGCATCTGGACAGATATATGAATAGGAAGGGTTTAGCAGAATATGTACCAAATCCTGGCAAATGGGACTAAATTAGGATATCTGTTTGGCCTGGATGAGTTGGACTGAAGAGTATGTTCTGTGCTGTACATTTCTATGATTTTAAAATCATACATAGTGACTATCAACTACAGACAAATATGACCAATAGTTTGGATGTGCTTAAGTAATCTGATGGTAATTTTCCAATTCCATTCTGTTCTTACAATTGTAGGTACCGTTACCAAAGCAATTTGAAGCCGTCCCCAAATACAGATTTTTAAGTCTAGTATTTTTATTAATTTATAGGATTTAGGCATTATTAACAAGACCTGTAGTTATTAGCTATCTCTAATTGCCCTTGAGAAGGCAATGGTGAGCTGTCTTCTTAATCTGTTCTAGATTGTGTTATGAAAAGACACACATAGTGCTACTAAGAAGGGAATTCTACAATTTTGACTCAGTAATAATGAAGGAATGCCGATGCAATTCCAAGTTAGGATGGTGTGCAACTTCCAGGTGAAGTAAGGAGCTGATGCTGTTCCCATGCACATGTTGCCATTTTGTTCAATGTGATAGCGTTCACAGGGTGATGATGTTGAAGAAGCCAATGCAAGTTGCTGCATTGCATCTCAAAGATGGAATAGGCAGGCATGTAGGCAAGATAGCTACAGGTGTCAGTGGGTTTATAGTAAATGGTGATTGATGACCTCTCCAGAAATGGAAACGGTGAAACCAAGGAACGCAAGGAAAATGGCAAAGATGGATCATGTAAACATAAGGATAAGAATTGGAAGTTAAGTTGTTTGAATATTCCAATTCAGAGTGAGAGCAGGAAGAGATATTGATGTAGACATGAATGCATGAGAGAAAGGAGTAAAGGAAAAAAACCTGAGAAGGCTGGAAAAATAAGTATTCCAAATATCCCAAGAAAATACATGCATGGCTTTGGACCTATACATGTTCCCATGGCAACATGGTTTATTGAGAAAAAGTGAGTGGAGTCAAAGAAAATGTTTTCATTATGAGAACAGGTTCAACCTGGTAACAGAGTTGGTGGTGGATGGAGACTGATTATGGGAAAGGAAGAAATGAGAAGTCTCATGCAGCCTAATGATGGAAAGAGGCACATTAAAGGATTGGATATCTATGGTGAAAGGAGGCTGGTTAAGGCCAAGAAATTGGAAACACTTAAAGTAGTGGACATGTCAGTTTTGTAGTCAGGATACGTCTGGACGAGGAGGGGAAAAGTGAAGAACAAACTGAAATGATGTGACTACCAGGGCAGTATTCATGGATCTCGGGAAGGAGGTAAAAGGGAACTATACAGGATTGACAGACTTTTAATATAGAGGCTACAGCAGAAAGATCCCCAGAAATGATATACATGTCAGTCTTATGAATGATGGCTTAATGTTTTACGGTCTGGTCATTGGCATTCAACTTCTGCAACATAAGTGTTTGTTTGCCGAACAGGAATAGTAGTACCCTTATTATTTAATGGGAATGTTAGGACTGGATCAGAGATAATGAAATGCTACAAATTCAGATAGACATAGACTGCAGTGAGTTAAACAGGAAGTTCTTCACCCAAAGGGTTGTTCTTCTTCTAAACATTCTTTGGAATTTTCTATTACTGTCGATGATCAGTATTGAACATATTCAAGATAAAGATTCTTAGATACTTTCAGGTACCGGGGAATTAAGTGGTATAGGAATAATGTCAGAGGATGAATTTCAGGTAAAGATCACTAAAATTCTTTCACAAGGACCAAATGGCCGAATCTCGTTCTTATTTCTTATGTTCTTATGTTCTGATCTTCTTATATAGAGAGAGTAAGAGACTGAGTAAGAATGCAGCTGGGAAATCTGTAAACATGACAAAGGGTCAACTGTGCAGCGAAAGACTCCTAATAGAAGAAATGGGTCTGGAGACAAAAGTAATGGAAGAAAAACTCAGTGCTATGCCAAGCTCAAAAATATCTATTGACTGAAATCTATAAAGGACCAGACGGTTGTTTTAAATAATACAAAAACAGGTACATGCTTAAGATAGAATAGATTGGAAATAGAACAAAAGAAAAAGTAAGAGTTGGGAAAAGAAACAAGACAGAGAAAAGAACACAAGCGGAAATCAAAATCAGAGTTGTATAATCCGAAAAGTGGAGCGGACAAGTGAAAACAATGTTAGCAGCAAATGTACTTATTAGTTTTATATCCAATTTGTGTAATTCCACTTTTCTGCTTTATTCTGTGTGACAATTTCATTTTATCAGAAGAATAACTACATTAACTGTTCACATAACACAGTTCAGCAGAAACATGAAACCAATACTCACAGGGACACTCCCACTGTGGACAACACCTGTCTTTGTTTATTTGGATAGGCATTCCCAGAAATCCACAACTTGGCTGTGTTATATTAAAAGGGCACTGGAAGAAATCATTTTGAATAAAATGTATGTGTCAAAAGTATATAAAACGGAAGTATTAATCAATTATGGAGATTAAGTAATACTTAATAAGATTATTTTCTGGTTTAAATAAGATTGCAAAAGCTTGATAGTTTGTTCTAAATACTTGCGACATTGCTGTGGTATTTAGTTGCAAAGCTTTGCTGCTTTAAGGAAGCAATAGAAGCCAAACCATTGGAAGAAACACATAAATAACAATTGCATTTGTTTCAATAATCAAGAAAAAGCTAGGATGTTACGGGAATCAATGCTAAATTAGATAGAGACATAACTGTAACATGAGAAAGAGAATGCTGTTCCACATATAATTACACTTTTCATTCAATGCATTTAACTAAAGATCTAATCGTGTTAGAGCAGGGCAACATTCTATATCTGATGACACTTTGAATCTATTACTGCAAAAACTGCAGGAGTTCATCCTTGGCATGGTCATAGGTATCAGTGAGTCAAGGTCCATCTAGAAAAGTAGCCCTAAATTGTTGGTGAAGTAAAAAATACATTTTGCAAAGTCTAACACAGTGTCACAGTTATGAAATGTAAACTTAAGTTCTGCATTTCATATTATTTACACAAGGTGTAAAGTGGACTATAGTGAGAAGAGTTTGCATTTTCATTTCTGAGGCAGGTAGACAGAATCAGGAGATTTCCTGTCTTGCCACATGCACCTCAGGGAAATAGTGTTATGAACGGTGGAATCTCCATTCTGTGGGTATGGGCTCACCAACTCAGAATGTAGATCTGAGGTAACTACAGGGGCTACAAAATCCCCTCACACCCTACTTGAACACTCACTCTGTATCCACCATGGGCAGGCATCAGGAACAATGCTGAGATGAAACAAAATAAAGTTCAAAGTATACGTTACAGACTTCACTATATGAACAAACATTCTTATTCATTAAAGCCTATTCAATACATTTAAATCCTCTAGTGTTCTTAATCTTTTCAAGTGCATTTATAACTGCATATCAAAAGTCACACAATCCTATAGCAAACTCTTAGAACTGTCAATCAAACTTTGAATTACAGCCTCCCAAGCAGTAATAATAATCGGTTGTGGAAGCAGTCAAGTAGTAGTAATGCTCTAGTAATAGCACTGGGATCTTGTCAAAACACATCTATTGAAAAACACTGTGCTTGCAGTTTCAACTCACAGAAACAAGTAGGTGTTTTTAATCTCAAATTTAAAGGGCAGGTTATTTTAATAACTTGACAGTTCTATATTATGCACATATTCATGTTTATTCTTAAAAACTGTAAACTGTAATATGTGGAACTTGCTCTCAAAAATTTGAGTCTTTTTATAATCAGCACTGAGATCAAATGGCCCCACTGGATTTGAGTTCCTTTGTGTGTGAATGATATCCCATCCTTGTTCCTCAACAGACAAATCTTGAGTCTGTCAGAAAGGGAGGTGGGACTTCTGATTCTACCCATTGATATTTTGACTAAGACATGGAGTCTCCATGACTTCACAAAAATCCAGAGCTGGATGTAAACTTGGTTTTGAAGGAAGGGTTAGATTTGTAATTTGTTGTACAGATGTCTTGCTTTGGACAGACAGCAATGGAAGAATTGGGTTCCCTATTCTGTCACCTCATTTTGGAGACTTCAACTGAGAGTTATTTAGGAGAAAAAGTACATTTGAAGAAAGCTTTAATGGCTAAAAGAGACATTTGGAGATGCCTTTAGTGGAGAAGATGGGAAATATTTAGCTGAGATCAGAATCATGAGGCAAAGGATGTTAACAAGCAAAGGATAGACTATAGAGAAGAGGCAGCAGTTAGATAGGCTTGACAAACATTATGGTTTTTAATTAAGAAAAACACAAAGCCAAGATTGTTGCCATTCAGCTACTGCAGTACCAGGATGTTGGATATTGCTATCATAATGTGTACCTTCGTGCATATCTTAAACCACTGTTAATGATTAACCAATTCAACAGAATATCATGCGTTAGCTCCATGACTTGTTTGGCAGTCTGAAGCAACAGTATCGGAGTAAGATGTACTACACCTAGCTTCTATGAACTTTATCTGTAAATAGTTATATCTTCAAATAAAAAATCCCATATTAGAGTTTTTGTTTGTTGTGATCAGTACGTTTTTGCCCAAAAGAAGAATGTAATATGATATTGTTTGTATTAAGACTGCATAATTTACATTGGAATCATTGACATCAAAATTCATGTCAATAATTATTTCACTAATCTAAGGATGGGAGATCTAGTGATATTCATTAAGTTTTGCTTCAGGATGCTGTTGTTCCTGATTAAATTCCCAATTCCGTCCATTGCATTGATTTAAGTTTTTTTTCCTAACACTTGAATGAATGGATAAAAAGATTCACTGATGATCTGAATTGTATATTTTGAATCAAATCCAAAACCATCAAATTGGAAAGTCTCCACTTAAAATAGTCACAAAATAAAAGTTGATACTTTTGAATAAATATATGCCATATGTTTCTATTTGTAGCAACTTATTACATTTTTCAAGTTCGAATTTTACTTCACCAGTTACTTTAATTAGTGCAGCTCTCCCAAGAGAAACATTAGATTGGAACTTTCCAAATAGCAGCAGTTGGGGTCTGTGGGTTTTCTAACTAAAATATCACAGACTGACATCAACTTTGCCTATCTACTTCCAGTCAGGCTGTTAGGTAGAGTATCAAGCATTGCTGGAGCACCTCAGTTAAGCAAGCTGAAAATTGGCAGGGAAATATCCTCCATTGGCCAAGCTTAAATAATGATGATCGTATCAATCAAATAGATATCATAATCTTGGATATTCAACAAGAGGTTTAGTGATGACTAAGTGGTCGGGAGGAGTATAGGTCATGGTGGGATAATACAGGGAACAGCAACAAGGTGGAAACATAAAGCTTATTTTCTTAATAAGTATACTAGAGAATGTAGTAGAGAAACTACATAACCTATTACTATGAGCTTCTAACTTGAATTTACAAGCTCAACCAATTTTTTCAATTTCAGTATATAAAGAAATCTAGAATTTTTATTTGCCATTTTGTACATTCTGTTTAAAGGAGGAATAAAAAGGTTAAAGTGCTCCTACTATGCATTGTGGTGGTGTCACTGATGGAGCTGCAGTTTGGGAATAAGAGGGTGCAGCTGAGATACCAAATGAAATTGCAGTTTCTGATTGAGGACTGATTGTAGCTGCTGAAGTAGTTGATGTCAGATTCAATGGAAAAGTCTGTGACGCGGAGGATGCTTCTGATGTCGTTTTCTCTTGAGCACGTGTAGATGAGAAAGTAACTGGAGAAGTCACTGCTGTTGATTGTATGATTTGTGCTGCCCCAGTTCCAACACTTGATTCAGGAGGCAATGTAACACTGGTTGTTGTAAGTGGTGTAACAGAGCGTCTGGTGACCTCTTCTGTTGATATTTCAGTCTTCCCCACAGTTGTTTGTTGTACTGTTATCATTTTTGTACTCTCAGTGAGTGTACTGTATTGAATTGCTGATGTTGCTGCCTGAGCTGTAGATGCTGTACTATGTGTTGAGAAAGTAATCCTGTCAGATATGTTGCTTGGAGCAGTGGTTAATAAAGTACCACTTAAAGTGGAAGGCAATACTTTTTCCGTAGTATAAATGGGGGTTCTAGATTGACTTGTAACTGCTGCTGTGGTACTTGTTGTTCTGGAACTCTCAACAGAGGTTGAGATGGTCATTGTAGAACTTAAATGTGTAGGTTCTGTAGTTGTAGAAGATGTTGTGTAAGCTGATGTTGAGGTGGTTACTGAGGATGTTGTGGTGACTGGAACCATTGTCAGTGGAGTTGATATACTTGCATATTGGTCTGAAATGGCAGTTGTTTTCTGTCCTACTGTTGGAGACACTACTGTTGTGAGTGAACTGTATACTTTCTCTGTCATCACAGGCGTTGTTGTAGTTGGCAATATATAAGGTAAATCGGTTGCAGTGACATTAATACCTGTTAAAAATAAACAATTAATATATCATTCACAGATACAAATTCTTCAAACTCAATAAATGAATATTATCTTTTTCCATTGCTTCTATTGAAGTTGACATATTTCCTTTTACACATTGTTAAAACAAGTACAATAACAAAAACAGAGAATGCTAGAGAAAATTAACATGTCTGGCAGTACCTGTGAAGAGAGATACAGAGTTAGCATTTTGAGTCAGATATTGCTGTCACTAAGAATCATACCAGTCTCGAAACAATAACTCTATTTCTTTCCACAGATTCTACCAGATCTGATTTTCTCCAGCATTCTCTGCATTTGTTTCAGATTCTGTATTTTGCCTTTTAAGTTATGTAATACAGTTATTTTCCTTATACCAGTTATGAGCCCTTGAGGATATACCCTTAGGCTGACTAACTAAATGTGCCAATAAAAAAAAACAAAGAAAGGTGGATGCTGGAAATCAGAAACAAAAACAGAAATTTCGTGGAAAACTCAGCAGGTCTGGCTGCATCTGTGAACAGGAAGCAAGAATTAATGTTTCGGGTCCAGTGACCCTTCTTCAGAACTGATTCCCAGCAGTTTCTGCTTTCATTTCTGACAAAATGTGTCCTTTTGGATGTAATCACTTTTCACTGAACTCCTTAAATTAGTATTAACTTATTCATATGAGAGTAATACGTTATCAAAACAGTAGTTGATGTGATTTGACTTCATCTTCATTATTTGATATTTCCCAGTATCATTTCGCTGTTTATTACCCGTAGTGTTAAGCATAACGTAAGAAGAAAAAAGTAACAACTAGTTTTGTAATCTGTACTCAAATCAAATGCACTGTGAATGTGGGAGGCAAGGGCAGCCTGAAATTTTCAGAGCACTAACGTTGAGTTAAAAAGTAACTAACCCAGAAGTGCTAAATGTTTATTATTGGTGTTCTTCTCTGGCTCTTTTATGTCTCAATGTTATTCACATAAAACAACATGCACAAAAGCTTCAAATTAAACAAACTGAGACACTCACAGTCCTCCAGGTAAACACATCTGTGTGTGGCTTCATCAAGAAGCATGTTCTTTGGGCAATGCACCAAACATCCTTCAACCCTGCATGAGAAAAACAGAAGGGCTCTTTAGGTTCTCTCTACAGTTTATTTAGTATCTCTGGGCCATGCAGCAATTCTGGCTGGGTCAGCAGCTGAGTAACCTGTTGATAAGTCTCTTTCAATTACTGAATAATGTCTCAGGCGTTTTTCTCTTCCATTTGAAAGCACTTTGGAACCCTGTTTTACCTATCTGACCCAGAGGAAACAGGTCGACCTGAAAGATGTCCATAATCTGGGATTTTCCTGAATAGTACAGAGTTCCACCACTAAGTTCCAGTCAGGCAGGGAACCATTTAGTGACAACAGGTAGGTCCACACCAAGGAGGTGCAGATTGGATCCATGAATTTGGTGGGATGTGGAAGGGAAAATCAGAGGCAGTTCAGTTGTATGGGAATTGGGAGATATGAAACAAATGAGAATGAGAGGGGTGAAGAAAAAGTGACCAGTTCAACTGGGGAGGTGATTGGAGGGGGTTTTGATGGAGAGGAGGGGAGATAACCAGACTTGCTGAGGAAGGTTGGAGATCTCTTGGAGGAGTAGATTGCAACCATAAGGGGACCTTTGTGTTAAATGCATCAGGAATATGTCAGATGGAGTTCAGAGATTGGATCTAGGGAATCAGAGGCCTCGTGGTGAGTTTTGATGCCTTATTGAGAAGGTCATTGGGAAGCACTTGATTGCAGAAGCACAGATCCAGGAAGCAAAGGTGAAGGCATGCAACTTCGAAATCAACCAAGTCCTTACATGAAAGTTAACAGTTGAGGTTAACACTAGAGTAGTATTGACGTATGTGGTCTCATTATTACCTTATTTAAAGTTTCCAACTGCTTCCTTGGAGATGGTTGATTGCATGCCCTTCTTCCGGACTCAGTTAAAGCTGAAAATGCGTGGGTTTGGGTCAGAAAAACAACTCTAAGATTTCAATCTGACCCAAGAAAAGTATTTTTCAGGTTATAATACCCACTTTATTTCTGCACAAAACTATTGCTGTCTCACAGCACCAGGGATGAAAATGTGTTGCTGGAAACGCGCAGCAGGTCAGGCAGCATCCAAGGAACAGGAGAATCGTCATTTCAGGCATAAGTCCTTCTTCAGGGTTGTGGTTCTGTTCGCTGAGCTGGAAATTTTTGTTGCAAACGTTTCGTCCCCTGTCTAGGTGACATCCTCAGTGCTTGGGAGCCTCCTGTGAAGCGCTTCTGTGGTATTTCCTCCGGCATTTATAGTGGCCTGTCCCTGCCGCTTCCGGTTGTCAGTTTCAGCTGTCCGCTGTAGTGGCTGGTATATTGAGTCCAGGTCGATGTGTTTGTTGATGGAGTTTATGGATGAGTGCCATGCTTCTAGGAATTCCCTGGCTGTTCTTTTTTTGGCTTGCCCTATAATGGTAGTGTTGTCCCAGTCAAATTCATGTTGCTTGTCGTCTGCGTGTGTGGCTACTAAGGATAGTTGGTCGTGGCGTTTCGTGGCTAGTTGATGTTCATGGATGCGGATCGTTAGCTGTCTTCCTGTTTGCAAGGACTGCACAAAACACTATATAGGACAAACCCTCCGAAGGGATGGGTTAGCTTCGGAGGGTTAGTGTGGACTCAATGGGTCAAATGGCCTGCTTCCACACTGTAGGAATTCTATGAAATTGAAATGATGGGAAGAGTGTTAATTGGTGAATTGATGACAGTAACTAACTGAAATGAAGGAGGAGGGGCTTACAGATATAAACTGTTAGACTCATGATATATTTGAATGGGGGAATGGTGGTTAGTTCAGTTGGTCGGATGGTCGATTTGCAATATAGAGTGACATCAACAGTGCAGATTCAATTTCTGCATTGGCTGAGGTTTCCATGAAGGTCCCACCTTCTCAACTAGTACCCTCACCTGAGATGTGGTGACCCTCAGATTAAGCCACCACCAGTCATCTCTCTCTAACAAGAGAGTAGTCCTATGGTCCTCTGGGACTATGGTGAATTTACCGTCATTTGGAATGGGCACGTATTTTTAAACCAGTGAAAAGGATTACATCAAGAAGGTATCTTAATATTGCAATAATTAGTGAATGTTTAAGTTGTTCTTTTTATTGTAGGAGAATCCCGACAGAAACCAAAACATCAATTACTTTTAGATTACAAAATGTATCATTGTGAGGTATAAAAATTAATTGGAATCTGCCTCTTTTCATGTCGGAAATAATTTTTCCAGGCCTTTAGAGATGGGCTGTGAGGTAGGAGGGCTTATAAAATTGTGGGGCAAGTCTAATGGTTTCCCGCTTCCATGGCATATTACCAATGGGGATCCTCAGTGGTCCACTCTCTGAGTGTACTTGCAACTCAATCGAACATTAGTCTTGGTGATGTCGTGTTAGTTTGCCTTCTATATTTCTCTCATAGGTTAATCAGCTTTGGTGTTGGAGCGAAGTCCAAACTCAGACAGGAGAAGGAATCGAAATTGCACAATCAATGCCTTACAAGGTAGTAATCATTAGCCCTGGAATATATACCTGATGAGTTTTTTATAGAGATATATTGGGAAGCATTTTCAAAGTGTACAACACCCATGTGCCGAAAGAAGAATATGGGGTAAAGAATATGGGGTAAGCATGTACATCAATGACATTAATGTCAGTGGGCACTAACATCACAGTGAATGGAGGAAGGTGTCATGTTCCTGACCTTAGCAAGGTCTCATGGTGGGAACTGCAGGATGACCATGGTAGAGACTGTGGCCAACCTCATGATGAACCCCTACCATGCATGTAGGAGGTGCAACAACTCACATGAGAGATGCTAAATTTTCTTCCCACCCTACCTCTTGCAAAAATGCCATCCCGTATTCCCAATTCCTCTGCCTCCGCCGTATCTGCTCCCAGGAGGACCAGTTCCACCACAGAACACACCAGATGGCCTCCTTATTTAGAGACCGCAATTTCCCTTCCCACATGGTTAAAGA
>NC_057728.1:42545948-42606170 GCF_004010195.1 Chiloscyllium plagiosum | reverse complement strand
AAAAGCCCTTCATCAGGAATAAAGGCAGTGAGCCTGAAGCGTGGAGAGACAAGCTAGAGGAGCTTGGCTTATCTCTCCACGCTTCAGGCTCACTGCCTTTATTCCTGATGAAGGGCTTTTGCCCGAAACGTCAATTTCGCTGCTCCTTGGATGCTGCCTGAACTGCTGTGCTCTTCCAGCACCACTAACCCAGTGCTAAATTTCCTGCTTAGTGGCACTTGCTCCATTGCGGTAATAGGAAAGGAGCTACAGCCACTAAAAGAGATTACACTGATGCTGACAATATAGAGTTGGCAGCAGAGGCTCAGCACCACAGGCCAACTGGTCATTGTGATACCATCCCAAGGGCTCAGAATTCAAAAGAAGAGACTGAAAGCTCCTTATTTTTGAAAGGAACATCTCCATCTTCTGATACCTTAGCACAAAAGACAGGAGCTCCATCTGCTAGTCATGTTCAAGTGAGGATAGTTCCAGCACATGGCCAGCTTCCTTTACAGTCATATATTCAGAGGCATGAGCAGCCTGCCTCTGCCTCCTCTGTGACACCAAGGGAGCACTATGTAGAAGTGGCCAAGAGTGGAAAACATTGCATCAAGTCAGAGCATTAACAGAAACATAATTATCAGATCAGAAGCAGGCTTTTCAGCTCCTTGAGACTGCTCTGCCATCCCAATAATGGCTACTTTTATTGCAACCCACAAGTTCACATTCGAATGCCTGCTGCTGATAACCTTTTCACACCTGCCACCCGCCATTTAGCAAAAAAGCTATTCACCACTGTCTTAGAACACACAAATAAACTCTTCTGCCTTCTTTTCAGGAAGAAACCCAATGTCTTCTGTGAGAAAACATTTGGGCCTCATGTCAACTTTAAATTGGTGACCCCTTGCTTTTAACCAGTAACCTTCACTTCTAGATTCTTCCATAAGAGGAAACATTGTCTCCACATGTAGACTGTCGAGATCCCTCAGGATCTTGTATGCTTCAGCCAAGTCACCTCTTCCTTTTCTATATCTAGCAGATACAAGCCTTAATCTGTCCA
Source organism: Chiloscyllium plagiosum (assembly GCF_004010195.1). NCBI lineage: Eukaryota > Metazoa > Chordata > Chondrichthyes > Orectolobiformes > Hemiscylliidae > Chiloscyllium > Chiloscyllium plagiosum. Next base: position 42,605,128 of record NC_057728.1, on the reverse strand, counting down.
ACCTTTCTCATAAGACTTTCCAGAATTTAGTCTGGTAAAACCCCTCTTGAGTTGTTTCCAATGCATTGATATCCTTCCTTAAATAGAGTGACCAAAACTGTACACAGTACTCCAGATGTGGTCTCACCAGTACCTTGCATAATGAAGCATATCTTCCCAACTAGCAGGAAGGGTAGTGAAGCAGATACAGACAAGTAAAAATCTTTTGTGGTGATCACAGCATTTACATCGGAAGCCTTTAATGCTATAAACATGCAGTTATCAACATTCTGGATAAATCTTTGGAACAAGACACCTCTATGTATGGGCAGCAACGTCTGTGATGAATGAGATGAAGTAGCCCACTCTGGCAGAAAAGGGTATTAGTTAGCTCATGGACATGCCTGTGAGCTTTGGACTGTGAGATCCCACAGAGATCACATGCAAAGCTTTGGAGAGAATCGATTCTAAAGAAATTGGGACTCATATTCACCTCCATGTCACCAGAAGCATAATTCCTCTGATTTCCCTTTGGCTGGAAGCCTTCTCAGGAAAGGTTCCAAAGCCCATCTACCACTTGTCAGGACCACCTACTCCGACGTTGTGTCTCAGGCATTTTGAGATAGCTTACCCTGTTCTCGTATAGGCTCTCGAGTGGCCAGTTCCTCAATATTCCATATCTCCTTCTTATAAGTACTTGGAAATCATGGTACTCCTCTGTCTTAGAGCCAAGTAAGAGCCAAGTATATGGCAAGTGCAACATTTCAACCTGCTATTCCTGTTGCTTCTCCACTTGTGCCTTTGTAAATGGCAGATGTGATGGGACTGCTCTCAATCTAAATGGCCCATTTATAAAGTATTTCTCTTATTGCTGAGGCTGATCTTAAAAGTAGAGGAGTGCTGATGTTCAGAAGTACTGGATGTTGCTTTAAGCAAATCCACTTCCTTTGCCTTGCCCCTGCCAGACATTCAATTTGCTCTCAGGCAGCATTTGATAGTACTGTTGCCAAAAACAAAATGGAAGTTCGCTGTGCTTTATAATTTCTTTGTGATCCAATAGAGAAGGCATACTTTTGGCCAGTTGCAAAAAAAAGAGGTGTCAATGAAAAGAGCCAGGCTTCCTGAATGTGATTTTCGTAACACTATTATATATTGGGCACTCGATTTGTACAGGAAGCATTATCAACCTGTAAAAGTATCAAGTTAAAATGATGCAGGTTCAGGCAAACAGAGGGAAGAATTCTCTCCAAAAAATTGAATATGTGGTCATTTGCATATGAAGTCCCAACTCCAAACCCAAATAAAATTTCCAGTCCACATTTCCTACTAAGGTTTCTTTCCCATAATCCATATCTTTCCTATAAGTGTATTACCTGATACATTTGATTTCCACTTGATCGCCGTAGTAGTTGTTACAATGCTACTTCCCCCAAGGTGAAGTTCTCGGTATAAAGCACAGTTACTTGGGCCACTCTAATGTTTTACTCATATGTTTCTCTCTCCTGTTTTAATTAGTTTATGTCTTTCAGCTTTTTTACTGTACTGTACTATTGGATCAGAAACACAATTTCTGACCACAGCATTATGTATTTGTATAGCCCTTCAATAGAGTAAACATTCCCCAAGTTATTTCACAGGAGTATTATCAAACAAAATTTAACAACGAGCCACATCAGGAAATATGAGAACAGATGATCAAAAGCTTGGTTAAAGAAGTTGGTTTCAAGGTGGGTCTTAAAGGATGAAAGAGAGGTAGGGGGTGTCAAAGTTTATGAAGGGAATTACAGAGCTTGAGGCTTTGGCAGCTGAAGGCATGGCTGCTAATGGTGTAGATGTTCAAAAGGCTAAAATCAGGGGAACACTAAGATTCCAGGTAGGGTGGGGGGGGGGGGGGGGGGGGGGGGGGGGGTTGGTCTCCAACTGCTTATAGAATTAGGGAAGGGATGGGACATACAACACTTTGAAAATAAGGAGGACTCTGCCCTTTCATTTCAGAACTATAATTTGAACTAACTTTCCCACCTGAGTTCTCTCTCCCCCACAATACTCATCACACCTACATGCCTTTTAAAATCCTGCAGGAAAAATTACTTCCCAGGTTCAGGTGGAACCCATCCCAATGATACAGGTCACATACTACCACCAGCTTTTCATAAAATGAAACCCCACTTTCACACTCTATTCAGTCATGTGGTCACCTTATTAACCTCCCTATCCTAATGACAACTTCCACATGGCTTGGGTAATAATCTGGAGATTACAAGCCTTGGTTTCTAGTTCTTTAATTTAGAACCCTAAAACTACCAAAGCAGGATTCCCTGTTTTGCTCCTCTATTGTTGATCCCAGCTTGGGCCACAATGATTGAATCCTTCCCTTCTGTCTCCAACATCCATTCCATTTGTGATGGCCCCTGCCCTGACACCAAGAAGGTATCATAACATGTGGGAGTTGCAACCTTGTTTACAAAGGATGCCTTCTGGTCCCCAATTGAGTAACCTTCAAACATGGATCATGGAATACATACAGACTACATTTTCAAAATAACCTGTGGATTTTATATATATGTATATATATATATATATCAAATAAACAAACAAAGGTTGTGTTTTACATTAGATTCAATTATGTAAGTACAAATAATAATTATTAACTCCTACATTTTTCACATTTATAAAGTTCACAGATACTTACGGTGAAAGAAATTTGCAGGCTATTGCGTGTGGGTCACTGCATGTTTTAATGCAAGGACTAGCGCAGGCCTCATATCTATATTCACACATTGTTCTGTATCGTATAACCATGCTGCTTTCTGAAAGAAAATAATAAAACATATTGCATTAACCTGTGATTTTATGTAATGCTTTAAAAATCCAAGAAGCTCCTCAATGACGTTTTACTTTACGTAAAACAAATTTACTTTACGTAAAACTCTATGACTCTATGAAATTGCTGGGAGATAATATGTTTTGTTATGCTTTGTTAAAACGCAGTCATGAGAAACAGTGATCCACAATACCCTATGATTTGTCAAATGGGATAATATAAAGAGCAAACAGTTCTATTCCTGATAAGTAACAAGTGTGATTGAAAGGTAGTCGGTTTATCCTTTCTCACAAATGGTCCTATATTTTAAAGGAAATACAATGGTATAATTAGATTACTCATTAGATTTCTCACAAATCCTGTCTCCTAAGCATTCAAGGGCCTGAATTTTCAATTAGTGTTCACAACTTCACATCTCATCATATCACATCAGTGTCAGACACTCAAACCATTCAATTAAGGACAGCATTTGAGCTCCTAGAGGGTTGATAGGAAGCATTCCAGCAAAGGCATACTGATAGCCAAGTGTCTGAGCTGGGGACTATAATGTATGTCAGAAAGAGTAAGAGAGTTCACCTTGGTTGAGGCACATTTCTAAGTTTAAAGTTTGGGCATTAAAATTGATTACAACTGCCAGTTTGGTAAGTTCACCAAGTACAACACATTACAGTAATCGGGTGGAAAGTAACCTTTTCCTTAATTGGGAACAGGCTGTAAGATGGTATGTGTGAGGGTTGGAGGGGCACTGTACAATTGGAGGAAAAGGTAGAGGAATAAAATCCTGTCTTCTCCCCAGTTTGTTGCAAAAAAACTCAGTGCAGCAAATGTAAAGGACCATCTTCCTGCCTGCAGGAAAATTGAGGCCTCAAAGTAGAAAATTCCAGTCATCCCATCTACATTAAAATTTAACCAGTTGTGAAGGAGATGTAAGCTATATTGCAAAAGCTGGTTGCCTCCTCGTGAGTTTGAGGATGTGAGCCTTCACCAGAGGCAAAGGTTGGTCCTATTGATAAGAACCCCGCCTCTTCCCCTCACAACAAAGCCACTCCACCCTACCCATGCTGGCTCCCCAGATAAACCCCACAAATTCCAAGCATTCCTCCATAATGGCTGGTCTGAATCAAGGTTCAAGCAGTGGTTACTGCTCTTTGAGGGGATAGAATCCCCAACAGAAAGCCAGTGCCTGATGGCAGAGAGATGCCAGAACTGCCTGATGGTCAAGGAAGTAAAATCGAACTTCCAAAAATGTCTGGAACATGGTTGCTCCCATAACAATTCCCCCTTGTATCAGGCCACTACCAGCAACCAGTAAGTTCGACCCATAAAGCATCTTTAATTTTAAGAAGTCCCAAAGTATTTCAGAAAATCAGAAGAACTAAAAAAAAATTAACAATAAGCCAAAGGAGAAGGTATTAAGCCGAGTTGATGAAAATCTTCATTAGAAGAGGTTTTAAAAATCTGGGGAAGAGAGGGTATTAATAAGAAGGTAATATTACTCAAGAAGTATGTAGTCAAAGAAAACAAAAGGTCCAAGGACAGATTTTGGGGGTTCTATGAACAAAACCACTAAATGGAAACAGGAAATATTGCCTGACTTCTAAAATTACAATTGGGTAGGTTGTGTCATAAAAAAAAGGTATTTTCACAGAGGAAGTCAAAGCGTACATTAGACATGCAATGAAAAAGTGGTGGGCATTAATTAGGAATTCATGTGTACTTAGAATCAAGTGTTAAAGAGGTTATGGCCAGGTACGTGGAAACTCTCAAAGTAATCGTAAGGGGCAGAATGATTTTGTCAAAGGGAATTCATGTTTTCTTTGAAGGAGTGACATGTGTTGTAGGTAAAGGTAGCCTGTAAAAAAATACTGTACTTAGATTTTCAAAAGGCATTTGTTAGGGTGTCCTGGAGGGAAGATTGGTTAGCTGGCAAAAACAGAGTTTACATCAATACATCTATTGACTGTTTGGCATGATATAATGAGTGGAGCCCCACAAGGACCTAGGCAGAGGACCCAATTTTTAACAACTTGCAGCAATGAATTAGATGTTATGAGTGAAAATTCTGCAGTTAAAATGGAAGATATCACAAAGATAGGTAGAATAGTATGCTGTAAAGATGTAAGAAATTTGCAGAAGAATAAACAGGTTTAATGACTGGGCAAAAATTTGGCACTCGGGGGCATTAGGAACCTTGATTGTCCGAATGACACGGGTGGGCAGTATTTTGTTCGGTTAATCGAATTCCGGATGATTGAATGCCAGATAACATAGTTTAGCCGAGCATCGGGACCTTGCGATCTTTCCAGATAATCCAATAGATGGATAATCAAATGCCAGATAATCGAGTTTTCTCTGTATATGTAATATGGAAGACATGATTTTCACTTCATCAGGATGACTGAAAGAAAAACAGTATTATTTATATAGAAAACAACTACATAATTCTGAGATGCAGAGAGTTTGCAGGCATGTCATGAGACCTGATGTGGCCTTCAAACCCAGAGGACAGCCAATGGAATCATCCTGTATGGCGGAAACCCTCACAGCAGTTCCCAGTTGGGAAGCAATTACAAGGTGTGTCACCCAGTTAAGGATGGAGGCTAGCTCTTCATGAGGCCAATTCCAGATGTTGGCAGCTTTACAGTCTCAGCAAAGGTTTTGCAGACTTGCTAGTCCTGAAGGGTGGCCTTATTTGAGGCAATGACAAATGTTTGCTCTTATTTGGGATTCAACCAAATACACTTTTAAAATCTTGCAACTCCTTGGACCATGGCCCTCTGAATATGATCATTACTGAGTCCCAATCTCAGTCCGAGAATCTATTGGGAGAATGCTTCCATGCAACAGGTGACCTCCCTACATGGCAGGGGGATGCTTTGCTGCTGACAAAATGCTTTAAACCTGGGGTGATGGCTTGCATTGGCTCCGTTAATTACCTTCATTTGGTGCACACCTCTGGTCAGTAGATAAACAAGCTGCTGCCCTTCACTCTGTTAGCAAATCAGCAGTGGAAATGCAATGGGCACAGTCTTCATATCCTCCTCATTTTTTAGCGCTCCATCTAGGGACTTACATAAACTCATTGTATGCCTGGTTGGTACCCTATATATCTATGAGTAAGACTGCCATACCACTTCCTCAGCCCCTTCAGATGTAGTGAAGTGCTCCATTTATTGACTTCTAGGTGAGTTAACGATATCAAAATAAACAAGAAAATCTGAATTTACAATCTTCAGTCTAATGAAAAATATCGATTCCATAAAAGATTTAATGTGGCACAAATGAAAAAAAACTGAAGGACTTAAATGTATTTGTTCCTTCAGCTGTTCAAGTGCAGGAATTAAATCTGTCGGCAGACGACCTCAAGAACATATTTTATTGCCAGTAACACACTAAGACCAGCAAAAGGGCAAGAATAGAGGTAATGTGATACTATGGAAACTGCCATTAGGATTTCTGTTGCCGCACAGTTGCTACAATGCACAGGAGTTCATGCATAATCTTTGAATCTAATGTGATCAGTATTGGTTAAAGTTAACATTTCTTCTCCATATATGCAGTGCATTACGATACCAATTAAAAGCATACATATGAAATCCCACTCTAAAGTATCCTTGCCTTAATAAATAGAGGTTCTTAAAAAAAATTTCTTAAGATTAGAAATCGAAATGAATTGCACAACATCAACTGACTGGTTAATTATCTGTCCTCATTCTAATCTGTTCTACAGATGAGTAAATGCACTTCACTGAAATGTATTTCTTATTACTTTGAAAATGCAATATTGCACAAATAGCAAGAGCTCAGAAGATAAATAAAATAAGATTGTTCAATAAACCTAACTACCCATGTTAGTTGATTTTATTAGGAGTAAATTTTGCACTTTCTGAATCTGGGCAGTGAAATATTTTCCTTATCCCACTATGTAGACAGCTGTGCCAGTTAGAAGATATAGTTACAGGCAACTTCCGTGAACAGCACAACCTTTTCCCCTTTAGAGTATTAGCTGACTCTTTATATTCAGGGGGTCATGAGTAAAATTCAAGGGCTAAATCTATGCAGCAAAACAGCCATGAAGAGAGCATTGTTCCAATAGTTCTTGGTTGGGCTCTGTTTGACCAGCTTTAGTTTCAGGACAGTATCTCTGACTTGTAAGGCATCTCCTATTACATTCCATCACTTCAGGATTATTTGGTTGCCAATGATAATGCACACAGTCCATTGCCCAATTAAGTTTCCACAATAAGGAAAAACATTATTTTATATAGTAATATCTAATTACTAGATGTTCATGCCACTATTTGCTTTACAACCTTTATTATGCCTCATGTAGGACTAAATTCTAACACTATAAGTTGGTCAAAAGAAAACAAGGGTAACAGCCTCTGCAGTCCTACAGAGATGACAAATAGTTGCTATTTGAAGAGGTCATAAATTTGACAAGATACTCAAAGACGTCAGTTGAAATTGCATGCACATTGTTTTTATATTATCTTATGGTAAACAACAATTAAAACATACACATTTCCTCTCTCTTGAAAACATACATCCATTGATCAGAATGTTAGGAATGTCTATGGCATCCACAGTCATATAAAAGAAATGTCATGGTCTGGAACTTTACCTTTTGCCAGTCATTAAGTCCTAATGATGATGAATTCATGTAATTTTCTGTTTCTCACCTGAAATCTATTTTTGCAATGTGTACATTGTAAGTAAGCAAGAAATATGCTGAAGGCTGGATAAACTTATAGACAAGAAAGACGAATACTAAAGAATGTGAAATTTCAAAAGAAGGATGTAGTACTCTCTTCCAGCATTTAAAACAGGCCAAGATTTGATGGAAACTACATTTCAATTCAATAAATAAAATTAAACAGGAATTTTGTGGAATGCTCTGGAATCAACATTGTAATACTAATCATCTACTACTGCACAGATTTGGAATATAGTATTATATTAAGTAAATACATTAATTTACATTTTTAAAGATGGAAAGTTAATATAATGAACATTAATAGCCTACTGCTGGTTCATTGGTTATATTTCCTCTTAGCCACTCACTGCTGATATATGATTACATACTTCACAATTTTCCAGATAAAATTCACACATTTTGTTAGAGACTGCTTAAGATACATTTGTTATGCTTTATAGTCAACAGAACTAAAAATCAGTTAATTAAAGATAAACTAACTCTACATATTGAATGTCACATTTTCTTCTAATAGATGAAGTATTTTCCATCAGGAGCAGATGTTTATTCATTCATGTTGTGTTATTGCAACATTCAAGATCTGGCTCAGTAATTCAAGGTTTAATTTGTTGTGATGCTGAGATGGGCAGTCAAAAGACTTTAAGGTTGTATCACTGATCATTGCTGAGTTAGCTGATATCAATTATGCAACAGTGGGAGTTGCTACAATTGATATCTGTTTCCCTCCTCCAGCTTCTGATCACAATCTATTAATAACTGCTACAAAATTTGCAAGTGTGGACACCAGCAAGAAATGGACTTTGTTTTGATATTTCTGTGGTCAAATAATTCATCAAACATTGACTTACACTAATCTTTGAACCCAGAATTCTGGCCATGGCTTGTAGGGAAAATGGATGTTCCTGGCTGCATTTTTGTTCTGTCATAATTGGCATAAAGCATTGAGTATTGCTGAGAAAAAGTGACATGCTGTTGAAAGATTTGGTCTTGCACTCATCAGGGCAAAACCAAGAATACCAAATTTCCAAAAGAAAAGGGACAGATCAAGGTGTTATCATGAAAACATTATCTGGAAATGACTGTTTAATTGAAAAGGGGCACAATACTTAGATATGTTTTTGGTCTGCAGGCCACGACTTATATTATGTAGCTTTAGCAAGAATCAGTGAGCTATATTTGTGATATTGATAGTCTTAAACTGGTTGTTAATATAACAGTAATATTCAAGTCTTTATTATATAAGAATTATTTTTTGTTCTGCCTTGAAGTACTATGTATTGAGTACAGCCCAGTGGAACAGGCCCTATAGTATATATTGCTAACTTTGTTCAAAAATGGTATATAATATCTGCTGATTGTTGATGTCTCTTCTATGTTTCAATAACCTCCCAAAACTGGGGTTCCCTCTGCAGCTGGAAGGTGAGCGCAAATACGTACTTCGGTTTAAAAGGTTGCAGAATTATGGGCATGAGTTATACGCAAACATAGAAAATGTCAACATCACTTCAATCTTTTATACCAAACCATTAACCCTCTGTCTGCATAAATTCTACTCCATACATAGGCCACACCTAGAAATGCCCACAAAGGAAAATTGGTGATGTTGCTGGGATCTTCCTGGCTGTGCCCAAAGCCCAGCTGGGGGACCAGTACTATCACCTTTAATTACATCCCACCTTTCACCAGAAGTACAGGTTCCAGGCCTTACTTCGCAGTCACAGAACATTGGTGAAGGGAATCACCTACTGAGTGGCAGTGCCCACCTCTCTATTTGGGGCTGCCAGCAATTCAAAACCTCAGGTACGCCAATTGATCCACCACCGATGCAGCCTGCTTGTCATCTCTAACTGGATAGAACATAGAACAATATAGCGCAGTATAGGCCCTTCAACCCTCGATGTTGCGCCAACCTGTGAAACCAGACTGAAGTCCATCTAATCTAAACTATTCCATTATCATCCATATATTTATCCAATGACCATTTAAATGCCCTTAAAGTTGGCAAGTTTACTAATGTTGCAGACAGGGCATTCCACAACCTTACTACTATCTGAGTAAAGAACCTACCTCTGACATCTGTCCTTTATCTATCACCTCTCAATTTAAAGCTATGTCCCCTTGTGCTAGCCATCACCATCCAAGAAAAAAGGCTCTCACTGTTCACCATATCTAATCATTTGATCATCTTGTATGTCTCTATTAAGTCACCTTTTGACCTTCTTCTCTCTAATGAAAGCAGCCTCAACGCCCTCAGCTTTTCCTCATCAGACCTTCCCTCCATACCAGTCAACATCCTGATAAATCTCCTCTGCAGCTTTTCCAATGCTTCCACGTTCTTCCTATAATGCAGCAACCAGAACTGTACACAATATTCCAAGTGTGGCCACACCAGAGTTTTGTCTAGCTGTAACATAACCTCATGGCTCTGAAACTCAGTCCCCCTACCAATAAAAGCAAACACACCGTACGTCTTCTTAACAACCCTATCAACCTGGGTGGCAAATTTCAGCGATCTAAGCACATGGACACCAAGATCTCTCCGCTCATCCACACTTCCAAGAATCTTACCATTAGCCCAGTACTCTGTATTCCTGTTACTCCTTCCAAAATGAATCACTTCACACTTTTCTGCATTAAACTCCATTTGCCACCTCTCAGCCCAGCTCTGCAGCTTATCTACGTCTCTCTGTAACCTACAACATCCTTCTGCACTGTCCACAACTCCAATGACTTTTGTGTCATCCACAAATTTATTAACCCATCCTTCTACGCCCTCATTCAGGTCATTTATAAAAACAGAACCTCAAAACAGAACCTTGCGGTACACCACTCATAACTGAACTCCAGGATGAACATTTCCCATCAACCACCACCTTTTGTCTATTTCAGCTAGCCAATTTCTGACCAAAACTGCTAAATCACTCTTAATCCTATGCCTCTGTATTTTCTGCAGTGGCCTACCATGAGGAACCTTACCAAAAACTTTACTGAAATCCATATACACCACATCAACGGTTTCCCCCTCATCCACCTTTTCGGTCACCTCCTCAAAGAACTCAATAAGCTGTGTGAGATACAACTTACCCTTCACGAAACCGTGTTGACTATCCCTAGTCAAATTATTCCTTTCTAGATAATTATAAGTCCTATCTCTTATCATCCTTTCCAACACTTTACCCACAACCAAAGTAAGGCTCAATGGGCTATAATTACCAAGTTTGTCTCCACTCCCCTTCTTGAACAAGGGGACAACATTTGCTATCCTCCAGTCTTCTGACACTATTCCTGTCAACAATGATGACATAAAGATGAAAGCCAAAGGCTCTGCAATCTCCTCCCTAGCTTCCCAGAGAATCATAGGATAAATCCCATTTGGCTCAAAGGACTTATCTATTTTCTCACTTTCCAGAATTGCTGACACTTCCTCCTTATGAACCTCAATTCTATCTAGTCTAATAGCCTATATCTCAGTATTCTCCTTGACAACATTAACTTTTTCCTGTGTGAATACTGACAAAAAATATTCACTTAGTGCCTCTGCTATCTCTTCGGAAGCCATGCACAACTTCCCACTACTTGACAGGCCTTAATCTTACTCTAGTCATTCTTTTATTCCTGATATACCTATCGAAAGCTTTAGGCTTTTCCTTGATCCAACCTGCCAAACACTTCTCATATCCCCTCCAAGCTCGTCTTAACACTCCCTTTAGGTCCTTCCTGGCTAACTCGAGCCTTCACATCTCATTTTTACGTATGCCTCCTTCTTCCTCTTGATAAGAGATTCAACTTCCTCAGTAAACCACAGTTCCCTCGCTCGACCACTTCCTCCCTGCCTGACAGGTACATACTTAACAAGGACACACAGTAGCTGTTCCTTGTACAAGCTCCACATTTCAATTGTGCCCATTCCCTGCAGTTTCCTTCCCCATCCTTTGTATCCTAAATCTTGCCTAATTGCATTATAATTGCCTTTTCCCCAGCTATAGCTCTTGCCCTGCAGTATATAACTATCCCTTCCCATCACTAAAATAAACCTAACGAAATTGTGGTCACTATCACCAAAGTGTTTACCTTCCTCTAAATCTAACAGCTGGCCTGGTTCATTACCCAGTACCAAATCCAATGTGGCCTCATTTCTTGTTGATCTATCAACATACTGTGTCAAGAAACCCACATTGAACAAAAACTGACCCTTCTCAGCTATTTGAAAAATGGGTGGAGCTTCCAAAGCAGCCCTTTCCTTGGTCAGCTCTGGGACAATCACACAGGCTGACCTTTGAAGCCATTAGGTTTCAATCTCACCTTTGAAACCATTAGGTTCAGGGCTGACATATGGTCCCAATGCCCAAGAATCTTCTCAGAGGTGAAGATTCCATTTCTAGATTCCTCTGTGAACACATGGCTCCAAGGATGCAAAACCCTGTTACAAAAATCTTCAGAGTTTCTTCCATGAAACATGGCCATTCCAGTTTTTGTTCAGACTCAGTGAATCAAATACACCTTTGGTCACTTACCTTCAATTCTAAAGCTGCTTGAAAGTTTAAATGATTCAGAATAGTCATACTGTACTACTTTAACAGCCGATGGTGTCAAAGTGATAAAAAAGCCCTTCCTGCTGTAGAGTTCAAATGTACTGTAGCCTGGGATCCAATTGCTTCTGTGATGGATAAATGAAGCATCCTTGTGGAAACGTTGATTGTCTTCCCATTGCTCTAAGTGAAGATTATCATCTTCACCAACGTGTATGAAGTAATTGGGTCTTTCAGCAGACTCAAGCGAAACAACAGGCAATTCTGTAATATTATAATAAAGTACAAATTATTAGAGAAACGGTTAATGCAGCAAATAAAAATGTTGTGCATGAATATAAATGTAAATATATTTTGTGTTACAAGTGTGACTAAGAACGCAGTATTATAGTTGCACATGTACTCAGAGCTCAATTTCCCTCGGTCACCTTTGTACTGGGCTACCACCTTCCCTGACCTCTGCACAATTTTCAGTGGCCCAAAAATACCTAAGCCTTATGATGTAAGAGCAGAAATAGGCCATTCAGCCCATTGAGACTGCTATACTATTCAACGAGATCATGGCTGGTCTAATAATCCTCCCGCCATTTTCTTGCTTTATCTCCATAATCTTTGATCCCCTTAATGATTAAACATCTATCTCAGCCTTGATTAGAATTAATACCCCAACCTGTGTGATTAAAAAAATTCCACAGATTCACATATCTGGCAAAGAAGAAATTCCTCACTGTGTCTTAATTGTGTGATCCCCTACTCCGATATGATGCCCTCAGTCCTGGAGTGACCTGTAGGAGGAAGTAGCCTTTCTGCATCTACCCTGTCAAGTTGCCGAAGAATCTTGTGTGTTTCAATTGGTGTTCTCTCATTCTTCTAAAAAATCAATGATTTTAAGCCCATGCAACCTAATTTCTCCTCATAACAAACTCATTTCAAATTCAGAATCAACCAAGTGAGCCTTTTCTGAACTACCTCCAAAAGCAGTGTATCCTTCATTCAACAAGGGGATTGAAACTGTTTAGAGTATTCCAACTGTGGTGTGACCAGTGCCTTGAAGAGTTTCACAAGACATCCCTGTTTGTATAGTACATTCCCTTTGAAATAATGCCAGCCGATCTAACTACTTTTGCCCTAATTGAGACATTTAAATGATCAATCAAGACCACTGAAGGACTGTTTCAGACCCCATCTCAATTTCTAGAAGGAAGTCAGGCTTGGAGGGTTCCCACAAAGGGACCCTGCTCATACCTGAAAGAAGGAGCGATGGACATCTCCATCAACAATCTTCCAACATTGGTCACCCTTCCTCCCACAAGTGAGTCCCATGTGGATAATCCTTCCCCACTCTGGCCTCTCCACTAACATCCACACACCATCCCAGCCACAAAACCCCCAAGCCTCATTTTCCCTTCCTGTCCTGGCATGCTGACACTCACATGATTATGGATTCTTGACACTTAATGTCAAGACTTCATCCTTTCCACTGCAGCTTCTGGTTGTTCTGGGACTAGAGAGCACCTTGGTGCATTAACTGGCTGTGGAGCAACCATTATCAATTGCATTGCGTTCACCACTGACTCCTCATGTGACAAGAAAGGAAACTACACCATCTTTAAAGACCTGGCCTAAATAAATTAAAATATCTCATGTTGATGTATCTGTCGTCTAATCAGCCTGTTCGGACCTCTGCAGCAGGTGGGACTTGAACCAGGACCTTCAGAATCAGAAATAGGAACACTACCACTGTGTCACAAATACAACGTGCTAAAATACTGAATATTGTAAACCTTCCACTTAAGTATTATTTACATCAGATTACATAGAATCTACAATACAAAATCAATGCAATATCAACTGGCCAAGCAGTGTTCATACTTAACAGGAGTCTTCCTATCCTGCTGTTATATGTCTTTTTCCTTTATCTATTACTTTCAAAGATTCAAAGAAAAATGTGTTTGGCTCACCTCCCATTATTGCTTGTTACATTACACAACAATACAAAATCTGGCAGCCTCACCAAGTGGCCTGAGTTTTCCACTCTTCACTGTCTCTTGCTACACAATTAGTCAGATAGCAGCAAAATGTCTTACTGGAACACCATTATTTTCAGAGTGTGATGGAAAAAAGCAGACATAGATAGGCAGTTGGGTCAAACTAGCAAGCACTTTGCTTAGACATTAATTTGGAGACTTGATGATCTTTGATGCCATTTTGAGCCTTTCTGATTTGCAGGATATCTGACATAAATCACATTACATAATAAACCATATCTGGGATTGCTAACAGGAAGAATATTAAAGATCATTGAAGAGACATCGCAAAGTTAAGGCATGAGTAATTCAGTGCTTCATTAAACATAGAGTCATGGAGTCATACAGCACAGAAACAGCCTCTTCAGTCCAACAAGTCCATGCCGACCATAATCCCAAACTAAACTAGTCCCACCTGCCTGCACTTGCCCATATCCCTCCAAATATTTCTTATTCATGTGCTTATCCAAATATCTGTTAAATGTTGTAATAGTAGCTGCAACCACCACTTCCTTTGGAAGTTCATTCCACAGTTAAACCACTGTCTGTGTAAAACAATTGTCCCTCATGTCTTTTTTAAACCTTCCTCCTTTCACCTTAAAAATATGCCCCTCAGTCTTGAAATCCCCCACTCTAGGGAAAAGATACTGGTCACTCACCTTATCTACAACCCTCATGATTGTATAAACCTCTATAAAGTCACCCCTCAACTTCCTACACTCCGGTGAAAATGATCCCAACCCATCCAGCCTCTCCCCATAACTCAAACCCTCCATTCCTGGCGACATCCTGGTAAATCTCTTTTGACCCCTCTCCGACTTAATAATATCCTTCCTATAACAGGGTGAACTAGAACTGAATACAATACTCCAGAAGAGGCCTCACCAGCATCCTGTACAACCTTAACATAACGTCCCCTCTCCTACGCTCAAAAGTCTAAGCAATGGAGGCAAGCGTGCTAAGTGCATTCTTAACCACCCTGTCTATTGGTGGCGCAAACTCCAACGAATTATGTATATGAACACTTTGGTCTCTCTATTCTTCAGCACTACCCAAGCCCCTAGTTTTAATTGTATAAGTCCTGTCCTTGTTTGTTTTACCAAAATGCAATATCTCACATTTATCCAAATTTATCCAAATTAAACTCCATCTTTATGTATGTTACTTGCTTTTATTTCCTCCTAGAAGCAATTAACATTTAAGATTCTCATAAATTTTTGTACTAAGTTATTTTGTTCCCTAGAACCACCTTGCCTTCAATCATTCATCAACAGAAGTTCTTTTTTCTGAGGTATTTGGAAGATGAAGATTTTCTTGCTGCATGAGAGAAGATGCAAGCCCTCCTGCCAAGAGTCAGTAGTCCCGAGTTTGGAAGCATGAGGAGAACATACTTCATTTTTGCAAATTATGCTTTTCGATGCTCTTCATCCACAAATAAATTTGTACAGTAGCTCAATGGCACTGCTATAATGTGTGAATGTTTAAGAAATCCTAATATTGGGAGCTTTTATCAGGTGTAGTCACAGTGTGCATGCTATATGTAAACCAATAGTGGCAATGCATGCCAAACTGATCAATATTTAATACATTCTGACTGAATGCATGAGTCAATATACCATCAATCATTTCTGTAGGACCTGGCAGACCTACCTATATTCATAATAAGGCACTATGAAGTTCAGCAAAGAGCCAATCATGTACAAGGACACTGAAAGCTATAACATGCCATAGAACTAGTATATCCAACGACAATAATGGTCAGTTGTGTTTTTAATGAGCACTGCAGTGATGAACAGAAATGATGCTACCTCTTCAGTCTTAAGATGCTTTTTAAAGTTCTCTAAATTCCTTTAGGAAAGGAAATCTGCCATCCTTACCTGGCCTGGCCTACATGTAACTCCAGAGCCACAGCAATGTGGTTGACTTTCAAATGCCCTTTGAAATGGCCCAGCAAGCCACTCAGTTGTATCAATCACGAGAAAGTCACAACAAAGAAATGAAACTGGACAGATGACCTGGCATCGACCTTGGAACTGGAAAAGACAATGGCAAAAACACAAACAGCCCTGTCAACCATGCAAAGTCCTTCTTACCAACAACTGAGGGCTACTGCTGAAATTGGGAGAGCTGTCTCACAGACTAGTCAAGCAACAGCCTGACATAGTCACTCTTACGGAATCATGCCCCAGACACCACCATTACCATTACCATCCCTGTATATGCCCTATCCCACCCAGCAGAGGTGGCGGCACAGTGGGATATTGTTGGGAGGGAATTGCCCTGGGAGTGCTTGACATCGACTCCGGACCCTATGACGTCTTGTGGCATCGGGTTAAACATGGGCAAGAAAATCTCTTACTGGTTACCACGTATTGTCTTTCTTCGGCTGATGAATCAGTGTTCCTCCATGTTGAATAACACTTGGAGGAAGGCACTGAGGGTGGCAAGGGTGCAAAATGTACTCTGGGTGGGGGATTTCAATGTCCACTGCCAACAGTAGCTCGGATATAACTACTAGACTGGGTCTGCAGCAGGTGGTAAATGAACCAACTGCAGGGAAAATACATATGAGACCTCATCCTTACTAATCTGCTGGCTGCAGAAGCATCTGCCAATGACAGTATAGGTAAAAGTGACCACCGCACTGTCCTTGTGGAGATGAAGTCCTGCCTTCACATTGAGAATAACCTCCATTGTGTTGCATGGTATTATCACCGTGCTAAACTGAACAGACTTCGAACCAATCTAGCAGCCAAGACTGGGCATCCATGAGGCACCGTGAACCAACAACAGCAGCAGAACTGTACTCCAGCACAATCTGCAACCTCATGGCCTGGCATATCCCCCACTCAACCATTACCATCTAGCTAGGGGATCAATCCTGGTTCAATGGAGAGTGGAGGAGGCATGCCGGGAGCAGCATCAGGCAGACCCAAAAATGAGGTGTCAACCTGGTGAAGTTACCAAACAGGACTACTTACATACCAAGTGACATATACAGAAAGTAATAGACAGAGCTAAGCGATCCCACAACCAGCGGATCAGATCTAAGCTCTGCAGTCCTTCCACATCCAGTCATGAATGGAGGAGGACAATAAAACTCACTAGTGGAGGAAGGTCCACAAATATCCCATCCTTAATGATGGAGGCCAACATATCAATGCAAAAGATAAGGCTGATACATTCACAATAATCTTCCGTCAGAAGTGCCGAGTGGATGATCCATCTCGGGCTCCTCCAGTGGTCCTCAGCATCACAGATACCAGTCTCCAGCCAATTCAATTCACTCCACGTGATATCAAGAAACAGCTGGAGGCACTGGATACTGCAAAGGCAATAGGTCCTGATAAAATTCAAGCAATAACACTGAAGACATGTGCTCCAGAACTTGCCACTCCCTTAGCCAAGCTCTTCCAGTATAGTTACAACATTGTCATCTACCCAACAATGTGGAATATTGCCCAGGTATGTCCTGTACATAAAAAAGGACAAGTCAAACCCAGCCAATTACTGCTCAATCACTCTGCTCTCCATCATCAGTAAAGTGATGGAAGGGGTCATCAACAGTGCTATCAAGCAGCATCTGCTCAACAACAACCTGATCAGTGATGCCCAGTTTGTGTTTTGCCAGGGTCACTCAGCTCCTGATCTCATTACAGCCTTGGTTCAAACATGGACAAAAGAGCTGAATTCCAGAGGTGAGGTGAGAGTGAGAGCCCTCGATATCAAGGTTGCATTTGACTGAGTATGGCATCAAGGAGCCCTGGCAAAACTGGAATCAATGGGTATCGGGGCAAACACTCCACTGGTTAGAGTGAAATCTGGCACAAAGGAAGATGGTTGTAGTTGTGGAGGGTCAGTCATCTCAGCTCCAGGACATCTCTGCAGAAGTCCCTCAGGGTGGTGTCCTAGGCCCAACAATCTCCAGCTGCTTCATCAATGACCTTCCCTCTGTCGTAAGGTCAGAGGTGGGGATATTCACCGATGATTGCACAGTGTTCACTACCATTTGTGACTCCTCAGATACCAAGCAGTCCGTGCTTAAACGCAACAATATCCAGGCTTGGGCCGACAAGTGACAAGTAACATTTGGGTCACATAAATGTCAGACAATGCCCATCACTAAAAAGAGGCACTCTAACCACCACCCCTTGACATTCAACAGTGATGGGATTACCATGGCAGCTGCAAGAGCAGATCAGAGACTAGGGATACTGCGACGAGTAACTCACCTCCTAACACACCAAAGTCTATCCACTATCTACTAGGCACAACTCAGAAGTGTGATGGAATACTCGCTGCTTGCCTGGTTGAGTGCTGCTCCAACAACACTCAAGTGGCTTGATAGCATCCAGGATAAAGCAACCTGCTTGATTGATACCACATCTACAAACATTTAATCCCTCCACCACCGGCACTCAGTAGCAGCGGTGTGTACTATCTACAAGATGCACTGCAGAAATTCACCAATGATCTTTAGACAGCACCTTCCAAACCCATGACCACTTTCACCTAAAAGGACAAGGGCAGCAGATATTTGGGAACACCACCACCTACAAGCCACTCACCACCCTGACTTGGAAATATACCACTGTTCCTTCACAGTCATTGGGTCAAAATCCTGAAATTCCCTCCCTACCAGCATTGTGGGTCAACCCACAGCAAGTGGACTGCAGCGATTCAAGAAGGCAGCTCATTATCACCTTCTTAAGGGCAAATAGGGATGGGCATCAATGCTGGCCAGTCAGTGATACCTAAGTCCCACAAATGAATTTTAAGAAAAGGCTTTCAGAAATGTAAAGTTGATTCATTAGGCTCGCTGATTTGGAAACTGGAACAAAAAAAAATACTTGCGATAGTGAGTTGTTGAAATTAGTAATAAAATATTATGCAGGTTAAAAGAAGCTTAACTCTGGGTCTTGGTGTTCTATAATTACACTGAGTATGTTTGATTCCAATTTAGGGCCCCTAAAGTGGATCTTACTACACCTAGAATACAAGTGAAACCTTCCTCCAAAGTAATTATAATGCATGTTATGTCATGATCTGTATAGACAGACACTGATCAATGCACAAGGAGTGGATTCAGTTCATCATTAAGAATTGTTTGGTTTGAAAAAGTAACATTAATATCACCCTTACTGATTAGGAAACACTGGCGAACAGTTTAATTTGACTTGAATTGCTGAAAGCAACGAAGCATCACACAAGTTCTCTCAGACACTATAAATAGGTTTCGATTTCTCAAAATGAGATGGATAAATTACCGACAGCTGCTGAGAAAAACTTGCATGGATGATCCTAAAACTCTTCATAAACATTTCACTAAAGTTTTTTATTATGACATTGATCTCAGCTTAAATCACTTCCTTGTTGTTTCATTTCTTAGTATTATTCAGGATTACGTTGCAAAAATTAAATTTACGACTCAGATACAGAGTTGATGACAAGAAATCTTTTTTCTATTTTGACTATCTTATCTGGTTTTATTGTTGAATGTAACAGTAAAAGGCATACCTAACAAATATGCAGGGAAGCATTACCTCGACATTTTCAAAAATTACTATTTGTCACAAAGGTCTTTTTAAATTAAACTCCTTTGCTTGCACTGCTCTTTAAACACAAAAATAGTTCATTTATCATAATTGCTTGATACATTTTCCAATTGAAAAATCTCTTGTATGAATTGACAGAATAAATGGAAAACAACATAAGTATTAACGCTTGAAAGCTTGGTTTTACATTCCCTTGCCAGCACATGATATGATATACAGGAACATGTTAATACAGAAACGATAAACATAAATGGAAAAGCAATTTTTCTCATCAGTAGATTCTGAATGCTGAAATTCCAGATGCCCTGAACATACTAAGATGGAAGGACAATCTACTTAAACTTACAAGCTTTTTCTCATTGATTATGAAATGATAGCCATGATATGACAAAACTAGGTTGAACCACATAGTGTGTCATTTCTGGACAGACCAAGAGTACACAGGTTTCAGTCTTTAGGATAGAAAGTGGTCCTTACTGAGTGAGTTCTCCAGGCAGTAGGCAAGGGCAGAAAGGTCCAATTTCACATTACAATGCTATCATGTTGGTGCAGGTGGCTTTGCAAGCATTCCAGATGGCTGCTTAAAATCAGTAACAGGCCGCCCATTCGTTTACGTTTGGAGGGCACAATGTCTGCTGTGACACTCTTCTGTAAAGTTGTTTACAGATGAGAAAAACAGATGCCAACAATACATAGCTCAGAATTCTACAGTAACCATTTAAGTTTGCTCCCCCACTGCGTTTCAACCCCATTTCATCTGCATCAAGCCCAACTAAAGAGCCACTGCCCAGAAGGTGAGCAGCTCAAGGTCCAGTATCTTTAATTACTCAACTGCCTGAGGAGGCATGATGATCATTAACAGCTCATGAAACAAATTTAAATAAGAACTGAAGCCTAACTGTCAGCTGGCATTCATTCCTTTAATTTTGACCCATATTGCCAACTAAGGATTTCCCATCCTTTGTCTTCACTGAGTTACTTAGTTCCAGGTAAGTGTACTATAATTCATGTCCTGATGAAGGAGCGACGCTCCGAAAGCAAGTGTGTTTCTAATTAAACCTGTTGGACTATAACCTGGTGTTGTGTGATTTTTAACTTTGTACACCCCAGTCCAACACTGGCATCTCCAAATTATAATTCGTGTCAGCTTCCTTCAGTTAGTGGGTGAGAAAATGCTCTTGGTAATTATCCAACATATACATATAGGTCTGATGAAGACAGAATCAAGTGCAACCACGATGCACTCAGACCATAAAGCCTGACAGCACTTAAGGCCCCTATATGAACTGAAGTCACTTGGCTGAGCCACTAAAGGTTGCTGTCATATATACAGCTTAAAGCATTGCTTCTGATAGGTCATAAGATAAAATCAATGAAGATTGAAATGAAAAAGTTATTGTGATATTAATGTCGAGTGGTTTAATTAGTTGCAAGAAGAGGAGAGGGATGTTTGTACACAAAGGAGTGTTGTGCTGTAAAAGCATCAAGTCAAAACTGATTACGGAGTAATTTCTTTGCAATTAAAAAGAAACGTTTTCAAACTATATTGACAAGTTAGAGAATGCTAACTATTTAGATTTCAATTTTCAGGATCACAGGAAAGTGCGAGGAAAGTATCTTACTACTTACTTTGATCTCTAAATCATTGACATTGCTTGTTCTCTGACATTGAAAAGAACTTTGAGAAGGATATTGAAAGTTAAAAATATGTCAGGACTGGCAAATGCTGAGAAGAGGCCGTTATCTCTGAATAAAATGTTTAGAACTAGGGTGCTTAGATACGGGAACAGCATTTTTGACTGAGATCAGATTTCTTTACTCAGAGACCTGCATGTCATTGTGGGGCGTTTGCACGGTGGCTTGCACTGCTGCCTCACAGTACTAGGGACCTGGGTTCATTGCCAGCCTCAGACGACTGTGTGGGATTTGCACATTCTCCCCACGTCTACATGGGCTTTCTCTCGGTGTTCCGGTTTCCTCCCACAGTCCACAGATGTACAGGACAAATGAATTGTCCATGCTAAATTGCCCATAGTGTCCAGAGATACATAGGTTAGGTGAATTAGCCATGGGTAATGCAGGGATAGGGTAAGGGGCTAGGTCTGGATGGGATGATCTTCAGAGGGTCAGTGTGGACTCGATGGGCTGAGTGACCTAATTCTGCACTGTAGGGATTATGTGATTCTTTACTCCTCAGAGATTTGGGTGCTCAGTCATTGAGTATAATCAAAGCTAGTCTTTAAAGAAATCAAAGAGAATGGAGATCAAGTAGGAAATGGAGTTAGGTTGGGGCTCACCCATGACTTTATGGATTTACGTAAGGGAAATCATGTAGACAAATCTACAGGAATTCTTCAAAGATATAATCAGTAGAAATGATAAAGGGAAGCCAGTGAATGTGGTTCATTTGGAATTTCAGAAGGTTTTCAACAAAGTCCCACAAAAATGAATAGTGTGCAAAAAATAAAGCTGCTAGTGTTTAAGTATAGATAGAAAACTGGTTGGCAGAGAGGAAACAAGCAGTAAGAATACATGGGTCTTTTTCCAAATAGCAGGCAGTAGGTTGCCATAGGAATCAATGCTCAGACCAACTATTCACAATATATGTTAATGTTTTAGATGAGGGAACTAAATATAATATCCCAAAATTTGCAGACAATACAAAGCTGGGTGAGAGGGTGAGCTGTGAGGAGGATGTAGAGATGTTTCAGTGTGATTTGGACAAGCTGAGTGAGTGGGCAAATGTATGGTACATGCATATGAATAAATGTTGAGTTATCCACTTTGGGAGCAAAAATACAAAGGCAATTTATTACCTGAAATTGACCAAGGGGAATGTGCAATGAGACCTGTGTGTCTTCATACACCAGTCACTGAACGTAAGGATGCACGTGCAGTAGGTGGTCAAGTAGACAAGTGATATATTGGCTTTCATTGCAACAGGATTTGAGTAAAGGAGCAGGAATATCTTGCAGCAATTGCACAGGCCCTGGTGAGACCACACCCGGAATATTGTGCATAGTTTTGGCCTCATTATCTGAGGAAAGATGTTTTGGGTATGAAGGGAGTAATTCCTGAAAATAGCAGGTCTGACATAAGCGGAATGGTTGAATCGGTAAGGATTATTTTCTAGAGAATTTAGAAGAATGGGGGAGTCCTCATAGAAACCTATAAAATTCTAACAGGACTAGACAGGCCCAATGCAGGATAGATGTTCCCTCTGACAGTGGAATTCAGAATCAGAGGCCACAGTCTAAGGATATGAGATAAACTATTCAGAACTGAGATGAATAGAAATTTCTACAGCCAGAGAGCGGTGAACCTGTGAAATTTGTTCCCACAGAAAGCAGTTGAACCTAGAACATTGTGTGATTTTAAGGAGTTTGAAATAGCGTTTGGGGCTGAAGATATCAAAAAAATTGGTGAAAATTAGGAACAGGTTACTGAATTGAATGATCAGCCATTGATCATAATGAATGGAGAAGCATGCTTCAGGTGCCTACTCCTACTATTCTTTCTATGTTTTCTACGTTTGTATGTTTATCAAATGGCAGTGGGCCTATGGTTTACTCTTGCTCCTATCTCCCTGTTTTCTCAAGCTCACTTTGTCATGGAGGTTGAAGATTGAAGATGTGATCTCAAAGTAGATGACACTATTTAAGGCATCATCAACTCCCTGGTTCTCATTCTTCAATCTATGTTACACAAAATCTAAAGTATGACTGGATCATTTAACAATTATGTTTTATTTCTGATAGTTATGTTAAGAAAGTAATATGAACATGAACATTTAAGTACTGCTGATTCAACCTAACCTCACTGAAGATAGATTGTTGATTTCATCATCAGATTACAGATTTAGCTATTTGACTTTTGCTTTGCCATCCTTAATAAATAACAAGCAGCTACTTCCAGCAACAGCAAAGCTCATACAGCAGAACAAAACAGGCAGCTTTTTCAGAAATAAAATATCTGCCCAATGCAACCAAGAATTCCATTCAACCTTTTCATATAATATTGCCAAACGCTGCAAGTTGGTTTGTATCAGTTATTTAAAATCAATTTATGCCAACTGCCAATGGGCTATGTTAAGCTTGTCTCAATCCAATTTTTAAAAAAACACCAGCAATCAGTTCAAAAGCTCAGAACATTTAAGTTATATTTGTGTTTGTATTTCTTACTTAGGACCATAAGAAATAGGAGCAGAAGTAGTCCATTCAGCCCATCAAGTCTGCTCCACCATTCAAAGAAATCATGGCTGATTTGATAATTCACAACTTTACTTTCTTGCCTTTTTCCCATAATCCCTTGCTGATTAAAAACTTGTCAATCTCAGCCTTAAATATACTTAATGACCCAGTCTTAACAGCCCTCTGTGGTAAAGAACATTACCGATTCACTGTGCCTTGAGAGAAGAAATTCACTGTTAGCCTTTTCTGAATTGGTGGAATGAAAGGTTTTAAATACTATTCGGTAGTGGTGTAGTGGCAATGGCTGTGGACTTGGAATCTAGAGCTACAGATGAATGCTTTTGGATCATGGCTTCAAATCTTACCATAATAGATGATTAAGTTTGAATTTAATAAAATCTAGAATTAAATCCCCCCTAACCTGAGGATAATCATGTAGCCATTGTTGATTGGAATGAAAACAAAATCTTGTTCATTAATCTTTTAAAATGAAAAGAATTGCTATTTGGCTTCCATGTGATTCCAGACCTGCAGCAATGTGGTTGCTTCTTAACTACCTTCTGAAATGGCCTATGAAGCTAATATTTTAAAAACAGTTACAGAGAAGCAACAAATGCCACCCTTGCCAGAAATGCCTACATCCCATAGAAGAATCAAATTAAGAAGGTCCATGGAAAATGCTTGAGCAATGCTTTAAGTCAAAAAATTATATTTGTATCCTTGATCCCTTAGCTACTCTATTACTGCCTGGTCAATATTTCTGTTTCTGCAAGCATATTGATGTTGAGTGGGGATCCGTTTGGCTTTATTGAGTCTTCCATACTCCTATTTCACAATTTTTAACCATAGAATTGATGGGGTTTTTTTAGGTGAAAGGAATTGCCAGTTACAGAGACAGGGTCAAAAGAGATCATGTGAGTGAGAATAACCTGGTGTGGAGTGTAAGCACAAACCTAGACAGGTTTGACTGATTAGTTTCTCCCTACATTGTCAATATTATGTAATCTAGTAAATCAGGCAAACATCACTGTTCTGTCTCACATGCTGCTTTCAAATATATCAGCCGATACAGATACTTATACACAAATCAAAAATGTGTTTAGGGGTAAGGAATTGTAGTTTAAGAAATAGGTTTGACATTGAGAAGTTTATAGAGTATTTCATGGATCAAGAGCTCAGTTTAGGTATAATAGAAGGAGCTCATTTGGCTGAAATGAACACTGTCTGTTGTTTCTTGCTTATCCCTATCATCTGTGTGCCAACAGATGTACAGTGATTGATGGTCAAGCACCATCTTGATTTTAAAATTCTTATCCTTGCGTTTGAATCCCTCTATGGCCTCATCCCTCAGTCTTTCCGTAATTTCTTCCAGCAACCCAACCCACTAAGATCCCTGCACTCCTTTAACTCAGGCCTCAATTTAAATCATTTCCAGTTTCAATTCACTGGTAGCCATGCCTTCAATGGCTTACACTTCAAGGTCTGAAATATCCTCCCTCCACTCACCACCTTCAAGATGCTCCTTAAAACCTATCAGTTTGACCAATGTACCAATTTTTCCTTACGTAGCTCAGATTTCATTTTATAATGGCCCTGTGAAGTATCTTGAGGTGTTTCATTAAATTAAAGATTCTACATAAGATTTTGTTGATGCCACTGGAAGGACCAAGATCTTGTTCATATGATGGTGGTGGCTTATTCTGTCAATGCTATAATAATGGTCATAAGGCAGAGGGGCTACCCATTGTATTACTTTAGAGAGAAGACAGACAGATCTAGTGGCGTCTTAGCAAAGAGCTTTATTGGATTTGTGGAAGTTAGACACTGTGGGTGTACCTACACCACATGGATCATAGCATTTCAATAAGAACTCTCACCACTGCCTTCTCAAGGGCAATTAAGGATAGTCAATAAATGCTGCCAAGCCAGAAATGCCCACAATGCATGGACAAAAATATACCTAAAAGCTATGGATGCTTGAAGGAGCCTTTTTGGTCTCTTCAGGGTCCTATGAAACATAGGCTGAGAAGGCAAACTGGAAGTTATCAGTTTCCATACTCAGCTTTAATTAAGAAATCATCTTCCAGATGAAAGTTCTTCCAAGAATTTCCTCTCTTTTGTCCATTCTTGATTAATCCATCCCCTACCAAAGCCCATAAATTAGATTGTTGAGGATACATGAACATCAATTAGCCACAAAAAGACATGACCCACTCTCACTAGTATCTTCACATACAGATGAGAAAGGACACCACTTCGACAGGGACAACACATTCATCCTAGGAAAGCCAAACAGAGACACAACTGAGAATTCCTAGAAACATGCATTCCAACTGGAACTCTATCAACAAACACATTGACTTGGATCCCATTTACTACCCCCTGAGAAAAAGAAGAGGAAATGACATCACCACAGGAAATGACATAATCAACCCAAGGAAACCTAAACTCATAAATTAAAAGTAGGTCAAACAACCAATGCTTCATCCGGAGGCTCACTGATGATGTTACCTAGTATGGTTACAAAACATCTGAAACTGAACCTTCCGGCTCAGTGAGCAAACCTACAGCTTCAAATCTTCTCAAAACTCACTAAGGTTTATTTGTGGTTGACATTTACTTGTTGATGACTCAAAATTAGCAATGACACTGCAAGTAAGTAAGAACTAATTTATATACAACAGTCTTCAAAGACTGAAAATATCACAAAATAGCTCACAATCATTTATGTTTAAATTGCATAATTGTTTTGTAATATAACATGCCTAAACAAGATCTTGCAAACAGGAAATGATTAATGACTAGTTAATCTATTTTTACCGAAATGAATTGACAGATAATTATTGACCATGAAATTATTTTGCTGATCTTCAAAATGCCATTGGATGATTTAGCGCCTCAACATTAAAATGCAGTCTTGCTTCACTATCCCATTGGAAAGAAGGTACTTCTGACAATGTAGTACTTCCTAAGTACTGAATTGCTCTATCAGTCTAGATTCCTTATTAACAAGCTTCTATAAGGCAAGACTGATATCACTGGCTCAGGGTGACACATGAAGTTGGGGCTGGAATACAGGAGACTGGACTGTTGTTAGGTCTCAAATGTACACTTCGGAGGGAGAGACGTTACTTTTTAGGATATTGACCGTGTTCCCCTTAATTGGCATGGAGGCAGATTGCCTGCCCAGTCAAGAATGACAGATAGATGTTAAAAGTGGACAACAAATCAGATATTTCCAGATTGACAGCAGCAACAGGTGCAGTAAAGGGCAAGTAACTGAGAGGACATTTCAACATGAAGTGCTCTCTTACCAGCATTTTAAAAACCCAAATACATAATGAAAAATAAAAGTCATGCCTCCACTGTAATGGTTCTGGATTTGGGGGTCATGTTGTAAATATCCATTTACAAGGATGCCTTTGGCTCGACCTGCATCCAGGCAGGCAAGGAAAGATGGAGCATATGCTAGAGCACTGTCCTCCCCAACCTATCAATGGGTACATCCAGGAATTTCAATTGCCTCCTGTAGTAATGAGGTCAGCCAGGTGGATCTCATAGAATATGTTCCCTGATTGGGGCTATTAATCTGTTCCAATCAGGGAGCCCTGGCTGACAGATATAAGCAGGAGTGTTAGAGGTCCTCTAACTCTGAGAGCTGGATCAGTGTCAAGGACGTATATATAAAGGCTGACTTGGTGATGGGATACTGACCTTTGTGGAGTTATTTCACCTCTCTCCACATGCCCCATCCCACCCCACAGCAGGTCAGGAAATGGAAACCAACAGGAAAATCCTAGTGAACCTCTTTTCACTGCCCCTCACAAGAGTCTTAATTCAATGAATTAGTTGCCTGTCTCATGGCATTGAGCATGCCATGCTAGGCCCAGAACAAACATGGTGTCTCAAGAAGTGGGATAATCTGCATGATGAAGCTTACTTGGTGCTGAGAGGACCTATGCAAGTCACTTTCCCACACATCTTAAAGATATTATAGGCAGAACAAGTACCTAGGGAGGAAGTCTCTTAATGAGGAAGCACATGGGTGAATTATGGCTATTGGTCACCACTGGATATGACATTCCAGTGGAAAATTCTGCTCTGATTTCTAAATGTATCTTCATAAAGCCACAAAATAGCAAGTCTGACTCTATTTAGCTAAGTGTTGCTATGGATATATGTGTTAGATATAAACATGTACAGATTTGCAGCAAGATTTAGAATACTACGAACATCCACTGTATTTTCCCAACTAAACTACTTGATACTCACTTGACTGCTTTGCCTTGTATAGTCCAGGTGTAATCATGAAATTCATTACAATATCCTGTTCAGCACTGTTTATTTGCAAAGGTACAATGTCCCCAGTGATCTTGTTGTTTGCAATAACAGTGTCATTGCACAAATAGTTAATGAACATAAACGGTCCTTCTCCGAGATCTGAAAATATGAAAGAATGATTTGTGACTTTCCATCACTATATTGGTGGAGACATCTACATATGAGAAAATAATATAGGAATTGCATAAAAAGATGAAATTTCTTCTGCTTTCCCATCCCATACAAGGAGCATGGTGGTTGAAGAACTGTGTGATGGAGCCAGCACTGCCTCCTTGTTTGCCTATAACTTATCTTCTCTGCCCAAAGTGCTACTGACCACCATCCTCCCTGATAATACCATGTGCCAGCCCTGTGTGTTGTTATTGCTGTGGCTTGGCAGCAGAAGCTGATGATATTCCATAACAACATGAGACCCAACTCTTTACACAATTTCAATTAGTGACCTCCCTAACCACTATTTTACACAACTTTTCTTCCATACAGTCAAAAAGTACCAGCAGAACTTTCCATGTTTTTCAGATGGGTGCTTTCTAGCAGTGTCACAATGACCCCTGAACCAGGAATATAGATTGGGGTCATTAGCAGGGGGAAGTAAATAGTGTGCAGTGGACGAAAATATCTGTCATCTCACATTGACACAATACACATAGTTCTGCAGTGAAATATAAACAGAGTTTAGTCACTTTCGTGATTAAAGAAAGACAAAGGGTGACACCATGGCTCAGTGGTCAGCACTGCTGCCCCACTGACTCAGGGTTTGAATCCACCCTCAGATAACTGTCTGTGTGGAGTTTGCTTGTTCCCCCTGTGCCTGCGAGGGTTTCCTCTCACAGCCCAAAGTTGTGCAGGTTAGGTGGATTAGCCATGCTAAATTATCCATAGTGTCCAGGGATGTGCAGGCTAGGCCGATTGGCCATAAGGAATGCAGTTTTAGAGGGATAGAGTAGGGGGTGGGATGCTGTTCGAAAGGTCAGTGTGCACTTGATGTGCCAAATGGCTCACTTTCACATTGTACGGATTCTATGAATTGCTGTGTTAATATTATTACGATGTTATTGAGAATTAACATTTAATATAGTTTCACAGGAACTTTACTGATCAAAATGGACACAATGAGATAAACATTTGTTGGTAACATTAGTCATAAAGCAAAGCACACCTAGATGACCAAGAGGAAAATCAGAGCATGTTTCCATTAGCTTAAAATATAAATGTGGGCTCCAAAGTTTGCCAAGCAAACTTACTCAAATAAATAACAGCCATATAAATCAGGAAAGTGCAAAGCCTGATCTTCAGTCTGTGCTGAATAAATACCAGTCAGCAATGGAGATATTACCTATCGTTTCTACATTGATCCTCATTAGGAGTAAGAGTTTTAATGTTTTACATTGAGCAGGAAAAAGCACCACATATTGAAGACAAGCAAAAGCGAGAATCGAGCATTTTAGACGAGCTCAGAGAAAGGTAGGTAAAGAGTTTTAAGTAGGCAATTGTAAACAGGAAAGTGGCAATTCAGAATTCACAAAGGAAATTCCAAAACTGCAGTGTCTGAAGGGCACTGCGAAGAAGGGCATCAAGTGAAGAAAGCACAGAACACAGAAACATACTGCAGTCATCATGTATGTTTGTCCTAAGAAATCACCCAAACACAAAAGCACAATTGAATGATGGTGACTAAAAATGTCATAGGAACACAGTGTGACACCTACTGAACGTGTGGGCTATATACATAACTTTTAAACTACATGGACATGCACTTGGCAAAAATTTATAATAATTCTTATATTTCACTGAAATTTAAAGAAAAAAGGTTCCCTATTTTATTTAAATGCAGTACATACCTCGATTGTAATATTCACAGTCAACAGCTGAAACATATGAAAAAGGTCGAGTAAGTAAAAAATAATCAAAGCATACATGTTGCAGTTAAGTGTTTATATCTCTTTAAATCATTCTGCCCTTTTTGTATGTATGCATAAGTTAAAGATCAACATGTCCTAATCTATGAATTCTAATAATGATAAATATTATTCGAATCTACTTACAATGATTTACTTTAGAGACTCAGATTTCTGGCTTAGTTTAATTAAATTTTGATACATATGCGGGTTTCCTCCAGTTTCATCCCACAGCCAAAGATGTGCATGTTAGGTCGATTGACCATGGGAAGCTGCCCATAGTGTCCAGAGATGTGTGCGCTGGGTAGATTGGCCATGGAAGTTACCTGATTGTGGGGATAAGTAGGGATGTGTGTCTGGTGAGGTGTTTTTTGGAGGGTCCTTGTGGACCTGATGGGCCAAATGGCCTGATCCACACTGTAGGGATTCTATATCTTCAATCTAATTTTACTTTGAATTTTATGATATGTAACTTTTATGAATTCAATTCAGTGGAAGTTTATTGGAAGCAAAAATGGCTGTCCAAAAAACTAACTTTAATGTCATACATTATTCTGCAGTATGTATTCAACCAAAATCATGATTGCTATTCCTATGTTCAATTTCTGCCCTTCTTATTCCTCCGTTTCAAGAAAAATCTTCAGTCAGCTAACTGCAGCAATAAAAGAAAAGATAAACTTTATTATCTCACAAAGCTAACTTGTATAATAGTATTAACTTATTATTGTCATTTTTGTCATTGTTACCTTACTTATTGAGATGATTGCGATTAACATTATTCTAACGCTAGTAATAAAGCCAAAAATGGATGTTAGCTGGTTAAAATGATACCTTGCAGGCATTCCATTTAATAGATTTAAATTCAGTACTGCCTTCTAATTTCAAATTATATATTTTTTTCATGATTGACTTTTTTTGTTATAACTGAGCTGATAATGTGTTGCTGGAAAAGCACAGCAGGTCAGGCAGCATCCAAGGAGCAGGAGAATCGATGTTTTGGGCATAAGCCCTTCTTCAGGAATGAGGGGCTCATTCCTGAAGAAGGGCTCATGCCCGAAACGTCGATTCTCCTGCTCCTTGGATGCTACCTGACCTGCTGCGCTTTTCCAGCAACACATTATCAGCTCTGATCGACAGCATCTGCAGTCCTCACTTTCTCCTTTTTTTGTTATAATTCAATATCTTGAAGCATATTTTTTCAACGTAATATTTCTCAGGTACCATAGCTAAAATGTACATCCTGATAATACTCACGGCAAATACTGGGTGATCTCCAATTAATCGAGACTCCTTTTTGACAGCAGGTATGTGCATATGCTGCAACACTGGTGCAAAAACATTCACAGTCTCCACCACGGTTACAGTTACACGTGTCTGTCAGACAATTCTTATAAAACCAGGTAACGTCAACCTGGAGAAAACCAGAAATGTTCATTGCTATCACAAATAAAATGATGTTATTAATGGCAAATTGTATCTCGCACCAGTCCTAGAGTCTGAGTGAACACAGTACAAAATGTAATTTGATGATGAGTATCAATTCTTGAACATTGTCCAAAATCCCAAAATGTGACCCCTTTTTGAATGCTTTAAACCCAGCTAAAACCCACAAACCTTTATTGGTTTCACTATTTATTACATGGAGAAAAATAATGTTTTTTAAATCTCAGAACTTCTTTTAAATGACACAGCACTGCCATCTAGAGGTATTTAATAGCCAAAATATTTTACAAAGCCAGGTGAGACAACACATTATATATGTTACTTTGTTCGGTTTAACAGATAATTATGATAAGCAGTACATTAAGCAAGCTAGAAATCACTCTGCAGATTACTATATATTATAATTTTGTTTCAACTGCATAGTATAAGCAGACCCTGAAGTAACTTTCATTTCACAATCCAAGGGACAAACAATAACCATCGACGGTGGGAGAAAATCTAAGCATTTGCCCTTGATATTCAGTGGTGCTACTACAGATGAGTTCAAAATATTCAACATCCTTGGGGGCACCATTGACCAGAAGCGTAAGGCCATTAAAACAGAAAAAAGTAAGAGAAGGCCATTCAGTCCATTACCTTCACAGAGGAGCTTTTCCCTGTTAACAAAAATAGTTACGCCATAACACCATCTGGGGGATGCTTAATCTCATGAATGTCCATCATAGAAGACAGCTGCTCCAATAGGAAAAGTACTTTATCCCTTGCAGTATGCTGAACTTTTAGATCAAGCTATTTCTTCTTATCCTGAATCTGTGGACATTGGTTTGGCTTCCATGGAGTCATTTACAGCTTAACTTAATTTTGTTGAAGTAAATCTTAATTCTCAAACTGCTGACATGTCTGTGTTGAAGTATGTAAGCTCTTTATTCCAACTATTTAACTGCAGTTGATTTCTTCCTTCACCCTATCTGAATGTCTTCAGGGTGAAACACATATGTTCACATCCTAAGTCATGGTGCTAGAGGATTGTATAACATTATCTCTGCCACTTGCATGAATAAGACAAAGGGTTGAAATGTTGTTTGTGAACTTGTGTCAGCTTATCATCCAAATCAGAAACAAATCTGCAATATCAAATTATTCACCAGATAGTTGTGCCGGCTGCATACCTTCAGTTAAAGGTTCTTTTCTGGGGTCAAGCAAGTTGTTCTATTCATTCTTGTTCTCAGTATTTGCTTCTACTCCTTAAAATGCTGATTTTTGTCTTTTAATCTACTTCAGTGATTGGAGTATTTGTCAGACCTGTATAATTGCAGATTTCACAGTGAGCTGTAAGACCTTTAATTTATTTTGAGATGTCTCACCACCAAACGACCGACTGAGTCCTGATTGTATATCTGGCAATGTCCATGTGTTCCTGGTGTATTTTTTCCAAAATGTTTTCCAAAAGAGAAGCAAATGAACTAATCTTCAGGCATATACAAGTAAGTGGCCTATGATTTTGAAATGATGTTAATGCTCAAAGCATGTTTTCTTGGTAAACTTACTGCACCTTTGTTCTGGCCTTCATTCAACCCAATACTGGCGAATAGCAGCTCACTCTCAGCCACTCCTTTTTTTCCTTGACTAATTTGCTTTAGTCTCTTTTGGCTTGCTGGCCATTGCTCTCTCTCAAACACTAATTTTATGCCATTGTGGATAATCGCAATGAATGATTTCATCTTTTTGGGTTCTGCAAATAATTGAGAAAACCAAATGAAACCTACTAGTTTGCTCTTTACTCACTTGCTGACAATAGTTTGTTCCTGGACTAGTTGTTCCTTTGGAACTTCTTCTGCCTCTCAAGAATGCTGGGGTCAAGACATTTGCATGTTCAAGTGTGACAAGCATAGATGTGTATACATTGTCAACTCTGCACTCTGGAGAGTAGTATTGTGGGTATCATATCTATAACCTTGAGAGTTATTCTATCTGGACCATGTAATTTCACCTCTGCAGGATGTCATTTCTGTTCCTTCGGTCATGGAATTTCATCTGACAAACAGTGATGCCTGCCTGTTTTAAGCTCAAAATAAATGAGCTTTCCACTGACTTTAACAAAGTCACTCAAACTCAAGTTGCTTGAATTCGCAATTTCACTTAGGAATGCTATGTTTTTTTTTAACAGTAATGGTTGCCTTACATTGATGTCTTTGTGCAAGTAAGCATTTGGCTTTCTATTGCTTGAAAATGGGTTCTACTTCTGGCATTAACCTATAGTTGTAAATGTAACATTCTTTTGTAGTAGCCAGTCACTGTTTGTGCCCAGGAGACATTTTTTTGTTGCAAAGCTGTTAGTATCCAATGTTTGGCCTACTTTTCATGTTAGCTTGTCAGGTATGACTGTAGAATATTTATACCTTATGAAGTCAACAGGTTCTGTTGCACTCCAGTGATAAGGTTGTCCATTGTCTCTCAGAATTTGTCTGGGAGTTTTCCTGATTCCAGCTTCTAACACAATTTAAATCGCTTTCACCAAAACCTAAGTCTTCCTTGACCATAATAAATCTGACAAAGATTCATTGGTTTTTCCAACAACAATCTTTTTCTTTTCAATTCAAGCTCCATGGCAACGGTTTTTCTTCTAATTTGGTAATTATGAAATTAACTATGTATTCTTCTGGATGCTGAGATGTTCTGATAAATCTTGCTCTTCTGAAAACTTTGCTCACAAATTAACTATAAAAAGCTGCTTGAACATCTTCAAAGGTATTTGTACCTTGTTTTATATTTTGGTGACTTATAACATTATCAACTGAAGGTGCTATTGAATATAATAAGGTATTTATTTGTTCACCTTGAGATTTATAATATAATTTGAAAACAATGTGATGTCTCAAATACTGCTTTTCCAGCGTGTCCAATAATTTTTTTCACAGGCAAAAGGAACACTTTCATACCTTTCACACCCAATTACATTATGCACATTGCTTTCTGCAAATTTTGAAAAAAATGTATGCAGCCATCATAAATCTTCCCACCGAATCTGCTGTTTAATTTCTATGTCTCTTTCATGGCCTTAAAATTTTTCTATCTTCTTCTGTCAGACTCTGACTTCTCAATCTTTTAAATTGCCCTTTAGTAATTTTAAACCTGCTCCCTAATGGTGCCAATGCAGCATTAATTAATTTAATAGTGTTCAATTTCACGGCTATAGCCTTGCCTCATAGTGCCCCTCACTATGGCAGCAACACACATCATGTATGTATACCCTATTTAACTTCCATCTTTCGTATTTTGGTCTTTCACACTACTCATGTTGAGGTTTCTATCTGAAACTGTTGTCACAATACATACCATCTCTACAATGTACTAGGCAAACTCATCACGTTTCCTTCAACAGCATCATCCTCTATCACTTAGAAAGAAACAAGGTCAGCAAGGATAATGGAAAGTAACTTCCCTTCCAAGTCACATATCCTAATTTGGAAATATTTTTAACAATTCTTCACTGTCCCTTGGTTAAAATCCTGAAACTCTTTCCCCAAAAGCACTGTGAGGGCATCTACAACATAAAATGTTGCTCACCACCAACTTCTCAAGAGAACTTAATGATAGTGAAGGAAATGCTAGCCTTGCCAGTTGCATGAACCAGTGAAATTAAAAAGCTCACCATTCAGGATTGGCAGGCAATCACTGTTAAGGTACAGTATGACAGAGCCCAGTTATAGCCCTTACACAACAATCACGCTTGGTTCCTACAAACTTAACATTGGTCGTATAGTGAGGTAACTGTTGGGATTTACCGACTCTAAACATACACTCTGCTGAAATGCTAGATTCCTTGCACCCTTTTTGATGAACTGCCTGTCAACTTTCTTTGAGCCGATGAGGTCAGATGTCAATAATGATTCAGAGAACCTTGTACTGCCAGGGGCAAGTGTAGCAGACACCAATACCCAGTTCATACTTGAGGTGTTATTCAATGACCATATTTTATGGTGGTGTTATTTTCAATTTGTTCCACTATTTTTTAATAAGCTAGCTTGGTACAATCGGTTCTGTTTTAACACAGTAGTTCCGTCCTTGTGCAATCCTGTGTTATAAGAAAATCCTATAATAACAGCACCATTTAAACTAATGGGGCTGGAACTGCATTATAACCAATACACACTTTAAAAGTTTCTGCTATAGAAACAGTGTCTCAAATTCGTCAATTGTGTTATAGCGAATTCGCATTAACAAATCACTCATTATAGCAGAACGACCTGTAGTTAAAACACAAAGTCGGCTGTAGAGTTTTACTCCATGGCTTTCAAAATCAAGAAACAGCTGATGAGACAAAGGGTAAGTGCAGCAGTGAAATATTTATATATTTTAAAAATCTCTTTTTGTTGTCCCAAAATATGAATTCCACACAAATACCACAGCAAGTGAAAAAAAAATTAGCCCTCGTGTACAAAGGTAGCACTGAAGCTGAGCCAAAAATATTGTGGAATGTGAAGAAAATGAAAATCATGTACCTACCACATTATGACAAGGAGCAAAAACGTCTCTGTACAGAATAGCACATTCTCTCTTTGCAAATGGCTGCCTGATTAAGTCAGCTTCACATGGCCTGGTGATACCATTTCTACTCACACACTTGAATAAAGTGAAAATTAGAGAAAATTATTAATTGATTAATTATTTACCAATATCTTAAATAGCTATAAGTTAACTAGCCATTACATTATAATAATTGTATGCTTTCAAGGAAAACAGAGAGGTATCTGAGCAGATGCTAATCTGAACAGACAGCTATTCCAATTGAACATTTAAAGTATGTCCAAAACCACCCCATACTCACTGGCAGAGAGTGGAGTGTGTGGCAACTTTGGGAGCAATCTCATGTTGCAAGAAATCTTAGATACTGTAATCACAATTATATGATGCCAGAAAAAGAAGAAAATTGCATTAGAGTTTAGATAAACATTGTCACAGTGTTTTGCCTTTTTTATATTGACCTGATTTAGATTAGAAGTAACTTATAATGTAGTTATACATTTACTCCTGCAAATCTCTCTCCTGCACATGTGCTCATCCCACCACTGCAGTTCTTTGCTGCCACAGATGGTGTCCTTTCTTTTCTGATGTGCTGTCAAAAAAAAATCCAAGGCATCTGCCATCTTGAATTTGTCAATTTAAAATCCTCAAAGGTTGAAAAAGGCAGGATTTTCACAAGCAATCACTGTCAAACACGAGTTGGATGGAACTGGGAAACCATCTGGAATAAGTGAGTTTTTATTCAACTGGAACATTTAAAGACTTACTTATCTATTTGTACTGCAGTTAAAGCCCATCTTAATTTCTCTGATCAGTTTCCTGAACCCTGGGAAATCCATCTGCTTGATTTAAGTTTAGAGCCAGGTTAAAAGCAATTGAAATATTTCACTTGCATTTCCTTTTTTACACAGAGAGTGGTTCACGTGTGGAATGAACTGCCAGAGGAAATGATGGATGCAGATTCAGTTACATCATTTAACAGACATTTGGATAGGTCCATGAATAAGAAAGCTTTGGAGGGATGTGAACTGAAACCAGGGAAGTGGGACTACTTTAGTTTAGGAAGATGATAGACGTGGACTCGGTGGACTGAAGGGTTTGTTTCCATGCTGAATGACTCTGTGACTGACCATTAAACAAAGCAGGTTTGGTGCAAAGAACAATAC
Organism: Chiloscyllium plagiosum; assembly: GCF_004010195.1. Lineage (NCBI taxonomy): Eukaryota > Metazoa > Chordata > Chondrichthyes > Orectolobiformes > Hemiscylliidae > Chiloscyllium > Chiloscyllium plagiosum. Next base: position 42,567,935 of record NC_057728.1, on the reverse strand, counting down.
TTCAGGTTGGGGTGCTGGAAGTACATCACCATTCCATCACTGTCGCTGGGTCAAATTACTGGAACCCCCTTCCTAACAGCACTGTCCGTATCCCTACACCCCAAGGATTGCAGTGGTTCAAGAAGGCAGCTTTATCACCCATCCTTTATTACCTTCTCCAGAGGTAATAAAGGATGGGTGAGAAATGTTAGAAGCTTTATTGAAGATGTTTTGGTAGGGCACTGAAGTAAGTTCAGGATAATCAGGCAATAAACATGATTTTGTGAAAGGGAAATGATGTCAATTCAGTGTATTGGTGTTCTTTGAAAAAATATTATCTACTGGACAAAGGGAATCAGTGGATGTACTTTACTTAGATCACAACAAAGATTATTGCTGAAAGACTAAATAGGGTGGTCACAAAGACATTAAACTACTAAATGGTTGGAGGAGTTGGAGGAAATCAATACAGTTTCAAAATTAGGTAAGAGGATAGAGAGTAAAGACAGTCTGGAAACCTACTTTAGGTATAGTAGGTAATGGGTGTAGGTTTGCTCACCGAGCTGGAAGGTTCATTTCTAGACATTTCGTCATCATACTAGATAATGTCATCAGTGAGCATCCTGATGAAGCACTGGTAGGCATGGCCCGCTTCCTATTTATGTGTTTAGGTTTCCTTGGGTCAGTGATGTCATTTCCTGTGGTGATGCAATGTCCTGCGGTGATGTCATTTCATGTTATTTTTCTCAAAGGGTGGTAAATGAAATCTGAGCCAATGTGTTTGTTGATAGAGTTATGGCTTGAATGCCATGCTTCTAGAAATTCTTGTGCATGTCTCTGTTTGGCTTGTCTGAGGATGGATGGGTTGTCCAGTCAAAGTGGTGTCCTTCCTCATCTATATATAAAGGTACTATTAAGAGTGGGTCATGTCTTTTTGTGGCTAGTTGATGTTCATGTATCCTGGCGCTTGTTACAGTTCTTGCAAGTTATTTGTAAATGATATACATTTTGTTTGTTGTCTGTATTGGGTTTTACAAGTTCATTAGCTGCTGTTTTAATGTGTTGGTGGGATTGTAGGCTATCATGATGCCAAGGGGCCTGAGTAGTCTGGCAGTCATTTCTAAGGTGTCTTTGATGTCGGGGAGAGTGGCTAGGGTTTCTGAATGTGTTTTGTCTGCTTGTTTGGGTTTGTTGCTGAGAAATTGGCGAACAGTGTTCATCGGGTACTCGTTCCATTTGAATACACTGTATAGGTGATTTTCCTCTGTTCTGCGTAGTTCCTCTGGGCTACAGTGTGTGGTGCCTCATTGAAATAATGTTCTAATGCAGCTTTGTTTGTGGGTATTGGGATGATTGCTTCTGTAGTCAGTATTTGGTCAGTATGTGTTGTTTTCCTGTCAACGCTAGTTTGAAGTTCCCCATTGGCTGTTCGCTCTACTGCGACATCTAGGAATGGCAATTTGTTGTTGTTTTCCTCCTCTTTAGTGAATTTTATGCCAGTAAGAGTATTATTGATGGTCATGAAGGTTTCCTTTAATTTGTTTCGTTTAGTGATGACGAAGGTTTCATCCACGTGGTTGACCCAAAGTTTGGCTTGGATGGTTGGCGGAGCTGTTTGTTCAAGTCTCTGCATTACTGCCTCTGCTAAGAACCCTGATATCGGAGATCCCATGGGTGTTCCATTGGTTTGTCTGTCGGTTTTGTTGTTGACGGTGGTAATGCATAGGTCCACTAGCTTGATGATAATGTCCTTGCTCATGAAGTTGGTGATATTTGGTGTAAGTTGGCGTTCCAGGTAGCAAGACTATGGTTCTGAGGGGGAGCTCCTGGTTTGTGAATTTTGGGTATTCCGTAGAAGCGTGGCATGTTGGATCCGACTGGTTTCATTTTTTGGAAGTCGGTCTTATATATGTCTCCAGATTTCTGATGTTTTTTGAATAGGGCTGTGATTCGATTCTCTAGTTGTGGGGTTGGGTCTATCGCCACATGTTCGTAAGTGTTGGTATCTGCAAGTAGTGCATTTGCTTTCTTAATGTAGTCTCTTTGATTTAAAATGACTGTCAAGTGCCCTTTGTCTGTAGGTAGGATAACAATGTTTTATCTTTTTTTTAGTCTTTCTAGCACTTTTCTTTCTTGTGTACTGAGTGTGTTTCCTTCCTTTTTCCTGCTTAATGTCAATGTGACTGCCAATCTGATAGTTTGCTGGGTTTCTTCTGTGAGTTGGTTATCTTTCAGTGCTGTTTCTAACACTGCTAAGAAATCGTTCTTGTCTGTATCCTGGAAGTTGCAATTTAATCCTCTTACTAATATGGTTATTTCAGTGTCTGTTAAGGGTTGGTCAGATCAGTTTTTATCCATGTTTCTGTGTTGTCCATGTTGTTATTTTGTGTAAGTTTCTCTAGCTTTTTCTGCAGGTCTAGTTTTTTTCATTTGTGTGTTTGGCACTGTCTAATGTCCATGGCTTGTAATTCTATGTCGGTCCATTCATGGTCTGTTGCATTAGTGAGTCACATTTTTTGGTGTAAAATTTCCTGGTTGTATTTACAAAGTCTGTTATGAGCATCATTAATCATTTCTCTAAGCATTCTGTGGCCATTTTGCTCTGCTATTCTTTTGGCTAGTGGTGTGTTAAGGGGGGTTGTATTTAAGACATTTAGAACATTATTTCAACTAGCCACCACACACTGCAGCACAGAGCAGAGGAAAATCACCTATATAGTGTGTTCAAAAAGAACAGGTACCTAATAAACACAGTCTGCCAATTTCTCAGCAACAAATCCAACAAGCAGACAAAACATGTCCAGAAACCCTAGCCATACTCCCCTACATCAAAGACATCTCAGAAATGACTGCCAGACTACTCAGACCTCTTGGCATCATGGTAGCCTACAATCCCACTAACACACTAAAACAGCAGCTAAGGAACAGCAGCTATACAGACAACAAACAAAACTTATTCATTTACAAAATACCTTGCAAGAACTGTAACAAACACTATGGGGCAGCATGGTGGCTCAGTGGTTGGGGCAGCGTGCTGGCTCAGTGGATAGCATTGCTACCTCACAGCACCAGGGACCGTGTTCAACTCCCGCTTCGGGCGACTGTCTATGTAGAGTTTGCACATTCTCCCCGTATCTGTGTGGGTTTCCTCCGGGTGCTCCGGTTTACTCCCACAATCCAAAGATGTGCAGGTCAGGTGAATTGACTATGCAGGGGTAAATATAGGGTAGGGGAATAGGTCTGGGTGGGTTATTCTTCAGATGGTCAGTGTGGACTTGTTGGGCCGAAGGGCCTGTTTCCATACTGTAGGGAATCTAATTGGACAAACAGGCAGAACATTAGTCACCAGGATACATGAACATCAACTAGCCACAAAAAGACATGACCCATCTCAATAGTATCCTTACATACAGATGAGGAAGAATACCACTTTGACTGGGACAACACATCCATCCTAGGACAAGCCAAACACAGACATGCATGAGAATTCCGAGAAGCTTGGCATTCCAACCGGAACTCTATCAACAAACACATTGACTTGGATCTCATTTACCACGCCCTGAGAAAAAGAACAGAAAATGACGTCACCACAGGAAATGACATCACCAACCCAAGGAAACCTAAACACATAAATAGAAAGTGGGCCATTCCATCAGCACTTCATCCGGAGGCTCACTGATGATGTTACGTAGTATGGTGACAAAACAGCTGAAAATGAACCTTCCAACTCAGCGAGCAAACCTACATCTAGAACCTCAAATCTTCTCAAAACTCACTAATAGCAGGTAATAGATAAGAAAAGTATAAGAAGTATGTTGATTATACAGGAAGACAGTAATAATAAACAGATGAATAAACTATCAGTGCTGAGGGACAGGTTAGAGTGCATGGCCCACATAAGAGTTCTATATACAAATTCACAGAATGTAAGGAGCAAATTAAATGAGCTATAGACACTAATTCGAATTGGAGATTAAGATGTAAGAGACATGGCTTCAGATTTTCGGGATTGGAAACTAAATTTATCATGTTATTAGGTTTACAGAACAGACAGGAAAAATGGCAGAGGATGTACAGTAGCCTGACTGATTGAAAGCAAGGCTACTTCAACAGTGAGGGAGATATAATAAGGGGAAAGCATTCAAAGATGACTGTATGGTTGGAACTGAGGAAAGTAAGGATCTAAACTTGCAGTTGATTTTACGTACAGACTCTTTTCATAGCAGCTGTTGTGCTAGATCGTATAAATGTAGAAATCAGGGAAGCTGTTGCAAAAAGAGTAGTACTAATGGGGGATTTTAACTTTAACATCGATTGGGAGAGGCAGACAAGAACTGTCAGAAAGATATTGATTTTCTGGAATGTGTCTGGAATAGCTTCTGACAGTAATATGTCCTGGATACAACAAGGTGACAAGCAATATTGTATTTAGTAGCAAGTAATAAGCCAGGATTTAATTAGTAACCTAACTGTGCATGAACATTTATCAAGTAGGGATTATAACATGATCGGGTTCAATGTAGCACTTGGAAGTGAAAAGCATGAATCAGCTACTCGAGTTTTAGATTCAGAAAAAGCCAACTTTACTGAGATGAAACAGTGACTGTCCAAAGTAAAATGGGAACATCTGCTGATGGGTAAAACAACTGAAGAACTGTGGAGGATGTTTAAATAAACATGTAGCACAATATAAGACCAATTTATACCCACTAAAAAGGAAAAGTTCCATTTCACAGAGAAAAAAACAGCCATTGAAAATGAAAGAGGTGAGGGAAAGCATAAAAGTAAAAGAAGGGGCCTTTAAAAAGTGCAAAAAACAGCACATATGCTGCTGAAAGGGAAAGATACAAAGATGAACAAAGGGCCACAAACAGCTCCTAAAAAGGAATATGAAGGAAACTGCAAATATGTCAAAATCAGTAAGAAGAAATGCTATAGTTACATCAAGGGAAAGTGGGTGGTCAGGATCAATACTGGCCAACTTATGTCTGAAAATGGGGATATTGTGAATGACTGGGGAAATGGTAGACATGTTGAATAATTACTTTGCATCAGTACTTACAGTAGAAAAGAAGCATCGCTTGCCATAAATCCTGAAGAAGTTAATAGTGGTTTGGGAATAGTGACTGAATAAAATTACCCCAAGTAAAACATTGGTTATGAGGAAACTAATGGGATTAAAGAGTGGCAAATGCCAGGAACTGATGGGGTCCATCTGAGGATGTTTAAGGAAATAAGAGAGCACATTGTAGATCCCTAACTATAATCTTCCAGAGTTTCCTAAATACAGGAGTTGTCCCTTTAGATCAGAAATTGCACGTCACACTGCTTTTTAAGAAAAAATGAATGAGGAAAACTAGGGAATTACAGACAAGTTAGCCTAACATTTGTGGTGTTGAAGCTGTTGGAATCTGTAGTCATGAATTAGATAACTGAGTACCTTAAAAATGTTCAGTTAATCAAGGAGAGCTGACATGACTAACAACCTCATTGAACTTTTTGAATAGATGACTAAGATAGTGGGCTGCAGAATATCTATGATTCTTGGTTTATATGGACATCCACAAAAGATTTGATAAAGTCCCATTTAAGAGATTGTTAACTAAGTAGACCACAGAATTGAGGGAAAGTGAGGGAAAGTGAGGAATTGAGGACAAATTACTGGTATGGTTGGGAAATTAGTTGAGTGCCAGGTGACAGAATGTAGACTCAATTTGTCTGCTGTCAGTGGTGTTCCACAAAGATCTGTGTTCGGGCTCATTTATTCACCTTATTTATTAACAACTTATGTAATGGCAGAGAGAGTCATATACCCATATTTGCTAATGACACAAAGTTTCACAACATGGTAGCCTCTGTAGATGATAGCATAAAATTACTAAAGGAAATTGTAGACTTAAGTGAATGGGCAAAACTGAGGCAGATGGAGTTCAAAGGAAACAAGTGTGAAGTTAACCATTTTGGAATAAAAAGGGTACTTTCTAGATGGTATGAAGTTGATTTCTAAAGAGCCTCGGGGATTCAGGTGCACAAATCTTTAAAATGTCACCACTTGGTGCAGAAAATAATCAAGAAAACTAATGCAATGCTGGCCTTTATATCTCAAAGGCTGTAGTACAAGGATGCAGAAGTTGTGCTACAGTTATACAAAATCCTGATTGGGCCACACTTGGAATGCTGTGAGCAGATCTGGGTGCCACACCTTCGGAAAGATATATTTGCCTTGGAGAGAGTACAACGTAGGCTTACAAGAAAGATACCTGGATTTCAGGGGTTAAGTTATGAGGAGAGATTTATAAGTTAGGCCTATTTTCTGTAGTGTAGAAAGTTAAATGCAATCAAATCAAAGTCTTCAAGATATTAATAAGAAAAGACAGGATAGATAAAGGTAAATTATTCCACTGGTTGGGGATTCTAGAATTAGGCAGCGTAGCCTAAGAATTAGAGCCCGATCATTCAGGAGAGATACTAGGAAACACTTCTACACATGAAGGGTGGTAACTTTTTGAAAATCTCTTCCATAAATGGCAGTTGATGATGGAACAGTTATTAATTTCAAATCTGAGGTAGATGAATTTTTGTTAAACAAAGGCATTAAGGAATATAGGTTAAAGCCAGGTATATGGATTTAGGCCACAGATTGGCTATTACATCATTGCATGGGGCTCAAGGGGCTGAATGGCCCACTCCTGTTCCTATGTTCCTGGTGTAACATATTGCATGGTTAGAAAATTGCTGGCAAACAGGATATAAGAATGTTACAAACATGGGGTGGCACGGTGGCTCAGTGGGTAGCACTGCTGCCTCACAGCACCAGGGACCCGGGTTCGATTCCAGCCTCAGGTGACTATCTGCGTGGAGTTTGTACATTCTCTACGTGTCTGCATGGGTTTCCTCCAGGTGCTCTGGTTTCCTCCCATAATCCAAAGATGTGTAGGTCAGGTGAATTGGCCAAACTAAATTGTCCATAGTGTCAGGGGTGAATATAGGGTAGGGGAATGGGTCTGGGTGGGTTACTCTTCAGAGGGTCTGTGTGGACTTGTTGGGCCGAAGGGCCTGTTTCCATACTGAAGGGAATCTAATCTAAGTCATATATAGACAGGTTGTCATTAGACAAATATCTGGCAAATGGAATATAATGTGGGGAAATATGAAATTGTCTGTTTTGGCAGGAAGAATACAAAAAAAAAGCATATTATCTAAAATGATGAGAGTTTGCACAGCTCTGAAATGCAGAAGGATCTGGGCCCTAGTACATGAATCACACAATGCTAGCATGCAAGAGCAATAAATAATTAAGAAACCCAGGTTCAATTCCCGTCTCAGGCGGCTATCTGTGTGGAGTTTGCACATTCTCCCCGTGTCAGCGTGGGTTTCCTCCAGGTGCTCCGGTTTCCTCCCACAGTCCAAAAATGTGCAGATTAGGTGAATTGGCCATCCAAAATTGCATGTAGTGTAAGATGTAGGGGAATGGGTCTGGGTGGGCTCCTCTTCGGAGGGTTGGTGTGGACTTGTTGGGCCGAAGGGCCTGTTTCCACACTGTAAGTAATCTAATCTAATAGAGTGTTATAATTATTGTGAAGAGAATTTAATTAAAGAAAACTGTGGTGAGGTTATACAGAGAACTGGTGAGACCACATTTGAGAGGACTGTGAATAGAACTGGTTACCTTATTTAAGGAAGGATGTACATGCATTGGAAACTATTAAAAGAAGGCCTACCTGGAATGGGCAGGTTTTCTTATGAGGAAAAGTTGGACAAGCTGGGTTTGCATCCACTGGAACTGAGAAGTGTATAGGGTGACTTGATTGAAACATGTAAGATCCTGAGTAGTCTTGACAGGGAAGATGTGGAGGGGATTCTTCCTCCAATAGGGGAATCTAGAAGTAAGGATCACTGTTGAAAAAAAGGGGTTGCCCTTTTAACACGGAGATGAGGTGATTTATTTTTTTGTCACAGAGGGATTGAGTCTTTGGGATTCTCTTTCTGATAAGGCAGTGGAAGCAGAGTTTTTGAACATTTTTAATGTAGAGGTAGGTAGATTGTTGGTAAGCAAGCAGTCATAGAGTCATAGAGATGTACAGCATGGAAATAGATCCTTCGGTCCAACCTGTCCATGCCGACCAGATATCCCAACCTAATCTAGTCCCATCTATTTGACTTTCCAAATGCAGCATCTCACATTTATTTAAATTAAACTCCACCTGCCACTCCTCAGACCATTAGCCCATCTGATCAAAATCCTGTTGTACTCTGAGGTAACATTCTTCGCTATCTGTGACACCTCCAATTGTGATATCATCTGCAAACTTATTAACTATAACTCCTATATTCACAGCACAATATTTATACAAATGATGGAAAGCAGTGGACCCAGTACTGATTCGTGTAGCACACTGCTGGTCACAGGCCTCCAGCCTGAAAAGCAACGCTCCAGGAGGTGAAAGGTTATCAAGGGTAGGTGTTTAGATCAGGGCTAATCTCTTTGTAATAACAACAGAAAGTGTTGGAGAAACTCAGTAGGTCTGATGTGAGAAAAGAGTTAACTTTTCAAGTATGATAAAACTTGCCTTGAAAACTCTGATCTGATTAAATGGCAGAGCAGGCTCAAGTTGTTGAATAACATACTTGAGCCCTTTGTTCACATGCTTGTATGTGCACTTTAAAATCTTCCTAATATTTAATTCCTCTCTTCATCTTAAACTTGTGAAAACAGCACAAGAATCTCAAGATGTCATTGTGCTGTTCCTGCAGTTGAATCGTGATACTCCTCAATTCTTCTTCAATGATGCAACCTCACTATTCAGCAGCCTGTCAATATCAGTACTCCTTTTCCACTGAAGTATTCATGGAAGAGCAAAAAGAAATTAGCCTCCAGTCAAGTGGAAGCAGTACCCTATTGATGAGTAAAAAGTGGTCCTTTTAATACTGAGAGCTTTGGAATATTGTTACTAACTCCTCTTATTTCATTTCAGCTGCTGAAAGTATATTTCTAGAGCAGCCTTCAGGTCATCACCCTCCCATCCAATTCTGACTGACCAGATCAGGGAGAATTGCAAGATCTTCCCAATTTTGGATGGAGGAGGTGAGCCTGGAAATACTTTCAGTTAAAAGGAACACTTCATTTAAATGTTTCAGTCAATGCTGTTGACAAAACGTTGAAGTAGTAAGTATTGGGGGGAGTTGTAGAGGTTTAATGAGTATGTGGATGAGTGTCTGAGGTAACCTGTGATGTGACTGTGACCTTAGTATGTTAACCCAGTCATTTAGTTTGTCTCCAGCACCACCTTATCTTTAATTTTTTGTAATTATCTCTCTGTCTCACTTAATCAGATTATAAATCATCCCTTCGCTGGTTATTCAGCTGTTGACACTTTACTTATTGTCTAACATTCTTGGTTACCTGCAGAGACTTATTATCTGACACTCCACTCACACCAGCTGTGTGACCTTTTGATTTCTCTGTCCTTGATCTCTCTGTCTATAAACTCTGTGTTTGTGAACTTTTCTCTCTCTGCGCCTGACAAAGAGGCCACGCTCTGAAAGCTTGTGATTTTATATAAACCTGTTGGTCTATAACCTGGTGTCTTGTGAGTTCTGACTTTGTTCACCCCAGTCCAACATTGGCACCTCCACATCGTGATTAGTAATGATGGTCTGATACTCTGTTAGAACATTTGAACCTGTACAGTACGAAGCATGTTGTTCTATAGTCTTACCATCATGCACAGTATATTAATATCAGTATTAATATTAATAAATCTTGTATAAAAGCGAATTCAAAGCAAACTGATGAAGATCTTCAACCAACTTAGAATTTCAAATAATCTATACACCACTGTGTTCTGAGTTGCCAAGGAATGTCATTGATGAACTAAAGTGGGCAGGATTAAACAATAGATTATAATGTTTCAATGCATTTAGAGAAATTACCCTTTCTCAGTTCAAGAGAAGTTTCACATTATCTGCTTGAAGTTTTTGCTTACAGTTACTCACAGCACTCAGATTAAACTAAACAGAATGGATGATGTCACAATGGACTTAATGGGCTAATTTTTCTTTCTTATTCTGTACCATTTTATGTCCTTGTCATTCTTACCTGTCCAAGAGCCCAGCTATCTCCAAAAGCTTGAGCATTGCTCACTTCCATGTTGTTTGATGTAGTCATGTCATTTGCAGTATTTTGGTCAAAATTTCCACACAAACCTGTCATTTTACCCTGCCAATGTTGAGATAAAGTAAAGGTTAAAATACAAGAAATCCATATAAAATATATAATCATCAAAATGCTTTTATAAATAAGTGGCACTAAAAAATTTAGAAAAAGAGGAAGCTATTTTCCATCTTTCCTGAATGTATAGCTTCATCAGTTCACCGTATTTATGGATAGTTTCTCATATACATTTCATGTTACTTTAATGGAATAACCAGCTATTCTGAAGTTTCCACTTACTCATACCCAACCCCTGTGGAAATTAGGTTTGATGCACCACAAAAATGAGAAGGAATTAACTTTTGTTTATTTTATTTAAATCAGCATCTTAACCATTTCCACAATCAGGCTTCTTGGGAAAAGTCACAGCTTCTTCATTGTGTGTTAAGGTGCTCGGTGGTTAGTACTGCTGCCTCACAGTGCCAGGGACCCCGGTTCAATGCCAGCCTCCAATGACTGTCTGTGTGGAGTTTGTACATTCCCCCCATGTCTGCATGGGTCTCCTCCCGGTGCTCCAGTTTCCTACCATAGTCCAAAGATGTGCAGATTAGGAGGATTGTCCATGCTAAATTGCCCATAGTGTCCAGGGATGTGTAGGTTAAGTAGATTAGCCATGAGAAATGCAGGGTTAAGGGGATAGGGTGGTGGTGGGGGTGGGGGTGGGGGTGGGGGTGGGGGGGATGGTTGAGTCTGGGTAGGATGCTGTTCAGAGGGTCAGTCTGGACCAAATGGCCTGCTTCCACACTGTAGCGATTCTATTAAAAAATTGAGGCTTTCATCCAAGAGAACACAAAGCAGAAAATGTGCAATTGCAGCAGGGTAATAACAATATAAAAATAGAAGGGAAATGAGCCAGATTTCTTAATCAAAATTGCTTTGTCAGTTTGTACAAAGTATTTGGTATGGAAATATTTTTCCCTGTAAGGTTTACAAAATGTAACTAATTTTAGACAAATGGAACAAAATTAGTTGCTTTTCGAAGCAACACAAAATGACCAAATGATGCCAATGACACAGTGTTATTACAGAAAATGTTTTCAGAAATAATTCCAACATGTTTAATGACTCGAGCAAAGATTGAACAAGTTCCATCAAATTGGCAGCGTGGACAGAGCTTTGGTTATTTGAAATATTCATTGGGATTTTGAATGAACTAAAAGAAATAAGTTCAATAAGTTTCTCTGATTCTGTGTTTAGCAAGTCATTCCAGAGTTAAACAGTTCAGTCGGCTCAAACTGAAGTTGACACAGAGGGAGTTTTGGAATTTAAAAATAGGATTCTGATGAACAAATGGAGAACTCCTTATAGACCTGAGAAAGGAAAGATTTTCATCAGATGTTGGTGCTAACTAAAAATCATCAGGACATACTGTGGATAGCCCATGACATTTCAGTATAATATACCATACACACTAGATTGTGGGAAAACCTCAACATCCAATATGTTATTTATCACATTCTTTCAGTCTTGATCCCTTTCAACCACACCAGTTATATGACCAGTACACTGGTCTCAGAATGGTTCAGGTGAAGAATGTCCCAAAGGTGCAGTTCCTATATCCTCAAGGACTGGGCTGGAGGCACACAAACCGAAACCCATTTCTCCCACAAGTGTTTAATTCTCTAACCTTATTTAACATATGCTAATTTGCTTGTGGGCCAAGTAATAATCATCTGTCTGTGTTACATTTATTAGCATACAATTCTTCACACACAATACTTTAAATAAGCAGAAAGAGTATTAGATTGAAGAGCTTTTTATAAGTAAATCTGTCATGCATTTAACAGTTTAGTTTTGTGTTAATAGTAATAAAAAGATTAACAGTGAGCAAAATCTGTGCTATAAGTTGTATGCCTGAGCCTATAAATAACATTAGCAGCACATATTTATTGCATTTTAAGACATTTATTCTCAGCTTTGATTTGTCAAATAAAGGTACACTGCATCCCAGCAACGTGATGATCTGCTTCACAATGTGAATTGTAGTGAATACATATTTATGTTTGAGGACTATCTGGGAATACTAGAAGATTTTAGACTATTTTAATGTTCTTTGGTTTCATCATATGACTTCTTGGAAACTGAAATCAACTGTCTAATATGTGCTGTAAGCCACCTACATTTTGCTGAAATCAAGTAATTTGGAGAAATGGCTAAACAAGAGCTAAGACATGGGGTTTATTGATTGACTGAAAAAATAACCCCTACTTTCTGAGAGAACTGATGCCCCAATGCTAATGACTGCCTAGTAACTCTCGCTAGTCTTAAAGTTTGCTTCTACAGGTCAGAATAAAGGAGATACTCGTAAGGATGACAGACTCTCTTGAGAAATTCTATTTTCAGTGGAAGTTTCTGGGAATTCTCATAAAGTTTCCAAATACCAGTCTTTCTACCTAGTAAAATCTAAAAACTGTGACCATTCTTTCGAGTCTTGAATCCAAGCCAATTAGAATCAGAACTGAATTTCTATCATCAATCCACAGCTGTCAGTATTTCAATTCTAGCAACATAAAAAAGTGGACATGCAAAATGATCATATTCTATTCTTTGTTTCTAGATGTTTACACGATGGAGATTATTTTCTTCCTTTTACCTTTAAAAAAACCCTATCATCTCACTTGCCTTTTTGTGTTGTGTGTGTGTAATCTGTTTGTGCAATTAAGGGAATCTAGTTTTAATTCTGTGTCATAGATCAGGTGTTGACCAGAGTTTGGCACTTGCTTTAAGAATAAGTTTTGCTGAAAAGAAACAGATTATTTTGAGTGTGTAGTGATTATAACAAGGCCAACCAGCTGGACATCATAGAGTATGAGTTCTCTGATTGGGGCTATTAATCTGATCTAAGCATGGAACCCTGGCTGACAGATAAAATGAGAAGCATCAAAGAATCTGACACTCTGGGTGCTGACATTGATGAGGCTGGGCCAGAGTCAAGGGCTTTCCACATGTAAATAAAGGGTGACTTGGTAATGAAATACCAGCATCTGTGGCCTTATTTAGAGTTCATTACAGAGGCCAAGTGGCTGTTTTTTTTAAGATAGTAGTACAAAAGAGAGACAATTGGCCATCTTGGGAACTGAATCAACACACTTACACTAATGTGGAGTTGTGAATATCAATGCATTCCTTCCATCACAGTTGTAGCAAATTCAATTTTAAAAGCTTGGAAGAAACTTAGTGGCTACAACAATAATATGATACACAAAACCACTATATCTTTAAACCAAATAACTTTCATTTATGCTGTGGTTCTGTTCACCGAGCTGGAAGTATTTGTTGCAAACGTTTCGTCCCCTGTCTAGGTGACATCCTCAGTGCTTGGGAGCCTTCTGTGAAGTGCTTCTGTGGTGTTTCCTCCGGCATTTATAGTGGCCTGTCCCTGCCGCTTCCGGTTGTCAGTTTCAGCTGTCCGCTGTAGTGGCGGGTATATTGGGTCCAGGTCTATGTGTTTGTTGATGGAGTTTGTGGATGAATGCCATGCTTCTAGGAATTCCCTGGCTGTTCTTTGTTTCGCTTGCCCTATAATGGTAGTGTTGTCCCAGCTATCCCTAGTAGCCACACACGCAGACGACAAGCAACATGAATTTGACTGGGACAACACTACCATTATAGGGCAAGCGAAACAAAAAGCAGCCAGGGAATACTGAGGATGTCACCTAGACAGGGGACGAAACGTTGCAACAAAAACTTCCAGCTCGGTGAACAGAGCCACAGCAACGAGCACCCGAGCTACAAATCTTCTCACAAACTTTGAACTTTCATTTATATTGTGATTTTCATAATTTCATAATATTTCAAAGGACTTTATGGCCAGTAAAACACAGTTGAAGTGCAGTCATTCTTGTACAGTAAGAAACACACCACAATGCATGCACAGAGACATTTCTCTTAGCTTTGATTTCTTGTGTTGTGGCAACATGACGGTTTGTATAGCTCAGTTTTGCTTTGAAGTGTTTATTCCCCATAACTGTTCTTGTAGTGAGGTATGTGCTTCTGCAGGATACAGTAAAGATCTGTGTCCCATTGTGAAAATCAGAACTGCCCAAGATTGGATATTTTCAAAATAAAAATCAGAATGTGCTGGAAGTACTCAGTATGTCTGGCAGCATTTGTGGAGAGAGAAACAAGTCTACTACAATGCTTCTTCAGAAATGCTGAATATTCCCAACACTTCTTGTCATATTTCAGATTTTTGCAGTATTTAATTTTTATTTTGGCAATTTAAATTTGATATTCTGCTACCTGTAAAATGTAATGCACTTCCATTGAGCAAGGTTGAAAGTAACTAATCTACTTACTTGCCACTGAGGTCCAGCTTGAATATGTACAGTTGTCTTCCTATCCCAAAACACTGTCATCTCTTGCACTGGATAGTGTACCACTGAGTAGTAACCTGCCTTCCAGAGCTGAAAATCAGGTACTGCTCTCCTTACCCCAGATAAACTCTAATAGAAACAGTAATCACAAGTAATAACTCAAGTCTTCCATCAGTTTTCAACTGTGTCAAAATTCTTATACTATGTAATTAAGGCATTTATTGGATAAATCTACAGCTAATTTAGCACTGTCAAGTTTGCTGTTTACATATTTGGAAAAATTAATTTTGACTGAAAAGCAAATTGCAACCAAAATGGCAAAAATTATAATAATTATACTTTAATTACTAAAATAACTTGTCTTACTTGTGTCAGATGGTGTTGACAAATAAAACAGAAAATATATATATGTACTATTAAGTTGCATTCTTCATCTAGGTATTCATTTCAGATTTAGCTCACTTATGACAAGTCCCATTCTCTCTGGTGGCATTGCCCCTGAGAAACAAGTTAAAATATTGTTTTCTAAAGAGAGATTTGGTACATAATCTAATGTGCCAGTAAATTGAAGCTGGGCAGCCTAGCTAGGTGCAAGGAATTGGAAGCATAGTAATATTTTAGGTAGTATAGCAAGAGCAGGCAGAGTGTGGAGAGTAATAGACAGAAATAGTTTGAAAGCTGTGACCAGTGTTGGACAGAAAAGGAGGAAGGGGTTTGGCTGATGGTAGATGGGATAAGGAGGTTAGGTGGAGGATGGACTTTTAGATGGGGATAGAACTTAAGAAATTTGGAATAATGAGATTTCCATCTGTCAGAACTAGCACTTTGAACAGGAGAACCAGATCTTTAGATTATAAAATGGGAAGAAAATAATAACTAATTGAAACTGAGAGCTGAGAGGAACAGCAGGCAGGGTACGTGGCCAATACCTTTTATGTGACAAGTGGATTCAATACAAAGGGCCATCTTGATTTTTAAGTAGATAAGTCTGCAATGTCTCTGACTGTCAATAGTAAATGAGATCTTCTGGAAATTTGAGACTTCCTTCGGAGTCAAAAGTTCAAGAGTGAAACAAAATTAACTAACTGCACAAAATAGAAAAAACGAACTTACTGTAAGAAGACAACCACTCATTTTGTAGGTAAGCATACGCATGCTATTTTATGTAAATTAAAGACACTTTAAAATTTTAAAGAAGTTGTTTCAGTGTCTATTTATAAACTTAACTTCACAAAAATATGCAGCTCACTAGGGTAAGTATTTATCTGCTGAGGCTTGAAAGAGTAAAAATGCTCGCCTAAGCTCCACAAATGAGCTCACTGTTACCAGTAGAGAATAGGAGCCAGTAGTTATTTTTGCAATTCAAGGTGTGCACAGAAAGTGTTATGGTGACTACTTTTGTGTTTTAATCTTTTTTTACAATAAACAAAGTGTTGGAAAAGGCGCAGAACAGAAAATCATTAATATCATTATAAGTGAATAGTGTCGCTTGCTAATACAGCCAAGCATAATGAATGAGAAGGTGCATATAAATTTTGTCCTATAGCAGGAATGCCATTACTATAGAACATTTAATGTAAAATCAAATATTGGAGTAGCAAGGAAGCTAAATGTAGACATCAATGAGTATATTATAGAGACTTGATTCCATTCGCTGTAAATTTAAATCTCATTAACACTTTAAAATGAAATACTTTAAATCCATTTAAAACTATAAGAAAAATAATAATTTTCTTGCAGATATTAACTATATAATGACAGTTAAACCAGTGGGTGGACGTAGATTTTATTCAGAAGCCCATAAAAGTTGCAATTCAGTCACCAATGTTCTATGAATCACTGAGTTATTATGTCAACAATCTGACAATTATGATTGCACGGTGACTTAATTAGAATAAAATTGGTAATCCAGTCATAAATGTCAATAACTATAATTTTCAAATACATCTTGCACTAGTTCAACAGGAAAACCTCTGTAGGAATTCTGCCCCGTTATGGTGCCATACTCAAGGTATTTATCTTCCTGTTGAAGTGTAAAAAGATATTCTATTCATGTATACAGAGGCTGCTGTTCCTGAACAATGAGGCTAAATTAGTAAAGGTTTTCCTGACTCAATCCTCGCTGAACATTGTGACAAATGCAGTTTCAGTCAGTGCTATTTAATGGCAGTCAGTGGTGGAAACACTGACAAGTTCTATACTGCTGCTGGAGTGATTTGGGCTACAAACTGTAGTGACCTAATTTTAATGCTCGCAGTCAGATGCCTGTAAAAAATAAAGAATTAAATTAGAACATCATATCGGTATTGTTGAGCAATTATGGACTGCAATTACCCGCTAAGCCATCAGCCTTTCCAGTGGTGGGGGTGGCAGGGGCATTGATCATATTTTACAAGACTGAA
The DNA here is from genome assembly GCF_004010195.1 of Chiloscyllium plagiosum. Lineage (NCBI taxonomy): Eukaryota > Metazoa > Chordata > Chondrichthyes > Orectolobiformes > Hemiscylliidae > Chiloscyllium > Chiloscyllium plagiosum. The sequence goes on along the minus strand of NC_057728.1, from coordinate 42,551,025 downwards.
TAAACTGATTCCTTTGAAGAAACCATACACATAAGTTTCCATTTCTGCACATCATTTTAAAAGGAGCATTTGAACACTTCTTGTATACTTTCAAGAAAAAATAAGCAACAAAATGTATATTTGTATTTAATTAGAATAGTTACTCACTGGCTTGCCAGAATTATCATTGAAATAAAGATGGGTGCCTCCAACAGATATCATGAGGGACTTCATACAAATGATTCCACTATCATAGCAATCCACATTCTGAGTAGTTATTGAAACATTCAAATTGGCAGTGCTCTGCAAAACAAATGGATAATTGTGTGTTCTCCATGATAGTAATAGATATTTTGATTGAATTTATAACTGAATTCATAATTTCTCTGGTCTCAAGTGTATTGTACATTATGTAATGTCACTCCATTTATGCAAGGTTTCTTCAGAATCAAATTAGAGGAATGCATTTTTCCATCAAACAACAACCATCTTTGGAAGCGAAACCTTTCACTAGCACAGATGGTTGGATGATTGATCTGAAGATGAAACACCTTTTTAATTAAGACATATTTTGCTGGAAATATTACACATCATTTTGAAGAGAAACATGGTTAGTAAATAATCTGAGGGAATAATATGGAGGTTTGCCCAAGAGAAACAATTATTTAAACTATATTCTTTTTCAGTTACTATGTTACTGAGAGTGTCAGTCTGCTGTTGATAATGTGGCAATATCAGTGATATCCAGAGTGCTCTCCTTGCCTGACATGTGAGATTCAACTGTTAGATGCCACTTGCCACATCAACCCCAAGCTATTGTCCAAGTATACCTGTTGGCTAGTTTGGGCTATTTCATTATCACAGACACTATCAGAGCTGAGCAACGTGAATTTTTCAGAGGATAATCTTGCTCCTGGTTTTATCTCAGAAGAAAGTAATTGATTAAACAACTGAAGAGAACATTACGCTAAGCAACATATATGTTGAGCTTCCCGGGGTTGCAACAATTGGCCTCTAATAACCATAAACATCTTCCTGCATACCAGATGTGAGAATAGCTATGGATGAGGTGTCTATCTTAACCTCCATAACCTTAATTAACCTCGAGGTGAGGCAATGCTGGGCCTTCTTGCTATTATATTCAGCCAAATATCTTCCTAATGTCAAAGAAGATTACTCTCACCTCTTCTTTGCCTTTCAACTCCATATTTATATTAAGACTTTGGTCTGGAGTCAGTGACTTTGGTAGAACTCAAACTAACCTTCGTTGAAGTCATTGATGGTACCTACCATTTGTGATATTATTGATTTTTTAAAATTACTTTATATAGGAATAGGAATAGGCTTTTTAGTCCCTCAAGTCTGTTCTACCATTCCCTGAGATTGGTGAGTGATCTATCACCTAACTCCATATAATCTGCCTTTGCCTATTCAAAATCCCTTAATTGCTATGGTTTACAAAAACCTAAATCTTAAGTTTATCAGGGTTAATGGAAAATACATTTTGAAACACATCCAGTTGAGCCATGACCTTATTAAATAGCAGAACAGGCTTGATGTGTTAAATGGTCTACTTCTGCTCCTATTCGGTGGGTCGTATTTGAAATTAACAATTGGTTCAGCATCAGTCACTATTTGTGAAAGAGAGTTCTACTTTAACCTCTGTGTGCAGAAGCATGAGGAAATACAACAGAAGTAGACCATTCAGCCCATCAAGTCTGTTCCACCTTTCAATACAATCGTTGGTGATTATCCACTTCAAAGTCTTTTTCCCATATTATCTCCATATCCCTTTACATCATTGGGATGTAGAAATCTGTCAATCTTTACGCTAGACATACTCAATAACACAGCTTCCAGCAATGTTGTGGGGTAGAGATTTCCAAAGATTCACAACACTGTATGTGAAAGGGTTTATCCTCAATTCAGCCATAAGTGGGTTCTGCTTTATTTTGAAAATGTGTACTTTGAGTCTCCAATAGGATGTCTACCTTAATAAAAACCAAAAGAACTGTGGATGCTGTAAATCAGTAACAACATTAGAAATTGCTAGAAAAGCTCAGCAGATTGGGCAGCATCGGTGGAGAAAAATCAGAGTTAACATTTCAGGTCAAGAGACCCTCACTCATAAGGAAGCCTACCTTGTCTGTCCCTTGTAGTATTTTGTAGACTTAAATATCACTTTCTCACATTCTTCAAAATTCTAGAGAATATATGCAGAATGTGCCCAAGGTCTCTTCATGGGATAGTCCCATCATCCTGAGAATATCTGGTGAACTTTTGTTGCACTCCTCTTTGTGAGGGGACCAAAACTGCACTCAATACTCCAGGTGTAATGTAATCAAGCTCTTATATACCGAAGCAAGACTTTGCAACCGCTGGACACAAATCCTCTTGTAATAAAGGATAACATACTAGTAACCTTCCTAATTGCCTGCTGCATCTTCATGTAAGCCTTCAATGACTCATTGATGAGCACACCCAGGTCCCTTTGTATATTAAGATTTTCTAATTTCTTACCACATAAGAAACACTCTGCAGATCTGTTCCTCCTGTCAAAGTAGATAACCTCAAAATTATTTCACATTACATTTCTTGTGTTATATTCTTGCCCATTAACAAAGTTTGTCCAAAGCATGTTATCTACATACATGAAAATAATATACTTGGTCCCCACATTCAAATTATTGACATATATTGTGAACAGCTGGAACCCAAGTACTGATCCTTGTGATATTCCACTGGTCACAACCTGCCAATGTGAGATGACCCATTTATATTTGCTTATTATTATTCTCTGTTTTCTGCATGCTACTCAATCCTTAATCAATATTCCCTCTTATACCTTGTGTTTTAGTTTTCTATTTGAGGGAAATTATTATTAATAAGGTTTCATGAACTAAAGGAACTGAAAGCCTTTATTCTAACTTTTAGGAAAAGTCCCTTAGTCTTAAACCTCCCAACTAGCTGAAACAGTCTATCTCTGTCTAATCAATTCCTCTTTATTTTTTGGAAATTTGGCGTAAAACACCCCATAGCCCACTAAACTCTGGGTGATACAACACTTTGCAGAAGATTGGAGATAGACTAGTAGCATTGTTGACTAGTTTGGATTGTTCCTGTGTTTTCTGGATCAGAGATACACAAGCAGTTTCCTGCAATGTTGGGTAGATGCCTATTGTACCATTGCATAGGACTAGCTGATCTGGGCTGGTTATTACTTATGCACTTCAGCAATACAGGTAGTGTCATCAAGATCTGTCGACTTTATGTCCAATAAACTCAATCACCTCTTACTGTCATTTAAACCAAAACAAATTATTTAGATGTAGGGACCTTAGAAGGAGCTGAGTATGATCGTCAACTTATCACATGCGATCAAACCTATTTGCCAAAATAATTGAAGCTTATCTTTTGCACATCCAACAGTTTGCCATGGTTATAGGTGATAGAATTCATGCAGATCTTTTCTTCCATTAGTTTTCTGGTTGTCCAGCACCATCTTTCAATGGATATGTAAGTTAGATGTACTGACGTCTACTTTAATCTGTTGATTATGGAACTACTTGGTTCCACTTGAATCAATTTACTTTTGATTCTTAGCATGTAAGTAGGCCTGTATTGTAACCTCACCAAGTTTGTATATTATTTTAAAATGTACTCCCTGCATGTGTTTGGAATGTGAGGCATATACCAAGCATAAGGTTATGTGGTGATACTTACTCCTGCTGATGGCCCACATTACCTCATGAATTTTTAGTTTGGCTACTAAGGTTTGCTTTGCTTATCCACTCAGCCCAAGTATATGTGGAGGGTGTTCTCACACTGCAAATGAGATATTGAGATAAGAAGCATTATCTCCTAGCAATGTTATTACTTGAAAGAAGATGGGAGTATTATGGGAATGTCACTGGTTCAGAAGTCTGAGGTAATACTCTGAATTAATAGGTTCAAATCCTACATCAACATTAGTTGGTGGAATTTAAATTATATTAATAAATTTGGAATACAAACATGGTCTTAGTAATAGTGACGATGACAGCCATCAACTGTCACTTCTTAGGGAAATAAATCTGCCATCCTTATTTGGTCTGGATTAGACGTGACTCTGGACCCACAGTAAATGTGCTGCCCTCTGAAATGGCCAAGCAAGCCACTCACTTCAAGGGCAAGTAGGAGTAGTCAATAAGTCATGGCACTGAGTGGAATATGTGAGGACCTGACAAAGAAAACAAAATATGCACAGACAGACTGGTTCAACGGCAATGTGGTCAAGCATGCTAGTTCCCTCTTCACTTGAGGCTGATCCTTGCTAATACTTCTATTTTCCACACTTCAGCTCATCCAAGACAGTCAGGCACTGAATTGTCTCAACCACAACATATTTCGTGCCTATAGAATTCACTCAGTATTTCCTCAAGCAAAAGCAATGTGCAGGTTTATTGCTTTGTCAGTTGTGAGTATGCAGTTCAACAGGAAATCTTCTATGCCTTGTGCTAGCCTAAGTTACAAGACAACATAAAATCTGGAATCAATATTGAGGACTCCCAAAGGCAACTCTTATCCAAACAAAAAACGCTAAGAATGATAAAAGAGGAGTCTGAAGATTGAAGCTGATAAACATGGTTTTATGAGTAAAGCAATGTCAAATTTTTCTTGAATTTTGTGTGATGGCAAATCACTTAGCTTGGAACCCAGATGTCAGTCGGAGGAACATTACAGTATTGACTAGGCTGAGATTTTAACATGAAACAGCTAAATAGACAATAGGCAATAGACAATAGATGCAGGAGTCGGCCATTCTGCCCTTCGAGCCTGCACCACCATTCAATATGATCATGGCTGATCATCCTTAATCAGTATCCTGTTCCTGCCTTATCTCCATAATCCTTGATTCCACTATCCTTGAGCGCTCTATCCAACTGTTTCTTAAATGAATCCAGAGACTGGGCCTCCACTGCCCTCTGGGGCAGAGCATTCCACACAGCCACAACTCCCTGGTGAAGAAGTTTCTCCTCATCTCTGTTCTAAATGGTCTACCCCATATTTTTAAGCTGTGTCCTCTGGTTTGGCACTCACCCATCAGCAGAAACATGTT
>NC_057728.1:42513483-42545312 GCF_004010195.1 Chiloscyllium plagiosum | reverse complement strand
GTCCATCTTCAGACTTACATCCTCAAAAAAATTCCAGAAGATTAGTCAAGCATGATTTCCCCTTCATAAATCCATGCTGACTCTGACCTATCCTGTTACTGCTATCCAGATGTGTCGTAATTTCATCCTTTATAATAGTCTCCAGCATCTTTCCCACCACTGAGGTCAGACTAACTGGTCTATAATTTCCTGCTTTCTCTCTCCCACCTTTCTTAAAAAGTGGTACAACATTAGCCACCCTCCAATAGTTTTATGGCAGTTTTTTTTACCACCTTAACACTATTTCACTCATATTTACTTTTACTTTGCTAAAAATGTAAATGGAGAATCTTTTCCTGCTAATCTCTTCCTTTGCATTGAAACTAAGATGCTGCTATTGTATCTAGACTACATTGTAAATATTTTAACAATGATTTTCCTCAAAGACTAGTGTCAGCTGAATTGAATTGATTAATTCAAGTTATAGATTTTCAAGTTACAGGTAAGTCAAACTGTCAATTTCTTAATGACAGAAATTGCAAGCAAGTTACACAGTTACACTTAGCCAACTTATCAAACTAAATGGATAATGTCAGATTAATTGCTGTCAACCAAACAATTCTGAGATCGTCATGTGGTCTGTGTCATATGAGATTAAGCCAGTAGATGGCAATGCATTATCACGTACACTCCACATTCATTGAAAAGGAGTGGCTAGTTTGATATAAGATATCACGATTTAGTCGTGTTATAAACATGACACATTACCAGAAAAGCAATCTATTCAAATCAGGTGAAAATTTTATCAAGACCCGGTGTCAGGCACAATTTTTCCTGTCCCAAGATTGAATTGATTTCTGTGTGTAGCGCAATGTGAAATGTATCACTGAGCGTTTGCATAATCAAGAGGAGGCCCAGCAGGTACATTGGGGTGCAATATACTGATAGCTTGCTTGTTCAAAGAAGACACTTACTGTGCAGAAGCTGCTGCAGACTGTTTGTTGGGAACTGGCTAGAAGCAAACCCTCAGAAAATAGCGCAATAGAGAAAGAGAAGACTCCCCAGAGAGCAAGGTGACAGATGACTTTGCAACAGAGGACACAAATAAAGACTGCAAAGCAACCACTTACAGGAGAACACTGATAGGCATGCACACCATTATTAGGTCTATCAAACAACATGCTGTCACTGCCAAGGAGTCTAACACAGGGCTTCGTTCAGAGCTGGGCTTTATTCTTTTCCAAATAGTAGTGGTCAGCAGTCCAAACTATGATGCAACATAGATAGAAACAATGTAACATCTCAGGTAAAGGTCAGACATGAGATCTATGTTTAGTGCTATGTAGGCTCAGACCATGATCATTCATGGCCTAGACACCTATGTTCAAATGGGATTACAGGATCTCAAGACATCCAGCAAACTATCCACCAAGCGATTTCTGAGATAGATCAGGCTTTGCCCTGAGAGAGTGTCAGTGGCTCAGTACTGTATGAACCTGCTGTCCCCTCTGAGGATGATTGCATTTGTATTTCCTATACTACCATCAGGGCCCATCTAAACCAATCATCAGCCAGCTTAGCCATCAGATGGTTCTAAAGTCCAATATTTGAGCAGATAAAGCCCTGAGTTGCTTGCGGACATTCTGCAAGACCATCTATGCTGTTGATCTGTCAGAGTCAGCAGGTCGCACTAGCCATGCTGCAACCACAAGAGCAGTGGGACAGGTAAAGGCACTTGAAAGACAGATAGTAAGACAGTGATCAGGACAGGACATTAACTGGATCTGCACAACCCAAGATGGTAGATCATGGCATCAAATTAATAGTAGAATCTGTAGATGTCATAATTTGTCCACCCTGCATGTTGCAGCTGTAAACCTAGCACATCCATTTTAGCACTCTCAGCCAGGATTCAATCACATCAGCTGCCTTTTATCAGTTCAGGCTTGTTAGCACTGACAACAGTAGTGCTATGAACTCCAATGTTATGACTGCTGCATCCAAACTAGCTATAATTCTTAAACAGAACCATTGATATGCCTTAAGTTGTATTGTCTTGAATCCTCCTGCTTATTTAGCATAAGCAGGCAGAGTCCTAACGATCTAATCTAAATCAAGTTTTACACTGTGTAACACAGGAAACAACCTTGCAATGCAAAATTGTTAAAACTAATTTCCAATGAAGAGTTACCAAATCGAAATGTTAACTCTACTTTTCCTCCACAGATGCTGTCAAATCTGCTGAGTTTCGCCAGCAATTTTTCTTTTTGTTGCAGATCTCCAGCATGCCCAGTTCTTTGTTTTATTTTATTACTGCTATTTTGTGTCTTAATTATCTTATACAGTTTTACATAGTCATACAAGTAACAAGTAACATTTTAAAACATATTTTACTCAAGGTGTATTGTGCATGCTATGACTGTTTAAGACCTTATCTTAATGGGTATATCAAGCGAACAAAATGGAGCCATAAAACTACTTTGCTACTTATACTGACAGGATAAAGTATCTCTGGACTCTCTGAAGATCATGTTCAACTATCGACAACATTGAATTCAAATTTTGCAGGATTAATAGCAACTTCAGCCACAATTTTGCTGGATTTCATATTTTAAAAGAAGAAAACCTTACTTGTTTACTCTAAAAAAATTTAAATATTACAGTTAAATCCTGAAAAGATGGAGATCTAGTGAAAGAAATACAAAAACTTTGACAAAATAAAAGAGACTAAATACAAACCCCCACAATGAGTTCAAGTTCTGGGAAACAGAAAGCATAACATTACAGAAACAAGTTGCTCTTTGTTTACTTTTTTTAACTTTGACCTGTTTATCCATTGGATTTTACATTTCATGGGGTTATGTTACAGCAATCCCGTTCTAATTAAAAATGCCTCTGATTTTCCCAAGATTAAGGCTTTGAAAATGTGCAGGTATCTGTTTCGGAGTGATACAATCACTAGACTACTTTGAAACAGAAATAGAATTAGTCTGCTCCCTGCTGTTGCTAGTAATATGTGTTCCAAAATTATGACATTATAGCATCTTTGTACACATTATAATCAATGCAAACAAATATTTAACTAACAAACTATGCAATCTTAAATGAATGATCAAGAATGTGAAGTGTTAATCTTTCAACTGAGTAAACTACATATCATGCAAATTAAGGTTGTTTGTGTTACTATTGGGCTACTCAGCCCCTTGCATCAGATGGTAGGAACAAGTCTCATTCTCACCGAGGTTGTCAGACAGAGGAGATCGAAGTTTAACATATTCCTAGAGCTAGGGCATATGAGAAATCAGAAAGATAGAGAGTCTGACCTTCCTTTGTTTTAAATCCTAATAAGTTATAAAGCAGTCTTTGCAAGGAACTGAAAGCACATAGCATGCACACATCTTGATCGGGGAACAATGTATGGAACTGTGGACATTGAAGTGGGGCAGAAATTCTGAAAAGAGTAGTAACTGTCTTTGTACTTTTGCCCAAGATAATTTTAGTTTGATATAGATATAACATGACAAAACATTCCAAGGTGCTTCTTAGGAACATTATTAAAAGAAAATATGATCACTGAGCCATATGAGGAAATGACCAATAAACTTAGACAATGAGGAAGGTTTTAAAAATGACTTAAAGGAGGAAAGTGATGTAGAGAGATGAAGGAGGCAAAGTGAGGGACTTGAAAAACTGAGAAACTAAAAGGAATTCATGCTATATTGCTAAAAGGAGTGGCATTTGTAAAAGTTGATGACTTCCCTAGACCAGATAAGCTTCATCATGGAATGTTGAAGATGGTAGCCAGAGCAATAGTGGAGGCACTAGTAGTTATAGTTCAAAGTTTTAAGACATTATGGAAAGTGGCTAATGTGACCCACTGTTTAAGAAGGGAGGAAGAGAGAATTGTGAACCTGCTAGGTTTGACATCAGCCATTGGATGTAATAACTGGACATTTAGAAAAGAATGTTAAAACTGTGCAGAATCAACAAGGAATTTTGAAAGGGAAATTACATTTGATAAACTTTGTGAGTTTGTGAGTGTGTTAGTTGTATCATAGATAAAAGGAAACTAGTCGGCCCACAGCTAGAATATTGTGAACAGTTTTGGACTCTTTGTCTCAGGAAAAATATAGCAGCATTGAAATCAGACCAAATAAGGTTAACTATGTTAATTCCAATGATGGAGTGATTTTGTTTTGAGGAAAGGTTGAATAGATTGGGTTTGTATTTGAAGGATCAAATGGCCTACTACTGCTCTTTTACTTTATGGTCATATAATTTGAATAAGTAAGAAGTTATTCATTGTAGTCAAGAAAACAGAAACACAGAATATTGCTTAAACATTAAGAAATTTGAAATGCCAAAAAGTACCTGGTGTTTGTTCATAAGTCACTGAAAGCTAGTACGTAGGTGTACCTAGCAATTAGGAAGCCCACAGTCGCTCAGTCTTCATTACAAACAGATTTGAGTCTTATAGTAATTGTATCCAGCCTTGCTGATATTGGCAACTGAAGTACTGGGTACAGTTTTGTCTCCATAACTAAGAAAGAATACTCATTCCCTGGAAGGAATGCAATAGAGATTCACCAGTTTAATCCTTGGGATGGTGGGATTGTCTTTTAAAGAGAGTCTGAGTTTATATTCCCTCGAGTTTCAAAGAATGAGAAGAGATCTCATTGAAACTTGCAATATTCTTACATTCTATGTGACTGAGTGAATGTAGAAACAATGAATAGTTGAGAATCAGAGGACATAATTTCAGATTAAATGCAAGGCCATTTCAGACTGAGATGAGGAGGGATGCCTTCATTAAGAGGGTGGTGAATCTTTGTAATTCTCTGCCCAAGAGGTCTTTGGAAGCTCAATCTTGAGCACTTTCAATTAATGATATCAGGGTATATGTGGTTAGTAAGACAATGGTATAGAGATGGAAGATGAATTACAATCGAACTGAATGGTGGAGCAGGTGTAACAGTCTGAACTGCTTCCTCTTGATCCTATGTTCAGAGTTTAGGGTCTTGGCACTTGAAGGTACAGCCACCAATGCTGCAATCACCTTCATATTGAAACAGTCAAATTTAGAATACAAGAACATAAGAACTAAGCACAGTATGCAATTCATCCCCTTAGGCCTGCTGCACCATTCAATAAGATCATGGCTGGTCTCTTCTCGGCCTTAACACCACTTTCCTGCCCATTCTCCACCACCTTCCCATCAGTTACTCATTAAAAACCTATCACCTCCTTAAATTTCGTCAGCGACCCAGCATCCAACACACTTTGAGTAGTGAATTCCACAGATTCACAACACTTTGAAAGAAGTAGTTCCTCCTCATTTCTGTTTTAAATCTGTCACCCCTTTAGGGGTGACAAAAACATTTTAAAAAAGGTTTCAGCAGCAGGGTAGCCAAGACGAGGCAAAATTACAGAGGTGGAAACCGATGGTTGTAGGATGTCATGACTATGAGTCAAAAGCTTGTTTTAGGATTAAATGTGACACATTGACTTAATCTCAAAACTGCTGGCAGAGAGAAGGATGGAGTCAGTAACTGGGGAATGGAGCTTGGTGTAGCAACCAAAAACAATTGCTTTAGTCTTCCCAATATTTAGTTGGAGGAAACTTCTGGATATTGGATAAGCCACTTGATTATTTAGCAAGTGGTAAAATTGGGAGAGATGGTGGTGAGGTAGAGCTGGGTGTCATCAGAATGCATGCAAAAACTAACATTGTGCCTTTCACTGACAGGTAGCATATAGATGAGAAATAAGACAAGCCAAGGATGGATCCTATTAGCAGACCTCATATTCTGCGCAATTCCTATGCAAGGAATTCTATAATTGTTTTTACTTCTAATGTTCCTTCACACTGTCACAGGATTTCTGATACAGCCCAAAAGAAGGTAAATCTGGTGTTTTATTGCAATGTTTAAATAGGTTTAATAAATTTATCCTCACTAAAACCAGCTCTGCATTTCCCAGGTGAAATTTGATGCTGTTCCCCCATAATATGGCGGCAGAGGTATGTAATCAGGGAGAAGCATGGTACGTGGTACCCCATCTCCACCTAAAGTCTATGGCAGGAAGCCAGTAAATTGCCTTAATACCCTGCCACTATTTGAGGTTCTTAAGTGGGCCTACTCTTGGCCCTCAATCTGCTGCCACTTTGATGAAGGGCTTATGCCTGAAACATCTACTCTCCTGCCCCTGGGATGTTGTCTGACCTGCTGTGCTTTTCCAGCACCAAACTTCTCAACTCAGATACTCTAACATCTGCAATCCTCACTTTCTCCTATTTACCATACAGGGTGTGTGAGCTGTGCGCAAAATTTCTTGAAGGCTGTAAGGGGGATCCTCATCCAGCTGCTTAGAGCCACCAGCCTGTCCTTTCCCATGGCCTCCTGGATCTATAGTGACTTTGGGCCACGGGCAGATGCAATACTGACAGAAACCTTCCCCTCTACAGTGGCGCTGCTGATAGTACAGCTGCTGAACTCTGACTGGCTGGGAGAGTCTCTGCCGCTGGGTTCTGGTTCTCAGGGAAAGTCACTGCTCTCCAGTTAAGTGATGGATTGCCTAACAGAAGAGATTCCAACCTCTCACCAGTTTTCCAGCCAGTCGGCTCCGTCACCTCCATCAAATACCTTCTGTTTTTTTAAATGAACATTTTTATTTATTTATGGAATGTGGATGCCACTGGCGAGGCCAGTATTTATGGTTCAATCATAATTGCATTTTTATAGGGCAGTTAAGAATCAATCACATTGCTTTGGTTCTGGGGTCACAGACATGTCATATTGGGCAAAGATAGCAGATTTCTTTCCTTAAACAACATTAGTGAGCCTGGTATATCTGTCCACAATCTGGTAATTTCACAGCTGCCACGTATACTAACATTTTATTCCACATTTATTTAATTGATTGAATTTAAATTCCCCAGCTGCCATTTTAGTTTGGAACTCATTTCTCCAGATCGTTTGTCCAGGCCTTGGAGGTTGTCCCATAACATCACCATTATGCTACCACTTTTGATACAGACTACATTAACATTTTGAAAACTTGTGCATGGATGATAGTAAATAAACTGAAACTTAAAACTTCCATAATTAAAGAAGGAGTAAATGGGGTAGATTTTAATGCTTACTATCCTGAAAACACTTAGTGTATCACCACCTTGTGTCACATGACAAAGCCACTGGGTATACCCTGGAAGGCTGCCTTCTTGGCGGGGAATGGGGATGTTTGTGCACATCATCCTGAATGGTGAGCCCTGTTCACATCAAGTGCGACCCATCTGGAAAGACTCCACTCTGTCCTCCATAACTTTTGCAGGCATAATCCTCATTCTGTAAACCTCAGGAACCCTGACTGCAGCCAGGCAGGTGCCCATTTGGGATTAAATCCCATTGCTGCTCCCAGAAATGATGGCAAATTAGAGAAGCAAGCAAGCAAAAATTGGCATTGGCAAACCAGGCATAATACTGGATGAAGCTTTGACTGATGATGTGCATCCATGGAGGAACCTCTATTAATTCTTCATTAATACCAGATGTAAATTAAATTGAGAGAAATATGCCATTTATGTGCATATATACATAATAATTCAGGACAGAATAATAATCATTGTTGGTGTCCATGAGTCTGTATTTAGAATATGAAATTTATCACCATTGGCTTAAGTTTGGGGTGCAATATTAATGAAAATATCCTTGTGTAGAAATTCTAAACAATTTAATGCGTCACAAAATAAAGTGCAAAAATACAGACTACAAATTAATTGGTCATTGTAATCCTAAATTTGAAACAATGGTATGAAACATCCCTAAAGCTACAATTCACTATGACCTTCCCTGATAAGACTAGTTTCTACACCAAATTACTAATAACAGTAAAACAATGGCAGCATAAACATATTGAAGACCGCTCAGCTTGAATGCAATTTTAAAAAAATATTGATTTTGGAATCAAAGAATGACATGTTTCTCAATTGCTACAATTGATCTAGAGAACCAGTGGGCAAATGAGTCAAAACACCTAGGAAAACAGTTCTGTGGCACATCTCCCTTCACCTCAGGGGTCTGATTCTGAATTCTGTTCAGGCTAACAAGATGATGCCAATCTCAGTCATTAGAGTCCTATCTCAGCCCAGTTCTTCTCTATTTCTTTTTTGCTTTGTGTACACAGTATAAATACTGGAACAAAATTCATTAACTTTTTAAAAGCGGTCACAGCTCTAAAAAAAAACTTGACAATTTTTTGTTTTAAATAAACCACTTGAAGAATTCCAGGCTAAAGAAAAGGTGAACCACTGGCATGTGTTCTTGGGTACTTATTGCAAAAGAATCATCTCCTTCCAGTATTAAACACTGTTCATTTCAATCAATTAACTATTGTGGTGATAGATGAAATCTCTGGCACACTTGAACTGGTTCCACATGCTATTTATTCTCTCCAATGAACCACAATCAGTTTTTGCTAGCCTTGATTTCTTTTACAGAAAGCTCACCGACAGGTTACTTCTATAAGTAACACTGCATACCGTTTGATAACAGTGGTTTCAAAATAATGTTTAGAAAAGAAATATCTGCCTAATATTTCACTATTTACTCACTAATATGTTGCGATACAGAGTACAAGGATAATGTAGAGTCATTGAGTCATGGAGTTATACAGCATGGAAACAGACCCTTCAGTCCAATCCTTCCATGCTGACCAGATATCCTAAACTGATTAGATTAGATTAGATTACATTACAGTGTGGAAACAGGCCCTTCGGCCCAACAAGTCCACACCGACCCGCCGAAGCGCAACCCACCCATATCCCTACATTTACCCCTTACCTAACACTACGGGCAATTTAGCATGGCCAATTCACCTGACCTGCACATTTTTGGACTGTGGGAAGAAACCGGAGCACCCGGAGAAAACCCACGCAGACACAGGGAGAACGTGCAAACTCCACACAGTCAGTCGCCTGAGGCGGGAATTGAACCCGGGTCTCTGGCGCTGTGAGGCAGCAGTGCTAACCACTGTGCCACTGTGCCGCCCATAATCCCATTTCTCATATTCCTCTAAACCTTTCCTATTCATGTATGCACCCAGATGCCTCTTAAATGTTGTAATTGTATTCACCTCCACCATCTCTTTTGGTAGCTCATTCCATACACACACCATCTTCTGCATGAAGTGATTGCTTTTTAAATTTTTCCTCTCTCACCTGAAATCTATGCCTCTAGATTTGAACTCCTCCACCTGGTTATTCACTCTATACATTCTCCTTATGATTTTATAAATCTCTATAAGGTCACCATTCAGCCTCCAATGCTCTAGGGGAAACAGCCCCAGCCTATTCAGCCTTCCCCCACACCTCAAACATTCCAATCCCACCAACATCCTTGTTAATCCCGGTGTGGGGGAGAGCGAGCCCGGTGTGGGGGAGAGCGAGCCCGGTGTGGGGGAGAGCGAGCCTGGTAGGGGGGAGAGTAAGCCCGGTAGGGGGGAGAGTAAGCCCGATCTGGGGGAGAGTGAGCCCAGTGGGAGGGAGAGTGAACCAGCAGCCAGAGATGGCACTGGAGAATGGTGACTTCAATGTTGGTTGGCCCACAAGTGCTGGACCTGAGATGGTGACGGCACCAGCTTTTAAGATAGCAGCAACAGCAGGATGGCCTTTGCGATCAGTGCCAGATTCGGGATGTTTAGCTTCAGCTGCAGCAATAGGGTAGGTAAAAATCAGTTTTTCTGGTGTGTTGACAGGGATGGCCATTGCTTCGGCAGTGACTTGGTAGGCCTGGTGTGATGGTCCTGGAATGCAGTAACGGTGATGGCGGCCCTGGAGTGGTTCTCCTGGGGTGTGGGGTGTTGGTGGGCCTAGAGCCCACTGTGGAGCCTCCCCTCTACCGATGTCGAGCAGTGCACAGGAGATGAGGAAGAGCTCTGTTTTTGATTGCGTTCTGGTTGTGTTGTAGTATCTCCTGTAACTCAAGATGGCACCGGAGTATGGCGACACCTTACACTTTTCACTGCATTTATTTGTTAAATATTAGTGACAATAAATCATTCAAAAAATAAAAGCTTTGAAACCACAGATTTCATCACAACACAAGGTACATTTAGAGTCATAGAGATGTACAGCACGGAAACAGACCCTTCAGTCCAACTCATTTATGCCAACCAGATATCCTAAATAAATCAAT
This sequence comes from Chiloscyllium plagiosum, assembly GCF_004010195.1. NCBI lineage: Eukaryota > Metazoa > Chordata > Chondrichthyes > Orectolobiformes > Hemiscylliidae > Chiloscyllium > Chiloscyllium plagiosum. Next base: position 42,535,143 of record NC_057728.1, on the reverse strand, counting down.
TCTGATTTGCCAGCATTTGGGCCATATCCCTCTAAATCCTTCCTATTCATAAATCCATTTAGATGCCTTTTTAATGTTGTAATTGTACCAACAACCACCACTCCGTCTGGCAGCTCATTCCATACACACGCCACCCTCTGCATGAAAAGTTGCCCCTTAGGTGCCTTTTCAATCTTTTCCATCTCACTTTAAACCCAAGTCCCCTACTTTTGGACTCCCCAATCTACAGAAAAGACCTTGTCTATTTATCCTATCCATGCCCCTCATGATTTTATAAACCTCTATAAAAAGTCACCCCTCAGCCTCCACCACTCCAGGGAAAATAGCCCTCGTTTATTCAGCCTCTCCCTAAAGCTCAAAACCTCCAACCCGGCAAGATTCTTGTAAATCTTTTCTGAATCCTTTCAAGTTTCACAACATCCTTCCTATAGCAGGAAGACCAGAATTGCATGCAGTATTCCAAAAGTGGCCTAACCAATGTTGTACAAAACCGTTTTGGTATGTATCATGATGATTTCGTACAGTTGCTGTTTATTATAAATAAGTGAATACAAAATTTACTTCAATTTAGCAAGCCTGCCATGTATTAAATATCTCACATGAAACTTAGCAAAAACTTAAAAATTCAAGTACTTTTGCAATCATAATTTTGAAATTGATATAAAGTCCTAAATTATACGTTAGATTTAAAAACCTAAATAGATACTTGGCTTCAGGTTTTGACATGAAATCACAATGGACTAACATTCATAAAACTTTGATTAATTTAAAAGAAAAATGACAAGAACTCTGCTTGAGGTTCTCAAATTTGGCTGCAGAATAAAGGAAGATGCAAAGTGAAAGCTAATAAATTGATCAAGAGAGAGAAGCTCAGAGGGAGATTTTGCCGTGGCAAACTTGGCAAATGTTTAGGAGCAACCATTTGTCCACTCTTTCAATCAGAGAAACGTGCTCAGACCTAAAGGGGATCTGTGTGTAAAATGTTCTATGCCTTATACTGGTGTAAACCTAGCTTTTTATTGATACTTCCATCAGATCCTTGCTCACAGCACTCATGCAGCTCTTCACCAATATCAACTATGAATTGATTTGATCAAATTCAAAATATACCATTGTTTCTTCCATTCCCTTGCTCTTGTCACCAGCATGCTTCTGCTGAAGCCAAGGTTAACATGGGCAGGTTATTAGTTTGAAGCAATGTTTTAAAGTATGAAATAATCTTCTCTGCACAATACTGTATTTGCAATATTTGGGGAGTTTACTGTATAATTGTGTTTATTTTTAAGTAGATATATAAAGTGTTGCATTCCTTGCTTGGGTAGGTAATTTTGTAATTTGGAAAATTTCAAACTCAATGAAGCAGTTCAATAAGGTTAGGTTTACAGACCACTTAATGTGACCACATTACATGCAAGACTCACAAACAAAGATCTCTTTCAACGAATAGTGGTGAATGAAATAGGGTTCCACTAGCTTTCATCATTGAGCAAACAATCTACAAAAAACTACTCAATGGGCCATAGTGTCTTTAACCCCAAAGTTTTCATCAATTTTCTTGCAAATAGTGATTTATTTCAAAAATTAAAAACAAAATGTGAAACTATAACAAAACTAATGGTTATTTGCTGCATTGTCTGATCCATTAGGAAATTTGAAATTCCACTTTTGGGAACTCAGTGACCTTATCATGCATTCTTAGGCCATTGGCCAATTTTCTTTTTAAAGCAACTGGCAAAAGCAATTACTTTGAACTGCTGACTGAGAAATTAACAACAATCCCAATGACAGATTTCATATCATGATGAAATTTAATTTGCTGCAGCGTTGAAAGATAAATTTCAACTTTAATTCCAATCTATTTCTGCTAAATCATGGTAAATGACAGAAGAAGAGCTTAGTTTTATTAAAGTTTCATGGCTAATTTATTCTGTAGTGAAGTAAACTAATACACATATTACTTCTAATACATTCTCCTTTGTGCTTTAAAACAAGACTAGAAGTTTGTATTATGTTCATAGTATCAGGAAAACCTGTGGAAATGTGAGAAACTGCAGTTTTCTTGAACAGATCAGCTGTGATACAATATAATGCAAACCTCTGGCCTGTTGCACTCATTTCCCCTCCTGGTGAAGTAACCAAAGATGATTAAAAGTGGCTTAAGTGACTGAACAAATATGAGCTAGCTTGGAGTAAGTAACCCAATGGTTACACAGCCCTGTACACCTGCATTGAGCCTATATACAATTACACCAACAACTATGAGCAATTCTGCAACATCTTTAGATCTCGGTTCTTTACATGAAGGAACCACAGCTTCTTCACTCAACATTGACTTTCTTTTCAGCAGGGATAGCATTTTAATGGAGCTGAGTAATGAAAACTGAATAAACTTCAAAAAAGCATTTCAAATTAATTCATCAGATTAAATTTGCTGATTAAAAAGCATTTTATATGGGACTTCTTTGAAAGAAAGAACTTACATCTATATTGTGTTTTTCATGTCCTTAATACATCCAACAAAGAGACCTTGGAGTGCAGGTTCATAGCTCCTTGAAAGTGGAGTCATGGTAGATAGGATAGTGAAGAAGGCGTTTGGTATGCTTTCCTTTATTGGTCAAGAGTACGGAGTACAGGAGTTGGGAAGTCATGTTGCGGCTGTACAGGACATTGGTGAGGCCACTTTTGGAATATTGCATGCAGTTCTGGTCTCCTTCCTATCAGAAGGATGTGTGAAACTTGAAAAGTTTCAGAAAAGATTTACAAGGATGTTGCCAGGGTAGGAGGATTTGAGCTATAGGGAGAGGCTGAATAGGCTGGGGCTATTTTACCTGGAGCATCATGTTTATACAATCATGAGCAGCATGGATAGGGTAAATAGACAAAGTATTTTCCCTGGGGTGGGGTAGTCCAGACGTAGAGGGTGAGAGGGAAGAGATATAAATGAGACCTAAGGGGCAACGTTTCCATGCAGATGGTGGTGCGTGTATGGAATGAGCTGCCAGAGGGAATGGTGGAGACTGGTACAATTGCAACATTTAAAAGGCATCTGGTTGGGTATATGAATAGGGAGGGTTCAGAGGGATTTGGGCCAAGTGCTAGCAAATGGAACTAGGTTAGATTGGGATATCTGGTCGGCATGGACGAGTTGGACCGAAGGGTCTGTTTCCATGCCGTACATCTTTATGACTAAGTTGCCTCTCTTGGGCAATAAATGTAGGAAAAATGATTACACATTCCCTTTAGTTAGAAATTCAGAATATTTCACTTAGGCAAAGTCTTTTCCCTGGGGTCGGGGAGTCCAGAACTAGAGGGCATAGGTTTAGGGTGAGAGGGGAAGGATATAAAAGAGACCAAAGGGGCAACTTTTTCACACAGAGGGTGGTATGGGTATGGAATAAGCTGCCAGAGGAAGTAGTGGAGGCTGGTACAATTGCAATATTTCAGAGGCATTTGGATGGGTATTTGAATAGGAAGGGTTTAGAGGGATATGGGCCAGGTGCTAGCAGATGGGACTAGATTGGGTAGTATATCTGGTCAGCATGGACGGGTTGGATCGAAGGGTCTGTTTCCATGCTGTACATCTCTATGACTCTATTGAAATTCCTGTACCATATCTACTATTAGCGGTCACACTATCAGTGGAAAGATTGAGGCTGCTGGCCACCCAATTGACTGGCAGTCCTGGTGGTGGCTCCACAATTGGCCTCTGCTGTTAAAATACCACCCAGTACTGTGCCTTTTGTACATGCAGAATCCAAACACAATTTCAGACCCAGCAGCAGGGCAGCCTGGGCTTTGGAAAAGTCCAGCCTGTGATGCACAACACATGAGACATTGGTGTTACAAATCTGGACTCAAATTTCCAGTTGGGTTTGCCATATGTCTGCCTGTGAGTCACCACCACCACTGTCTCTGAACCAGATAGATCCTGACTGGGCTTTAATGAACTTTTCTCCACATACAGAATAATCAACACTTCAAATGGAATTCCTTGCAATGACAATGGAGAAACCCCAGAATGGATTTAAGTAAAGAATTGGATTCCATTATGGTCAAATCTCAAGACATTTCTCGGTGGAGAATCTAATAAGCCAAATAGTCCTCCCCATCCATTATTATCGTGTGAGCCTAAAGAATATATATTAGTATTCTGCTTTAATAATCCTCTTGCTGGGAACTTGTTAACTCAGTCAACTAAGTAGCTAATATGTGGTTCAATAACATCAACAGTGTGGGTTTGATTTCTGTTCCAACTAAGGTAGACTTGTGTCCTGCCCTCCTTGCCCTATCCCCTTAGCCACCACTGACAAAGCGTCCAAAAATATATTTCAGTATGGCACACCAGTAGACAATGAGTCAAGTGTCTGTCATCAGCCATACTATCACATGATGTGACAATCCTCATGATTTTGGAAAAAATTGTTATTGTTTCATTTGTCTTTAAACGTTGGTACCCTCTTGCTCTTTAATTTTTGGCCATTTGTAATTTTTTTTCTCATAGATTATCTTCATTTTCCTTCTACCAGCTGCTAAATGGTTTTCCTTTATTCATTTTGCTTTGGATTGTTTGCTGCTCCATTTAAATGTTATTTGTTTAGTCTGCATTGTACATCTTTATTTGTAACTAATTTGCCTGTACAATAATATGAGTATATACACCTTCAATACAGTTGTTCTTGTGCACACCTCCCCTGTTGAGTTGATCAAGTTCTTCTCTCAGAACTCTCCTGTTCATCATGATTTAATAATACATTTGTTCAGTAACTTCATCACTTTCACTGCCATAGTGCAATGTGCCCTCCTTGTTCCCGTCGAATAACTACATCCTTTTATATAAAGTTGTTGTGGTTCTGTTCGCCGAGCTGGAAGTTTTTGTTGCAAACGTTTCGTCTCCTGGCTAGGCGAAATCATCAGTGCTTGGGAGCCTCCTGCGAAGCGCTTCTTTGATGTTTCCTCCGGTGTTTATAGTGGTCTGTCCCTGCCGCTTCCGGTTGTCAGTTTCAGCTGTCCGCTGTAGTGGTTGGTATATTGGGTCCAGGTCGATGAGTTTGTTGATGGAGTTTGTGGATGAATGCCATGCCTCGAGGAATTCCCTGGCTGTTCTCTGTCTGGCTTGCCCTATGATAGTAGTGTTGTCCCAGTCGAATTCATGTTGCTTGTTGTCTGCGTGTGTGGCTACTAAGGATAGCTGGTCGTGTCGTTTCGTGGCTAGTTGATGTTCATGTATGCGGATTGTTAGCTGTCTTCCTGTTTGTCCTATATAGTGTTTTGTGCAGACCTTGTATGGTATTTTGTACACTACATTCGTCTTGCTCATGTTGGGTATTGGGTCCTTTGTTTTGGTGAGTTGTTGTCTGAGCGTGGCTGTTGGTTTGTGTGCCGTTATGGCAGAGGGACAGACCACTATAAACACCGGAGGAAACATCAAAGAAGCGCTTCGCAGGAGGCTCCCAAGCACTGATGATGTCGCCTAGCCAGGGGACGAAACGTTTGCAACAAAAACTTCCAGCTCGGCGAACAGAACCACAACAACGAGCACCCGAGCTACAAATCTTCGCACAAACTTTTATATAAAGTGTTTTCATCCATGATATGATGTCATGATGAGTAAAGGCATGTTATAGTCATAACATTAAGTATGCAAAATTCAGGATAGAACTTTCTGGAACTGCCTTTCCTATTAAAAATAGTCATTAAAAAGGCTGTTAAGATGGCTGGGTTAATTTCTGTGCAGATTATCTCAAATTTCTGAAAGGTTCAACATTAATTGATCATGCGTGGGATGCTCACATTTGAATCAACTTAGCAAGACAAAAATTATTTGTAGAATTTACATCTCCTATTTTTTGAGCTATTTTTTGGGATTCTGAGAACTTAAAAACTATATACTTATATACCTATATTTTACACATATATTTACTATCTCTGAGCTCAAAACTTATCAAGAAAAGCTTTAAAGGAACAAATCAAATCACATGTCATTGTGAATGGATATCATCCATTCTGCATTATGTAGAAATGGCTCCCATATTTCAATTATTCTGGGTGGACAAGAGATGTATTGATCACATGGCCAAAACTGACTACGAATTCTATTACACCCCACCCCGCCAATGAACCAGGGGGAGACCAGTCAGTCTGCAAACAATAGTATAAGAGGGACCATTCCTCCAGCCAGAAGCACCTAGCAACCAGCCAACGAAGGCAATGTGAGGGGGACTAATTTGTTGTTACCTACAAATATTTGTATCTATAGAAGTTCAACCGTAAACATGTCTAAAAATCTAGACTTCACAAATTTCTTTTTTTTAATTTGGTTATGGAATTTGGTTGTGGCTGGCTAAGTCAACATTTATTGCCCATCTCTTAATGCCCAGAAACCAATTGTTGCCAGTCAGGAGTTACAAGTAGACCAGATGAAGTGAGGATGCCAGACTCCCTTCTCCAAAGGACAGTATTGTTTCAAATGGGTTTTTACAACATTCGACATTGGTTACATAGGAGGCTAGCTTTTTATTCCAAATGTTTTCTGGAATTAAAATTTCACCAGCTGCTTTGTTGGAATTTCCAAAACATTAGCTTAGGTTTCTGGATTACTAATCTAGTGACATGATCACTGTGCCATTACTTCCCCTCATAGCATTCATCCAAGGAGCCATGGGAGAAAATTACTATGAGCCTGTAATGTGTACACCTTAAAGAACTGTCATTCAACATGTGATTATTTCTTGTATTTCTGCAAATAACCCAAAGATGTGCATTATCTACCAAAACCATCTTGACTTTTTGGATGTCTATGGATGTGGGGGAAATGAATGCGTTCCATTGAGTTTAATTTTCAGTGCTTTGTGGGAATAAACATTCCCTTTTCTTCTGATTTAAATTTATCAGAAAGTCTACTTTGTATTTATTAGTGAAATTCTCAACACTGTTTATAACACTTCCTCTAAATACATCTTGTGCAGACAACTGAAAAGTGAAGAGAAAGGGAAAAAGTTCTCCCAGCATCTCTCTCCATCTGTAACAATGAAGTATGGAACAAAGACAATTGCATTTGGTGGGAATTAAGGCAGAAGATTTTAGAATAATGCAATATTCATGCACAGCACAGATCCAGTAAAGTAATCCAATAAATTATGGAATTCGAGAGCGCTTACTTGTGCCTTATTAATTACACTCTTTCGCTTCATTTTGTTACTTTTTTGGCATAAATGCAACTCAGGCATTGAACTTTTATCCTTGAAACCCAAATTTGCATTTATATCTCATTAGAAAAAGAAAATTTGATCGCTTACAAGATTCTAAATAAAGCATTCAGTTTTAGTTTTTAACATGATCTAATGGGCTCAGAACTGGAAGCTGGCATGAATAAAATGCTCGGTTACAATGGAAGACTTCAGGTTACAATGTTTAATAGTCAAAATCTGTAGGTTACATTAAGTACAGAGTTTGACAATGTGAAAATGAACTAAAACAATGCAATGTGGCAAATATACCATTAATAACTAAGCCACGGAACTGGAAACACATTAATACAATTTATGAAAATTATTGAAATATATTAACATACAAAAAATATTTACTAATTTTTTCATAAGGAATTCTCCATTTTCCTTTGGTAGGGCTTTCTCAAGATACTTAAATGAAAGCTGTAAAGCTAAATTTTCCTCCAAAAATGAGTCAAAAAAAGATCACCTCACATCTAAATACTTCTACGTATCTTTATTCTTCAAATATCTATTTCAGTCACTAATCATACTCTTCTCATATATGTCTGCCAGTTAGATTTGGAAGATGAGATCTTCCATACAGATTCATTTGACCCGCAAATATAAATCTTGACAGCGCAGTTTGAAAATCTGGGCTGAGATCGGTGACATCAAATCCTCACACACTGTGCATCACATACAAATCTTGAGTAGACATATACAGTAATAGGGAATGTGTTATCAGTGCTAGTTCATACAAAGTTCACAAAGAGTCATTTGATTCTGCAATTAGAAAACCATTTTCTCCTCTTGCTTTTCTTTCAGCAGGTACAGAGGTTCTCATAATTGTTTAGATTGTATTTTCTGCAAAATCAGATTAAGAGGAACAAAGTAGAGATCCCTAGGAAGTTGAACTACATAAGAAGTGCATTGAACTGCTGATTGCAGAAAGCCAGGGTTACAGGTATCAGGGACTACAGATCCATATAAAAGTGCTTGCATTATCCAAGTGACTTGACTCAGCTCTCTAGTCCACAAATGTATAGACAGGATGTTGCAAGCAATCATCAAATTTACAGAAGGCATTCCATAGGATTTTACTTAAGGAGCATACCGCACCCAATAAATAGAAAACCAGCAGCCAACCGGAGAGAAAATACATACTCTATTCAAAATCTAAAATAATCGCAACAAACAAACTTGAATGGCTTGCTACCCCTTAATTAAAAACCAAAATAAAAGTTTTCAGTAAGCTACTGCATAATACTCTGACAACATTGAAGATGTATGGAGGGTAAGGGGGTGCAGGCAGCTCATGTTCCCTGGATGGAAACTCTGTTGGAAGTTGACACGACCAGAATAACCCCATGCCCCCTACCCCTGCCAAAACATGCCAGGCCAAAATAATTAGTGGGCACTGGGTCTTATGCCAATTAGTGGGAACAAGTCCTAACTTTGGAGATGACAACCAATCTGCATGATTGGTAGATCTATCAGTCCTGGCAACACCAGAGCTCAGGAGTGGGCACAGTGGAGATTGCATGAAGAACAAGGAATTTTCATCGCTGCCCCAGAAAGTTAAATCCCTGGCTTTTAGCGTGGATGCACCCCAGACCCCAGGGAGAGATGCTGGGGTATGGGAAGCCAGGTTCTGGAAGGCAGGCAGGGTGGAAATGTGGGCACTAAATTGTTAATAAACTTGGCAATGGCAACCTATACAGTGCTGATAAATGACAGATAGGGTGGTTTAATTATCAGTCTATGAAGAGAATAACATTTGTATCTTAACCACTGACTTATGTATTTTAGAGATAGAAGATTGTGAAGATGGTGTCAGAATGTAAATTATCCACCATTTTTATTACAGATGTTGATATTTCGGTATTGATATTCTTGTAGCCTATTTCTATGATCCAGTGGTGAATGTGCATTGAATCATTGGTGTCCGGAGTAAACAAGTGTTAAGTTGCCGACCCAGGGAAGGGTTAGCATACAGAAGGGAGAGTTAGTGGAGATTTGGAGTCTCTCTTTAATGCATACAGGGTATCCCTAAATAAAGATTCCCCTCCATACTGTCCCATGTTTTCAATGTAGGTCTTTAAAAATGATCAATTCCATCCAACTGGCCACTTCAGTGATATCATGGCATGAGCTGCATATGATTGAAGTCAATAGGTTCTTTTAACAAGCCTAATTGACCTTTAATTGTTTATCTGAATATGGAAGATGGGCAGCTGATTTCAAAATAGACCGACCTAACATGCAATGGACATGTGTTTGGTGTAGCTGGGAACATAGTAGGTTAACTATCTGATCTATTTAATGTGCCCCCTGCTGAAAACAATCCTAGCTTTGGCAAGAAAAATTCAGCCCATGGAATCCATGGACATGTAGCAGGATCAAAAACAAGCTAATTACAAACAGCAAATAGTGAATAGTGGTTAAAGGTAGTTACTAAGACTGCCAGAAGGTGGAAAGTGGGGTTTCAAAATTATCAATGCCCTATATTTTAGTCCCCTCTCTGCAACATCACATAATTTCCAGGGTTTAAATAATTTGAGAACTGGACAAAGTATTCAATGTGTGGCTGCTTCAAGCATCAGATGGCAAATTCAGGTGTAAATCTAAAACTGCTTACCTTCACGAGGTATACTTGGCAGTCACTGACATAATCATATTCCAATCCATCAAAACTACGATAATGACGATCACTGTAGATGGTGCATACTGCAGGACACGGGTGGTATGTGCAATTAAAAACTCCTCGTAGGCAAACACTAAGAAAATAATGAATTATTTAACTTCAAAAGGAGAGCATTAGGCTACACTGAAATTTCTTTCCATTAATAAAAAGAAACTAAGTGAACTGTTAAATTTTGAATGATCACCTTCAGTAAATGTGACTTTATTTCAGTATCATCTAGCGAAATAGTAACAACATAAAACAGTGTTGGGAAATGGAGCACAAATTGCTTTCTCTCATGGGTTGTGGGCTACCCAGGCTTAGCCAACATCTGTTCCTAGGCCACTTCAGAATCAACCATATTGCTGTATGTCCGAAGTTATATGTACACCAGACCAGGTAAAGATGGTACCTAAAGGACATTAGTTAACTAAATGGGTTTTGAATAACAATTAATGATGGTTTTAGCTTTCAATCTCAGGTGTTAAACTGAAGTCAAATACCATCAGCAACTATGATTTGAACTTGTATCCCTAAAGCATTAGCCTAAGTTTCTGTATTACTAAACCATAACCACTACACCACCATTTCTCCCACAAGAAGTAGAATCAGTGAAAAATCATAGCGATGTACTTTGTATTTGCCTAGTTGTGGAGAGAGAGTCGTGGGAGCGCCTGATATTTGCTTGCAAATCTATGCATAACTGTGGACCAGTCAGGCTGGTGCTTAGAAAACCTGCTCAGAATTTTTGAATTTGTAACATACCGTGGTAATACTGTGATAAAAAGATCAAAGCAGCTCTATCACTTATGACTTGTCATAGTTAACAAGAGAAAATGAAATATAAATATTTTTAATTAATTACATAATGTAAATCATAAAGCTTTCAGTAATAGCTCAATTTAATTTTTAAAATTGATTTGGACATACCAGGTGTAACATTCTGTAGAAACCACTTCACCTGGTAAATATTCCTGACCTTTCCAACTGCATGGACAATTTTCAGACAAATAACAGTCTTCACCATGTTTAATGAACCTATAGCATCATTGAAAGAAAGCGAAAAGGATATTGTTAAATTCTGCACATACTTTATGATTCTGGGCAGTGAGTTTCTTCAGTGTCTTTCCATCTCTATAGCTTTACAGAACTCCTTTTATGGATGTAACTGAACTTTCATTGAAGACATGGCAATGATATGACAGAAACTCTCAGGAAATTCATCCCCATAAGTCTGGGAGCCTTATACATTTACAGAGCCTTTTGTTGACAGCTATTGCATTTGAAATGTGAAACTGCTTTAAACTATGTCAGATTTCTTTTGGTCATGTGTATATTTGCAACAACAATACTGGGGAATTACTTAAATACTTTCAGTCTACTTTCATAGACCTTTTCACCAGTTGCAATTATCAGTTGCTGTGAAGCTATGTTAAGGTTAATTACATTAACTTACAGAGGAAAGTTAATATCATTTGTGATATCTATATATTTGCCTTGCCATAGCACATAATCTTCCTTCACCATGTAATTTTATTGGCCTTGTTAATGTGGTCTGAACCTATATGGCTACTGAAAAATGGGTAAACGTGAAAATAAATTCCTGAATCTCCAGAGATAAATAGTTGGTTGTTTTTTTTTATTTTGTTATCAAGAAATTAATGCCTGATGTTACCTTGTGGGTTTACAAGAACCTAATACATTTTCACCTTTGTTATAATCAAAATCAAATTTATTTGTAATGACAAGCAATAATTTACATTCATATCACAATTTTAACATAGCTATAATCCCCAAAGCGCTTCATGAATCTGTCACTGAGAAAAGGTCACCAAGACAAAGGAAGGAAAAAATAAGAGGAGGAACCAAATCTCTGATGAAAGGAGTTGTTTTAGTAAAGTCTTAATGCAGTTGCACAAAGTAAACAGGTGGAAGAGGCTATGAGAGGAAAGGCTAAGTCAGAGGCACAGACAATTTGAAAGGACATTTTAGGGCTACAGAAGTTAGAGGTAAAGACCACAAGGTCATTATTGTTTTAAACATAAGAATGAAAGTTTCATATTGGATTCATGGGGTCCAGAAGCCAATGTAAGTTAGCAAGGACAGGCATGTGTGATAATAGAATATGGGAGGTCAAATTTATAGGGAGTGGTGGATGGAAGAGCATTGATATAGTTAAGTCTGGAGATGACAATGGATCATAGTTTGTGTAACTAATGAGTTGAGACAGGCAATGTAATGATGGTGGAAGAAGGAATCATTGTGACAGAAAGAATATGGGATTAAAAACTTGTCTCCAAGTTAAATAGGAAGCTGAGATGACCAATCGGATGTGTCAGCCTGAGACATTGGTCAGCAAGATAGATTGAATTGATGCCAAAAATACAACATTGATGACAGGAAACAGAGATGATGGCTTCCATCTTCCTAATGTATAACTGGCAAAGATTGAGAATCAAAGGGGTGCCTTCTCATTATGGTACATGGATCCTTTTTACTGAACAGGTTCAATCATGTTTCAACCTAATGTGCCTTCATTCCCTTTGGTCCTAATGCTAGTGAAAGGTGCTGGCATGGTGGATATCAGTTTCCTGTGAAATTCCCACTTTTTCCAACTTTCCTGGATTAGAAGTGTTATGTTTGACTGCATAAAGCAACCAATCACTCAGTAAATGGCTGTCATAAGGAAAATAGTCACTTTGGAGATCTTCATTTGGTGCTGCCAGTTCTTGCATAATGTATCACGTTAGCACTGACCGTTGCTAACCCTCCTCATTTTCAAGCTCTGTATGACTTGCATTTCTTTAAAGAACCGATATGATTACATATCCTTCGTGGAAACAATACCATATATCCAGGTGGTCAATCAGCTCTTAAATATTTCAATACACTTACCCAGGAGGACAAACACAACCTGAAATACATGGAGTCATGGGTGAACAAGTAATATTCATCATAAGGTTTTCACAAGTGACTTCACACGCTGCTCCCATCCAAGGCAGGCCAGGCTGAGGATCTGTACAGTCGAAATATCTCTTATTGTTAGGACACTCCACAGGTTCAGGTTCTGAATAAAATCAATACAATGCTTCTTGTTATATAGTTCACAATTGAAATGGACATTTATGAACTGAAATTGTTTTTATCAAATTGGTAAAAGTATTATGACTAAGCATGAATTTGATCAGATGGGCTAATGGGCTGAGGTGTGGCAGATGGAGTATAATTTAGGTAAATGTGAGGTGCTGCATTTTGGAAAGATAAATCAGAACAGGACATGGTAAGATCCTGGGGAGTGTTGCTGAATAAAGAGACCTTGGAGTGCAGGTTCATAGTTCCTTGAAAGTAGAATCGCAGGTAGATAGGATAGTAAAGAAGGCATGTGATATGCTTTCCTTTATTGGACAGACCATTGAGTATAGGGTTTGAGGGATCATATTACAGCTGTACAGGACATTGGTTCAGCCACTTTTGGAATATCGTGTGCAATTCTGATCTCCCTCCTATCGGAAGGATGTTATGAAACTTGAAAGGGCTCAGAAAAGATTTACAAGGTTGTTGCCAGGGTTGGAGGATTTGAGCTATAGGGAGAGGTTGAATAGGCTAGGGTTGATTTCCCTGGAACGTTGGAGGCTGAGGGGTAATATTATAGAGGTTTATAAAGTCATGAGGGGCGTAGATAGGGTAAATAGACAAGGTCTTTTCCTTGGGGTAGTGGAGTCCATAACTAAAGGGAATAGATTTAGAGTGAGAGGGGAAATATTAAAAAGGGACCTAAGCAGCAACATTTTCACACAAAGGGTGGTGCATATATGGAATGAGCTGCTAGTGGTGGAGGCTGGTACAATTGTAACATTTAAAAGGCATCTGAAAGGGTATATGAATAGGAAGGGTTTGGAGGGATATGAGTCAAGTGCTGGCAAATGGGACTAGACTTGTTTAGGATATCTGGTCTGCATGGACAAGTTGGATCGAGGGATCTGTTTCCATGCTGTACATCTCTATGACTCTCTAACTCTACTTGTATTTTTAAAATATAATGGTGTGTGTGTGTGTATATATATATATATATATATATATATATATAAGGCTGAATCCTAAATTTCTTGAGCTAAGAGAGAGTTGTGCCATGTTTTGGATGGATTTCTGTCACAAACCTGGTGAGTTTTCTTGCTATAATTTACCAAATTGACCTCATTAACCACCTACTCCACCCCAAGGCAACACTCATATCTGATTCCAGTCCCATCTCACCATGCGCCTTTCCCAGCATTTATTACCCATCTCTAGTTGCCCTTGAAAAAGTAGTGGTGAGCTTCCTTCTTGAAATGCTGCAGTGCATGTGTTGTAGGTTGACACACAATACCTTTAGGGAGGGAATTGGAGGATTTTGACCCAGCAACAGTGAAGGGATAACTATATAAACCCAAGTCCAGATGATGATTGACTTGGAGGGGAACTTGCAGGTTGTACATTACTGTCCTGTACCTGCTGTCCTGTCCTAGATGGAAAGGGTCGTGGGTTTGGAAGGTGCTGTCTGAGGATCTTTGGTGAATTTCTGCAGTAGATAGTACACACTGCTGCCACTGAGCGTCAGTGTTGGAGGGAGTGTGGCTTAGTGGCAATCAAGTGGCTACTTTATCCTGCAGTGTGTCAAGTTTCTTGAGTGCTGTTGGAGCTGCACCCATCCAGGCAAGTGGGGAGTATTTCATCACAATCCTAACTTGTGTCTTCCACATGGTGGACAGGCTTTAAAATCTCACTGTGCCACCTGGACAAGCTGCACTATATGGTTCCATGTATTTGCCCTGGGCATGGCAGATAGGGGTAAATTGGTGCCTGCTCTGAAGGTCCTGCTGGATTGGTTGGTGCAGAGACTGGACAAACTCTTCCCCCAGCACCAGCAGAGCAAGCCACCCCTGTTCCATGCTGCCACCTGGGTTAAAACAGTCTCAGCCATCTAGAGGAAGGCTCAGCACTGTAGGAAGAAGGTCAATCAATTTTCTCTACACTGTCAATTGCTACTATGTCTGTCCAGTACATATCCCTCAATGACTTTTTTGCTGAAGTATCTACCTCCCACCAAGGTTCAAGCTTTAGCAGTCTCACTAATGCTTGTAACATTTTCCCTACCCACTCTCACCCAACCCCCAACACCACTACCCCTCTGTGCCTTCTGCATCACCTAATCACTTGTTTGAGATACTTCACCAAAACTAACAGCTGTGCCGCTCACTTCCATCTCCCACGCGCTCTCTCATTCCAGGAGGAAAGCTGTCCCCTGTAGAGCAGCAACTCAGCTCTTCATTCCTTATACGGACAGCCTCCTGACTTTGACCATTCCGAGTGACTGGCTGATTGTGTCCAAGCCTCTGGCGTGGTATCAGAGGCTGCCCCTAACGTGCTGTGCAGGGATGCTCTGAACGATGGTAGTCCTCCTTGAGCTGACAGAAGCCCACTGACAACCATGACTAGCTTCCTGCCTTTGTGTCTGTCCTAAATAGCAAGGCAGAAGTAAGATGACCAAGTGCAAAAAGGCAAGACAAGGCAGAGATGCTGTGAGCATCCAGGTAAGCTCAAAGTGTGTGTGAGCCATGACAGACCAGAGATGCAGGATAGAAGTGGGTACTGCAGATGCTGGAAATCAGAGTCTAGATTAGAGTGGTGCTGGAAAAGCATAGCAGGTCAGGCAGCATCTAGGGAGCAGGAAAATTGACGTTTCAGGCAAAAGCCCTTCATCAGGAATGAAGGCTTTTCCAGCACCACTTTAATCTAGACAAGCGATTCAGCCTGGTCCAGGTCATAAGCTGGGTGCATGAGCTCACATTGTTCTTGCTGCAGCATTACAATGATAGGGGCTGGTGTACACTAAGGCACAACACTGAAATGCAGACGCAGCCTGCATTGGAAAAATGACATCAGGGTTCTTAAAGGCTGGTACCTACCTAATGCCAAAGTCTGAGGGTCAGGGTTTGTGTGTGTATGTGTCTGGTATCCAACCTGGAGGTCCTTTGGAGCAACCAATGAGCCACATCGGCCAGATACTCACTGCTTTCCTTGTCGAGTTTTCTCAACATCTAGCTTACTTGGTTAGTTTACTGAGAGAAAGCTGAATATGAATGTGGCAAGTTGGGATATTAACCAGGTGTTTAACAAGCGACAATCCCACTTAACTGGCAATTTGCCACAGCCTCGTGAGAAACTCACCATGCTGCTCATCGAAAGTATAAAAGATGCAGCAAGGTGATCCCAACATTGAGATTGACCTCTTCAGACATCTCATCAGAATCTGCCACAAATCTTGCCATAGCCCATGCCACTCAGACTCCAATAAGGTCCTATGACATTAAGTTGCCTTTGCTGGAGCAGACTCAAGCACTCTCTCTTCATTTCCCCCTCAGACATCACCTCATCCAACCCATCCAGCAGGCAATATTGGATGGCTTGAGACCCAAAACAGAGGATAATTGCCACTTTTTTACTCTTCTTTGTACCCAGCAATTAAGTGTTCCCCATGAAGAAAAGGACAGTGAAACTGATCTTATGAAATATCTACTTGCTAGATCATTTTAATCCTCATCCTCAGAATATCAAACAAAATTATATTATGATTACAAAGGCGATAGAGGGGGAGGCAATGGCCTGGTGGTATTAATGCTGGACTGTTAATCCAGAGATCCAAGTAATTTTCTGGGGACCAAGGTTTGAGTCCTGCAACAGCAGATGATGGAATTTGAATTCAATAAAAATCTAGAATTAAGAATCTAATGATGATCAGGAATCCATTGCCAATTGTCAGGAAAAGCCCATCTGGCTCACTAATGTCCTTCAGGGAAGGAAACTGTCATCCTTACCTGGTCTGGCCTACATTTACTCCAGACCCGCAACGTGGTTTACACTTAACTGCCCTCTGGGCAATTAGGGATGGGCAATAAATGTTGCCTGTCTAGTGATGCCCTCATCCCATGAATTTTTTTTTTTAATTGTTTGGTTATTTGCTTGAGTATTACTGTTGGCAGCATTTGATCAAATAGAATTCCAATGAAAAATGAAGTTGGACTATGATAATCATGATCCAATAATACATATTCTATAATAATAGTGTGTTTTCCCTCAGCAGGCACTCCGAGAATAAATAATAAGGATTGAAAATAGAAGTCAACCAGAACATTCCATTTATTTTTGCTCAAAATAATTTTAGGATGAATTGCAGGTAAAACTTCTCTATAAATACAGTTTACCTTCCAATCAACTGTATTTTATGAAATTATGTGATAGTGTTAATGATGAGAAATCATAACATACCTGGCTCCACAGGTGTACACGTCACCCTCCCATTCCTACACAAGCTAAAAAAAAAATTAACCGGATGAATATTATTTGCCATTGTTTAAAGTTTTAAGAATTAATAAAGCAAACCTGAACTGTAACAAAACTACACAGGGTTGCATTGGATATACGGCAGAGAAATAAGCCATTCAGCCCAGTTACACCCTGCCAGTGTTCATGGTCCAGTTCAATCTCGCCCCATTCTTCCTCCTTGAAATCTATCTGAACCCTTCATTCCTTTTTTTCCTCATGAGCGTCCTCTTAAATATATCTAGCTGATTCAATTTAATCACTCCATGGTTAATCACTCCATCGCACCACTCTCTCGATAATAAATGTTCTTGTGAATTGGATTTATTGAGGATTATATTGATGGATTCTAGTAATATTCGACATCACAACAGGAAATATTTTCTCTGAGTCCACTCAAACAAAACATTTCAGAATTTGGTATTAGGTTACCTTCAGGCGTTTTTCAGGAAAAAAAAGAGACACAGTCAATCTTTTCCTGATATCTATGTCCACACATTCCCAGAAAAATCCTTGTAAAATCTTTTCCCCATTGTCTGTATATCCTTATGGAGCATTAAGATTAGGTTCCCTACAGTATGGAAACAGGCCCTTCAGCCCAAAAGATCCACACTGGCAATCCAAAGAGTAACCCATGCAGACCCATTCCCCAACTTTTACCTCTGACTAACACACCTAACACCAGGAGCAATTTAGCATGTCCAGTTCATCTGACCAGAACATCCTTGGACTGTAGGAGGAAACTCATACAGACAGTCACCTGAAGCTGGAATTGAACCTAGGTCCCTGGTGCTGTGAGGCAGCAGTACTAGCTACCGAGCCACCATACCACCCCATTAAGAACTGCATGCAGTGATCTACATGTTGTTTAACCAAATTGGTATGTGCTTAACATCATTTTCTGGCTGATCAATTCAATCCCTCTGGAAATAAAACCTCATGCTCTGATTGTTTTTCTTTTTTATGATCTTGCTAACATATGGGGTAATTTTCAGTGACTCATGCATTTGTATTCTGAGTCTGCTTTGTTCCTTTATTCCATCTAGATGTGTGTCTTCTGAGCAACCTCATTATTCTTCCTACCCAAAATATAATGGTTACATTTCTACATGGTGAATTTAAATTGCCAAATCTTTGCCCATTACTGTCTCCCTGCAATTTGTTAAAGTTCTTCTTAGTGTTGACGGTGCTCCCAAACTGGAGTCATTCACAAATTTAAAAATATCATTTTTAAATCCAAAATCCA
This sequence comes from Chiloscyllium plagiosum, assembly GCF_004010195.1. Lineage (NCBI taxonomy): Eukaryota > Metazoa > Chordata > Chondrichthyes > Orectolobiformes > Hemiscylliidae > Chiloscyllium > Chiloscyllium plagiosum. The sequence continues at coordinate 42,516,647 of NC_057728.1, read as the reverse complement.
TATGCTCTATATAAATAAAATTGTCTATTTTCTGAAATAACAGCATGATATTAATAACGAAACCCATATCAGCCTGAAAATATTTTAATCAATTTGTTGTACCATATTTTGGAAAATCATTTAAGCTATTTCATACAAGAACATATCAAGTACCCGAAGCAATCTCAGAAATCCAATTAAACACTATCCCTGACTCAGCAGAGGTTTAGAAACATGATCTCATTTTCATAATCCTCCATCCCAGTTGCAGAATAGAGCCTGAATGGCAATCTTCAACAGACAAAGAACAAGAATCATACCATGGTCCCGAGTTACTGTACGTGACTTCTCCTGCCTGAAATATTCCTCCCATAAAGTGACAGGAACACTGAGATCTAGAAGAGGCATATGGGATACACTGAGCTATTTTTATTATTTATTGACCATATAACAACATCATCATCTAAATATCAAGACAACAGTAAGTAGGCTTTAAGAAATTGTGTCCTCTGAAGTTCTGAAAAATTCCAATTTACTCTTTAAGGCAAGAATATTAGTCATTCTGGAGAAGGAACAATGGCTCATGTTTTCACACTTAAAATAAATTCTTTGGTTAAGATTAATACCAGATCCACAAATGTGGGTCATGTGAAGCTGTTTTCATGCAGTAAAATAGAATTAACTGGAAAGAAATCCAACAGCCTTGTGGCGTGTGAAAAAGAATTAACATTTAAAGTCCTTCTCACCCTTTATTTTGGAATAGAAGAGTAATAACCAACTCAGAACGTAACCCTCCTTCTCTCATCATAAATACTACCAGTTCTGTTGAGATTGACATCGGAAGACAGTACATCATAGCATGTGCCAGGTTTCATGGTTTGTGCCAGATCGCAGCATGGGGAATGCCAAGTCCCAACATGGTGAGTGCTAGGTCCCACAATGTGGAGTGCAAAGTTCCATCATGGCCTGTGCAGGTTCCACCATGAAGAGTGCCAAGTCCCACCATGGTCTGAGCCAAGTCCCCAGCATGGCCTGTGCCAAGTCCCATGCGGCCTGTGCCAAGTCCCACTATGGAAAGTGGCAACTCCCAACATGGTCTGTGCCAAGTCCCACTATGGAAAGTGCCAAGTCCCACCATGGCCTGAGACAAGTCCCCATCATGGATGGTGCCAAGCCCCACCATTATTTATGGCCTGAGCCAAGTCCCACCATGGTCTGGACCTTCACCTTGCAATGGATAAAATATTTGCATCAGCTGGATGAAAGTGGCCCTTAGGGCCTCAAAAGGCTGAAGTACGAGCAAACCCACCCAACACATCCCTGAAATATTGCAGGCAGATTGAGGAGGGTGTATATGCAGCAGGAAGATCACTCTGTGGATTTCATGTGGTGGACTAAGATAAAAGCCAGCTCAGTATTACAGGCATGGAACATTACTTCGATTTCCATTATGGGCTTTTGCAACCCAAAACCTTTCTAGAGTCTGGACTGTGATTGAGCCAGAAGGATTGAGTCATACAAAGAGATCAAACTGAAAATTTAAGAAGATATTTTCCTCAAAGACAAGGCAAAGGTTTGGCATTTAGCATCTTTCTGATCTCCAGGAAGATTCCCAAATGTTGGTAAACTGACACGATGTTTTCAGGACTGTTTGTATGTAAAGGTAAAATCACTTTAGCCTGACCAGACCCTAGGGCTGCTCTCTCATTAGAGAGAGATGGCTGGTGGTAATTTAATTTGAAGATCACCATGCCTCAGACAAGGGCAGAGGCTGAGGAGCAGAAGCCTTCACAATAACCTTATCCAGTGCAGGAACTGAACTCATGCTGTTGGCATCACAAGCTTGCTTAATGTTTAGACAGGTTTCGTTTTTGATGTGACTGCAGTCTCCAGAAAAAAATGAGATAATAGACAAAAGGTGATGAAGTAAATGTGATAAAATAGTTCAGTTTATTGCTGAGCAGACCTGATGAGCTGGGATTAAATAGAACCAAAACAAACTTACTGCACGACACAGCGACGCAATATCTCATCATAGAATGTTCCATTGGGGCAGTTGCAGCCTTCCGCACAATCATCACCACAAACTTCATTTACAGAAAGTGACTGGCAAGTCCGCCCACAAGAGGAGGAACAAATATGGTATAACATATTAGCTGGGCAGATGATACCTGTATAGCAGAATAATGTCAAGCTGAATTTTATCAAAAGCACTGACAAAATAAACTTATCCTGTACATGACAACAGCAACTTACATTTTTATATGGCCTTTATAATAATAAAACATCCCAAGGTGCTTCATCAGAGAATTATAAAACAAAATATGACACCAGATCATAAAAAGAGTCATTAGGTATATTGCTAAAAGAAGAGACAGGTTTGAAGAGGCTTAGAGGGAGAAAAAAAGGAAGAGAAGTGGAGAGGTACAGAAAGGGAATTCCAGAGTTTAGGGCCTGGGCAACTGAAGGCAAAGTGCATTAAAATTGGAAATGCATAAGAGATCAAAATTAGAGGCAGATGGTTATTTTGGAGAGTTGAGCAAATGGAGGAGATTACAAAAATGGTGTCTAATGCTTTGAAAACAAGGATGAGAATTATTTAATCAAGACATTATTCGACCAGGAGCCAATACAGTTCAGCTCACACTTGGGGTTTAATTATGCAGATTGTCTCTGCAGGTAATGGCCCATCTCCGTAAGATTGCCCAGAGGCAGGAATATGTCAGCCCACTGCCCAATGCAACTTCGAAGAAATTCATTCTCTGGCCCATCCTCAAGCCTGTCTCCTGCTGCCCGCTTTCATAGGACTGGGAAGAATCTGTACTCAATGTGTCAACTAAGTTTCAATTCATGTCAGAATTCTACTGAGTTTGAGAGAAGATTTGTAGCTCGGGTGCTCATTGTTGTGGTTCTGTTAGCCGAGCTGGGAATTCGTGTGGCCGACGTTTCGTCCCCTGTCTAGGTGACATCCTCAATGCTTGGGAGCCTCCTGTGAAGCGCTTCTGTGATGTTTCCTCCGGCACTTATAGTGGTTTGTATCTGCCGCTTCCGGTTGTCAGTTCCAGCTGCCCATTGCAGTGGTCGGTATATTGGGTCCAGGTTGATGTGCTTATTGATTGATTCGGTGGATGAGTGCCATGCCTCGAGAAATTCCCTGGCTGTTCTCTGTTTGGCTTGTCCTATAA
>NC_057728.1:42480441-42511717 GCF_004010195.1 Chiloscyllium plagiosum | reverse complement strand
GATCCAGACACTCTATACAATCAACACAGGAGTTCTTGGACATCATCAGAAATATACACATTAACAAGGAAGAAACTATGGTCTCATTCGATGTAACGGCACTGTTCACCTCTATCGACAAAATCCTAGCCAGAGAAACAATAGCTGGACATACAGAACAGACAACAAGACGGTGAACCTATCAACAAATACAGCATACTCAAACTACTGGACCTGTGCCTCACAACACACTTCACATTCAACAACTAAATATATGAACAAATCAACGGCACACCCCGTGAGCTCACCCATCTCTGGACTCATAGCAGAAGCGGTAATGCAAAGATTAGAACAAACAGTCTTACCGCAAATACAACCCAAACTCTGGGTCAGATATGTAGATGGACAAACAGGAAGACAGCTAACTATCCGCATCCATGAATACCAACTAGCCACGAAACGACACGACCAGCTATCCTTAGTAGCCACACACGCAGATGACAAGCAACATGAGTTTGACTGGGACAATACTAATATTATAGGACAAGCCAAACAGCGAACAGCCAGGGAATTCCTCGAGGCATGGCACTCATCCACAGATTCAATCAATAAGCACATCGACCTGGACCCAATATACTGACCACTGCAACGGACAGCTGGAACTGACAACCGGAAGCGGCAGATACAAACCACTATAAGTGCCGGAGGAAACATCACAGAAGCGCTTCACAGGAGGCTCCCAAGCACTGAGGATGTCACCTACACAGGGGACGAAATGTCTGCAACAGAAATTCCCAGCTCGGCGCACAGAACCACGACAGAATTCTATTGAAGAGAACATTGGAAATAACTCATCCTTGAGCCTTCTTATCAGCCTGATGGTGGCCTATTGAAAGAAACACAGGCCTAGAAGAATGAGAGGCAGTAAGACTTTTTGCCTGGGTTACATTAATTAAACAAAACAGGGAAGTTGGAAAACAGCAAACAAGAAAAGAATTTGTCTTTTTTAGCTGACCATGAAAAACTATGATTATCTTTAACTCTATGATTTTGATTGATAATTTATAAATGCAAAAAATATTAACAGGACATTTTACTCAGTCCAACGGTGTACAAAATTATAGCTACATTTGCAGTCATAAAGTCTGTAAACTAACTGTGTCTTCAATGGAAAGTATGCATTTTTGTTCACAAGTTTGAACACTATACAGCTGCAATACAGAATTTTCCCCTATTAGTACACCCCTTTATTGGCAGTTTAGCTGCTCTGAGTAGTGTGAATTAAATATTCACTCACCTTTCATTCTGTAAAATTTAGTAACTCATCCACAAAAAAACACATTAACATCCTGATTTTTATATGTTTTCAATGGAGAAGTTAACTATATGCTTACAAAAGAGGAAAATATGCCCCAAACTTTAGATCCTTTGCCAATATTAATTGTAACTTTAACAAATAATTTGTAAATTTCAGAAGGTCAAAGCAGTTTTATGAAGATCAGAATAATGGTGAACTTTTTTAACTAATAGCAACTCCTCAAAAAATAGCTGCAATAATCAAAAGCATCTTAAATCTGGTACATTTTCTCAGTCCTATAAATCAAGTGCATCAGTAAAACTTTCCCCATGTTTTATTTTTACCTCCTCAGTTTTATTCTATTCTTTCCCTTTTTGAGTCACATACAATGTCCATACCACAATTTTCCACATCAGCTTCAGTGCTGTGATTAGCCAACTGGAGAAGCATTTCAAGGGAAGCTGAGAGATTCCGTTTCTCTCTCTCAATTATCGTTGATGCTCCAGTTGGCAGTTCGTTGGTGAGCTGGGAATAAAATTAGCTTCTAACTCATCCAGGTGAATTAAGTAACCCTCAGTCAATTTTGAACTGACTTGGTGTCAGTTCTACCTTGGTGTTGAGGACACCATATGAGATATTCAACTTTTAGAAAGTAACACATAGCAAAGATCAGTTTTAATGATAATGCTTTTTTATCGGACCTATCTCAGAGTCAGAGAGTCTGCACATAAACAGACCCTTCGATCCAACTTGTACATGCCAACCAGATATCCAAAACCTAACAAATCCCATTTTTGTTATGGTAAATTCACCCTTAACAACTTACCACAATCTGATGCCTCTGATCTGAAGTCAATGTGAACCTTGTGTTTGGCACAAAGATAAGCATAGTGTGCAAGGGCTGTACACATGCATAAACTACCACATTTGCAAGCATCATAGCGACACTGCTGATAATAAGGGCTGGGATTCACAAATGAATGGCACGGTGCAAAGAGTTCTTGATTGAGAATGTCACACATCGTTGATGAATATAAAGCTGTATGTGAAAATAAGGCAGAAAAAGACTTTAATGTACAGTATCTAAGTAATAATAAATTTACTAACAGAAATGTGTAAGTGAAGAAATATACCACAACATGCATCAATTAAAATTGGATACCATTCTGTTGATTAGTATCACAGGGATCAACCAAGGGGATATTTATTGGAGTTACACAAGCTGATGAAATCTTCCATGCATTGGCATGTAACTGTGGAGTACCTTCAATCATACCTACAGGGGAACTAGAAGTGAAAAGGAAAGAATTACAAATGTATTCTGCAAAGCTTTCCTTAAGCAACAAGTACAGCATAAGACACTCGACACAACTAATTCAGTATATCTTACAGCCGCAGAGACTAAGTCACACTTCACATCCAACAATGTTTCATGCAATTCTGAATATAATATAATGCCCAATTGCTCCATATGCCTAATGACATGCCTAATATCGCAATTTGCATACTTCCCACTAATACTATTTTCATGGATCATGTTTTCTATTTTCACAATAATCTTAGGAGGCCATATAATATAACTATCCCTCAATAATGCCCTGCAACATCATTCCCAGTGTGCCCTGCCACCAGAAGATTTGTCACAGATCTTAAAACTGTCAATCTCAGCACCATCCTTCACCCAGCTCTGTGGAGTCCGAATGGAATGGTGACAGTAATCAAGAGGAAGTCCCACTTCAGCGAATGGTCACCAGCACCAGTAATAGTGCTCTCTACTGAGGAGGGGAGAAGCACTCAACCCACAGTACAATTTAAAATATGGTCAAAGATAAGTTTTTCTTAAAAAAAGTAAAATCACTGCTGATGGAAGGAAAACCTCTCTGACAAAAGTGGTGGACCTGCAGTGGCTATTGGTGGACCCCGATTTGCTTAGTGATGCCACTTCCACTTAGTTGACAGCCTCCACACCTGTTTGAGAGGGGAGGTCGATCCGCAATCAACAAAAAGTTGATATCCTGATAAAAGGCCTTTGTTCAAATCAGCTTCCTGCCCCCTAGTGGTGAGAAGCCAGAACATAGAACATTACAGTGCAGTACAAGCCCTTCGGCCCTCGATGTTGCGCCGCCCTGTGAAACCAATTTGAAGGTTAATGTTAGGGGATAGGACTCACCCCACATTGCTATCCTCTCAATTTTACTGACTGGACTTCCACCTTGTGTGTGTCAAGTATATACGAACTGGATGGTCAAGAATATAATAAGACATAATTAATTTTTTTGTTTGTCAGCTTATTCAGAGGATCCATCCTTAGAGATCGCTGCCTCATAATTACATGGCAGAGTCTCGAGATGGAATACCAGCTCTCTGATGACTGCCAGTATTGTCAACAGAGGGGAACTCCAGCATGAGGCAATTGTGTTCCAAATTCTGGTCAGATCCTGGTAAAAGTTAGCCATCTCCCCTAAGGCTTTCTGAAGATCTGACTGTTCCAAGACCAACCATTACTGAAACTGTGAACCTGGCTGATATTTGACCTTCTCAGCAATGTTATTACACACTTCAGGAGTAGATGGGACTTGAACCCATGTCTTCTTGCTCAGAGAAAGGGCCATTGCCACTGCACCATAAAGGCTCCTCATTATATATGTGATCCTGGATATTTTCTGATCAATATTTTCCAACATACAGCAACATACTTTTCAAGCAGGTGGAACTTGAACTGGGCATCCTGGCTCAGAGATAGGGACACTACCACTACATAACAGGAATCCATATGTGATCACAGTCTTTAATCAAACAATGCTTATCACTTGGGTATCTTAAACAACAAAATCAATTGAAAGAAAACAATGCAGGCCTCTAAAATTCTTGCCATAGCTTTGACTGATAGTTACCTAGAATGTACTGTGAATCCTACTGAAAGGAATATTCATCATGGAACAAAAAAAGACTGTCCTGGAACTGACATCAACTAAAAATCTACAAACTATTTGTGTCTACAAAGCTTTAAAACTACACTAGACAGTATTTTTACAGATAGCCAGTTACATAACAGCATAGTAACTCATTGACTGTCTGTGTGGGATTTGCACATTTGCCCTGTGTCTGAGTGGGTTTCCTCCCACAGTGCAAAGATGTATGGGTTAGGTGAATTGGCCATGCTAAATTACCTTTGTGTCCTGCAGTCTAAGTCGATTAGCTGTGCGAAATGTAGGGATATAGAGGAGGGGGGGATCCTGGGTGGGATGCTGTTTGCAAGCTCAGTGTGCACTCAATGGGCCGAATTGCCAGCCTCCACAGTGTAGGGTTTCTTGATAATACACTATGACAAATCATATCAAGTATATAATATCATGTGCTCAGACCATTTTCATAATTAGAAACCAAATCAGAGACAGATACATTGGTTAACCTTTATGCAAAAGGTGAATCTTTATAAGAGCAGTAGAGACTCACAGGAAGTCATCTCGTAAGTTTCCATTGTATGTTCCACATAGGCCCACTGTGTTTCCTCTCCAACAATTATCAAGCTGGAGATATAACCTTCCACCTTCTTTATCAAACTGCATCGAGAGACCAAAGTTTGTTTTCACTTGCAGAAATATAGATGATAATCTACGTATTTCAAATATTCCTGCAAGTAACAAGATCTGGAATTAACAAAATACTCGAGCTAAAAATGCATATTCCACGAGAATGTTATATCTACACAATAGTAAACAAAATCAATTATACATTATGTTGTAAAAATATTTTAGCAATCTAAGGTAAAGTATCAAGACAGCATTATTATGTGCAGCTTAATTAAGCTATCTTGTCTGAAAACAGATCTAATTTTATGGGCAGAGGAGCTTAAAATGGCAACTGCTACTATTATGTTAAGAGAGTTCTCATACTTGGATACTAACCAACAATTCAGAAATGTTTGTTGTGGAAAATTGTTCAAAACAACCGTGATAGAACAGAGACTCTTGAGGTTATGTACACTAAAATGGACATATGAAACTTATTATAATTGACACATAAATATAACTTCTCTGTTCATTTTCTCACATTCTCGTACACTGTGTCAATTTGCAATGGTGTGGAAAACATGGGTGGTGCCTGCCTAAAACAGGCAAGTGCTTAATGTAAATAATAATTTAGAGAAAGGGGACATACAGCATACAATGTTTCAATGTGTTGTCTTGCGTGGAATATTCATTCCAAGTTACACCGCAGTGACAGGACATCAAAAGCATTCCAATATGATCAACAGTTAGTGTATAATGACTATAATTACTAAAGTGTATTATCCATGTCAACAGCTCTTGAACATGCAATAATGCAATGCAACCATAATCAGAGGGGCATTATGAATCTATAATCTACTACAATTAGGTCTTTAGTCATTATGAAAAATATGGAGGTTGAAGCTAATATACTACTAGGTGAATACTGGAGTTGAGCTGCTAGCAGGAAGGATAAAGGGGCAAATTTGGAAACAGGTTAATTGGATGTTTGGGCAAGAAAATGGCAGATGCAGCATAAGTGTATGAAGTTATTCACTTTAATAAGAAAATTTAAAAGCAGAATGTTTCCTTAGTGATACAAAACTTGGAAATTTTTGGTTATCCTAAGAAGCATAGATAGGGTGAATAGTCAAGGTCTTTTCACCAGGGTGGGGGAGTCCAAAACTAGAGGGCATAGGTTTAAGGTGAGAGGGGAAAGATATAAAAGGGGCAACGTTTTCATATAGAGGGTGGTGCATGTATGGAATGAGCTGCCAGAGGAAGTGATGGAGGCTGGTAAAATTACAATATTTAAATTGCATCTGGATGGATATTTGAATGGGAAGGATTTAGAGGGATATGGGCCAAATGCTGGCAAAAGAGATGAGATTAATTTAGGATATCTGGTGGCCATGGACAAATTGGATCAAAGGATCTGTTTCTGTCCTGTACATCTCTATGACACTATGATTCAGAAGGACCTGGACATGCTTGTGCAAAAATAACAAATAGATAACAACAAGCAATTAGGAAGGCAAATGATATGTGAGTTTTTGTAACAAAAGGAAGTACAAGGTAAGGATGTATAGCTGCTATTATATTGATCATTGGTGAGACCACTCCTGGAGTATTCGATTTGGCCCTCATGAGCCAAGGAAGCACATACCTGTCTTGGACATTACTAGACTGATGTCTAGAAGAAGGGAATTGTTTCATGAGTAAAGGCCAAGCATATATTATGGCAAGTTTAGAAAAATGAGAGGTGATCTAGCTGAAATATAAATTCTCAGGGAGCATGACAGTTTAGATGCTAAGAAAATGTTTTCCATGTTGAGGAAATTTAGAACATAGCATCACAGCATAAAAATAAAGGGTCAGCTGTTTAGGACTGAGAAACAAAGAAATGTTTTGTTCAAAGGGTAATGAATCTTCAAAATTCTCTACAAAGGAGAGTTGTGCCTTCTCAATTATTGACTACGTTCAGGATTCTGTGTATGCGAAGTATGCCAGAAGTGTGGAGTTGAAATAAAAGATCAATCATGATTTTACTGAATGATAGAACAGGTTAGGAGGGCCCAATTGCCTACTCAGCTCTAATTTCTTCTATTCCAGGGAACATGGTGTAAGTTTAAGTTGGAAGAATGAAATGATTGATCATAATATCATTAGGTTTAGGATCGTTGTTAAAGAGGGCAATGGCAAGGGAAAACGGAGCAAATTATCTACATGATTGATGATACTGAAATGGTACTTTTTCATTTTATCCCTTTCCACATCATTTTCCAGCATCTACAAATGCATTGAGAACTGGAACATATGTTCACTGAGCTTGAGAAATCTGGTAAAACAAAGATGTTCTCGCAAAAATGCTCTGAAATTGTTGTTTACAGTTGTGAATAATAACGATTATGGCACTTGACAGGCAAATTATTAGTTCAAAATCCCATCATTAAAGTTGTGAAACTGAATTCAATAAATTGAATTTAATAAGAGAAAGACAGCATGAAAGTTTCCAAATTTCTGTTAAAAATCTAAGCTCAATTGTACCCAGCAGGGAAGAAAAACTGCCACTCCTACTTCTACCGGTATATGGGTCTACTTCCAACTACTGTTCAATTTTTTGTATACTGCTAAAGAAAACACATACTATTGAAGCTTTACATTTTGCACTCATCTGGACAGATGTAAGAAAGCCAAATTTCAAAAGGAACAACAATTTATACTGCTTTGGAAAAGGGTGCTGATTGGTTGACATGTCAACTCTGATTGATGGAAGTATTGTAATGGGGAATGTGTCAGGGAGCTATTGTACTAAATGCATTTGTCAAATTCAAAAAAGGCACAATGCTGAGACAAATCTATTTTTTCTGCAGAGAACAGTAATATACTGCTTCTAGTAAGCATAAGTGCAAGCATATTGTAAGCCAAATTGATCATTTTAAGTTGGTTGGAAGCATAATTCTTCACACATTTGGGATTGTTCAAAGCGCACTGCTCAAATACAGTATCAGTTTTAACATGAGCCACTTTATAGTGAGTTTTAACAGTCCGCCTCAAATTACTGTGTAAATGGCATCTCAATAATTTAAGCAACAAGTGAAGTTAAACATTTCATGCTAGTCCTCTGCAACAGCAACACAGGTAATACTATTCACTAACCAGATGCTGTTGTGAGCCATTAAACAATCAATTTGCAAAACAAATGAATCATGTGCAATATGAATTTCAGTGTCAGCACAATGCCTGAAACCCAGGACAGACATACATCAGAGCCCAGTAATTGGGACTCAGGGCTCAAAGGGACCCACTGTGCTCAGGTTGGGGTGTGGGGCTGCTGTTGTCAAACCTGGGCTGGTTTTCTAGGTCAGGAGCAGTAGTGTCATCCGTCATTTCTGTCCCTGCCATTGGCAGTGTCAAAAACATTAGATGTACATACTTATACTTGGTAGATCACATCAAACCATAAGATAGAGGAGCAGAATTAGGCCATTTAGCCCATCAAGTCTGCTTTGTATTCAATCATGGCGGATATGTTTCTGAACCCCATTCTCCTGCCTTCTCCCTATAACCCTTGATCCCATTACTAATCAAGAACTTACCCATCTCTGTTTTAAATACACTCAATGATTTGGCCTCTACAGCTTGAGAGTCGTGGCAATAAATTCCACAGATTAACCACCATCTGGCTGAAGAAATTCCTCATCTCAGTTCTAAAGGGTCGTCCTTTCTCTCTGAGGCTGTGCCCTTGGTTCTTAGTCTCTCAAACTCCTCTTCAGCTCCACTCTATCCAGACCTCCCAGTATTCTGTAAGTTTCAGTGAGATCCCACTGTCACCTTTCAAAACTCCACTGAGAACAGACGCAGAGTCCTCAACTAAATGCTTCTTCCCCAGGCTCAGTCTTGTGAATCTCTGTTGGACCCCATCCAAGGCCAGCAAATCCTTTCTTCGAAATGGGGCCCAAAACTGCTTACAATATTCCAAATGCAGTCTGATCAACATCTTATAAAGCTTCAGCAGTATATTTATGCTCTAGCTCTCTTAAAATGAATACCAACATTGCTTTTGCCTTCCGAACTACCAAGTGAACAAGTCTAACTTCAAGAGTATCCTGAACTATGATTTCAAATCCCTCTGTGCTTCACATTACTGAAGTCTTACGCCATTTAGAAAATACTCCAAGACTCTACTCTCCCTAATAAAGTGCATAGCCTCATACTTTCCCACAGTGTATTCGGTCTGCCACTACTTTACCCATTATCCTAACCTATCCAAGTCCTGCTACAGCCTCCCTGACTCCACAACACCCCCTCCAGCTGCCTTTGTAACATCTTCAAACTTAGCAACAATGCCTTCATCCAGATTGCTAATTTATAATGTGCATAGCTGTGGTTTCAGCACAGACCCTTCAGAACTCCACTCGTCACCAGCTGCCATCCTGAAAAAGACTCCTTTATCCCTACTTTCTGCCCTCTGCCAGTCAGCCAATCCTCTATCCATGCCAGTCCATTGCCCCTAACACCATGGGTTGTTATCTTATTTAGCAGCCACTTATGTGGCACTTTGTCAAAGGGCTTCAGGAAATCCAAAGAGATCATGTCTACTGGTTGGCCTTTGTCCAAATTGCTCATTACCTTCTTTAAGCATTCTAACAGATTTGTTAGGCATGATCTCCCCTTGATGAAGCTGTGATCACTCAGCCCTATTTCATCAAGCATTCCCAAATACTTTGCAATCTCATCCTTAATAATGAACTCTAAAATCTTACCAATGACTGAGGTCAGGCTAACGAACCTATAGCTTCCTGTCTTCTGCCTCCCTCCCTTCTTAAACAGAAGTGTAGCATTAGCCATTTTCCAGTCCTCTGGGGCCCTCTCTGACTCCAGTGATCCCTGAAAGATCACCACCAATGCATCTACAATCTCCTCAGCTATCACATTCAGAACTCCAGGATGTACCCTACCCAGCCAAAATGATTTAGCCACCTAGGTAAAAACAATGACTGCAGATGCTGGAAACCAGATTCTAGATTAGGGTGGTGCTGGAAAAGCACAGCAGTTCAGGCAGCATCCGAGGAGCAGGAAAATCGACGTTTCGGACAAAAGCCCTTCATCAGGAATAGAGGGAGTCTATTCAGATGCTGCCTGAACTGCTGTGCTTTTCCAGCACCACTCTGATTTAGCCACCTTCAGATTCCCAGTCCTCTTTAGTGATATCCACAACACTCAACTCTCCCCCGGACTCCCTTGAAGTTCTGATATGCTGCTGGAATCTTCCACTGTGAAAACTGATGCAAAGTACCAATTCAGTTTTTTAAACATTTCCTTGTTCCCCATTACTACTTCTCTAGCCTCATTTTCTCATCGTCCAATGTCTACTTTTGCCTCTTTCTCTTACTTTTTAGATATATATATATATATATAAAAACTCTTGCAACCTTCTTATGTTTCACTAGCTAGCTTACTTTCATATTTCATTTTCTCCCTCATTGTTGCTTTCTTAGTTATCCTCTGCTGATTTCTAAAGGCTTCCCAATCCTCTGGCTTCTCACTAATATCCACCATATTGCATGCTTTTCTTTTACTTTTATGCTGTCCCTGATTTCCCCAGTCAGTCATGGTTGCCTCATCCTCCACTTAGTATGTTTCTTCATTGGGATGAATTTCTGCAATGGCTTCTGAATACCTCCAGAAACTCCTACCATTGCTGCTCCAGCATCTTCCCTTTCCGATTAACTCTAGACAGCTCCTCACTTATGCATTTGTTGCTACCTTTACTTCAACTAGAATATTGTTACATCTGATTCCAGCTTCTCTCTCTCAAACTGCTGGCTGAATTCAATCGAGGGGTTCCTTCACCTTATGGTCCCTAAGCAAGTCTGCCTCATTACACATATCAAATCCAGAATTGCCTGTTCTCTAGTGGACTCTACCACAAGCTGCTCTGAAGAAATATCTCGTAGACATTCAACAACTTTTTTTGTTGAGATCCACTACCAACTCGATTTTCTCAGTCTACCTGTATTTTGAAGTCCCCATGATTACTGTGATCGTGCCTTTCTTACATGTCTTTTCTATCTCCTGGTTTATTTTCTTCTCCAAATCCTGATTACTATCAGGAGGTCTGTACATAAATCCCATCAGGGTCTTTTTTCCCTTTGTAGTACCTCAGTTCTTCCCTCACAGATTATACACCTTCTGACCCTACATCACTTCTTGCTATCAATTTAATTTCATTTCTTATTAACAAGACAACCCTGCCCTTTCTGCTTACTTGCCTGTCCTTTCGATAGGAAGCGTATCCTTGAATATTCAGTACCAAGCCCTCATCCCTTTGCAGCCATATTTTTATGATGCCCACAACGTTGTACCTGTTCATTTCAATATGCACTACAAGCTCATTGACCTAACTGCTTATATTGCACACATTTAAGTACAGCACCCTCAGTCCTGTATTGACCACCTTCCTTCTCATACGTGTCCCATTACCGGCTATGTCTGAAGTTAGATTCCTGACCCATTCCACACTCTCTGCCCTGTTACTTGTTTTGGAAACTTTAGTAACTTCAGCTGACAGCACATGGTCTGACAGTGTAGCCCGTTGGCTGTTCACAACTAGCAACTAACTTGCAAGAATCATATCATTGTGTCTAACGTTCTCTGTGATCCTGTGATTGAGCAGCAACTTCTTAAAAACCACAAGTGTGTTTAGAATCACACGAATAACCAATTAATGAAAAAAGAACAAAGAACTGCAGATACAGGAAATCAAAAACAAAAACAAAAGTTGCTCAAAAACTCAGGTCTGTGAAGACAAAGCAGGACTAATGTTTCAGGTCCAGCGACCCTTCGTCAGAACACTGTTTATAAGGCACCTGGATCCACACTGAAGGGTTGTAACCTGCAGGGCTCCAGGCCAGGTGTTGAAAGGTAGGATAACAATGGATAACTGGTTTATTTTATCTGGACCAGACACAATGATCCGAATAGCCTCTTTCTGTGTCAGAACCCTCCTATGGTTCTATAGTTCTTCTATGCTCACAATGCAGCATGATGACTCAGTGGTTAGCACTGCTGCTTCACAGCACCAGGGACCCCGATTTGATTCCAGCTCGGGCCACTATCCATGTGGAGTTTGCACATTCTCCACACGTCTGTGTGGGTTTCCTCCGGGTGCTCCGGTTTCCTCCCACAGTCCAAAGATGTGCAGGTTAGGCGAATAGGCCATGCTAAATTACCCCACAGTGTTCCAGGGTGTGTTGGTTATGTGCATTAGTCAGGGGCAAATACAGGATAGGAGGAATGAGTCTGGGTGGGTTACTCTTCAGAGGGTCAGTTTTGGGCCAAAAGGCTTGTTTCCATATTGAAGAGATTCTATTTAAAAAATGCAGTTCACTTATATCTGCTCGAAGCTAAATACATTCATTCATGAGGACTTGTTCTCTGCAGGAAATGGGAGTTTGTTGGGGCTTTTTAAAAATATTAAACAAATGTATAAAAGTCAATAGCACCCTGGTGCTAGTTTCACTCAAAGCTGGCAAGCCAGCCAATCAGCACCGGTTTCTCAAGCTCAAGTTTAAATTGGTGTTGCCTTTAAAACTTGGTTTTCTGGAATCTCTCCTAACCTTTCTCTTTCTTATTTATTCATGGACTCACTTTTATTGTCTATTACAAATTGCCTTGAAATGGTGATGCCATCTTAACCATTCCAGTCTGCCCTGAGTGATCCATCAACTTTATTCTTAGGATATTTTTCTGTGATAGTTTAGAGACTATCGATTGACTTGCTCAGGTCTGTAGTTACATATAGGCCAGACTATTACCGATGTTTTTCCCTGAAGGATATTAATGAACCAGATGGATTTTACCATTTAACATTGTTGATTCCAGACTTATTCAATTAAGTTGATTTAAATGTGCCAGCAGCGATGGTGCTTTTGTTAGCTCAGGCTTCACAACTTCTAATCTAGTAACATATCTACTAAGTTATTCTTTCATGGGATGTGGGCAAGGCCAACATTCATTGCCTGTCCCTAATTGTGCTTGTACTGAGTTGTTTCCAAAAACATTTTGATGTGAAGAAGGATCTACTTGCTTGCTTCCTCTCTCCAAAGATGCAGCCTGTTCTGATAAATGTTTCAACCTTTTTCTGCATTAGTTTGATTCTCAGCAATTTCAGATTAAGGTGCCTTGTTTACGCCCTTGGAATGTCTGCAAGTGCTTTCATACTATGTTCACTCAAACTAAGTTAAAAGAATTCAGTCTGGTTGTATTTGTACCTGACTATTTGTTCATTTCCAATGCTGTACGATCTTTTGCAATGTGCACTCAAAGCAGCAGCACAATAAACAGTAGCAGAGTACCAGTGAAGGAGCAGAAACCAATGGAAGCCTGTATGAATAACATTTATTCAATAAAATGGGTAGGAGTGATGACCATCCCATGGCAGAGGACTGTGTTCAGACTTGACATCTAATATTGAATTTCCATTTTGATGCAACAAAAGACCATCCTGGTCTTGACATTGAGCAGTGCATCATATAGCTGCATAATAATGTTTTAGCTTGGTAAGTAGTAATATATTCTTAAGACAAGTGCACCTCTTAATTTGAAAGAGATGCTATGGTTTTCAAACACCATTTAACATGCAAAAACATCATTCATGTGGGCAGATATGAGTCTGTGCATGACAAATCATTTTGACAAAGACCTGCAACATCTTTTCTTCCTGAAATGCTAATTAATCCCTTTTCACAGACATCCAGAATAGTAGAAATAAACCAGTTACCGTTTTGATATGGGAGGCTAATTGCTTGTTGATTGCCAAGGTGTATTTCTCCTGATCTCGTTAGGGTTATTTGGTTACTTGTATCACCTTCGATGCTTAAAGTTATTGACTGAATGCAACTGTGGTCCAGATTCTGAAAGTAAAAAAAAAATTAAATCGAAAGACCCAAACCTGCTCATTCAATTATTTTAACTTTTATTCTACATTTGTCTTATGATAAAACAAAGATGTACCAAAACTGAATTTATTAACCAGATGACTTTAGTAAACAGAAACACGTTACAACCCTAGAATAACTTATGATTTATTGTGGTACTTCTTTTTCAAAGCAATGACTCCAAAATAAATATCTTTTGTCAATGAAACTGTGTTCCATGCAATATGAGTATCGAATGGATTGACTTTTTAACGCCATTAAAAAGTACAGATAAAGCAATCAATAGAGTGCAGACCAATAAGCATATTGAAAAGAAAGCTTTTTTGATGAAAATTCCTTTCAATCAAATCAACTTTACAGGAAAGTGAAAGGATAAAGTTCTTACAGAGAGAAAAAAATCTCAGAAATATAGCATATCTCATAGGCATAGAGTCAGAGTTATACAGCATGGAAACAGACCCTCAGCCCAACTCATCCATGTTGACCAGATATCCTAAATTAATCTAGTCCCATTTGCCAGCATTTGGCCCATATCTCACTAAACCCTTCCTACTCATGTACCCATCCAGATGCCTTTTAAATGTTGTAATTGTACCAGTCTCCACCACTTCCTCTAGCAGCTCATTCCATACACGTACCACCTTCCACATGAAAAGTTGCTCCTTAGATCTCTTTTAAATCTTTTCCTTCTCACCTTAAACCTATGCTATCGAGTTTTGGACTCCTACCCTGGGAAAAAAGACCTTAGCTCTTCACTCTATCTATGCCCCTCAGAATTTTATAAACTTCCATAAGGTTACCCCTCAGCCTCCAACACTCCGGGAAAAATAGCCTCAGCCTATTCAGCTTCTCAGAATAGCTCAAACCTTCCAACACTGGCAATATCCTTGTAAATCTTTTCTGAATCCTTTCAAGTTTATCTGTAAGTTTGTGGCAGATATCTTTGAAAAATCCAGTTCTCGACATTGAGGCAACTATTCAATTTTTTTTTTAAATTTTCATTTATCAATGGATCAGTTGTGTATTTCCATCTCTTTTGTACTTTCATTTGGATTCTTAGCCTTCAATCAATACAAAATTGAGTTTGGCAAAGTTCTAACTCTTCTGGGGTAAGTGGTAGGGTATAAAATATGCTTATGATTCCTCGGTATTGTTCTCATGATTTCTTGGTGTAATTTGGAGCAATTCCCACAATCAATATCAATAACTTAAGAGTGCCCAAGAGGTCAATATTCAGCTGGACCCAATGGAGGTGACAGTGTCCTTAACTGTTGGTAAGGAACCCAGCAGATGTTCCAAATTGACTCTTATAAGGAAGAACGGCCAAATTTAATGTCATTCAGGCAGTTGGCTGGACAGCAGCTGGACTTCCCCAGGATCTAGGGCCCTGGGTCAAAGTCCTGCTTACCAATCAGAGTCCCACAATGTTACTGCACAGCTGGTCATAGGTAAGGAGCTGGTTGCTGCCAATACAACACCCAACCAAAGCCCAGTATCATCATGGACCTGCGATACAGGTGAGTAATGGCGGTGATGGACAGAAAGAGTGTTGACAACAAGGACAGTAGGGCAGATCTCAGCAGGCATCCCTCTTCCCAATGCTTGGTCCCTTGATCAGGTGCTGAATGCCTTTAAATGAGGGACTCTCCTGGTAGTCCACAAGGAACTCCGATATAAGTTTGCTTGTGCTCCCCACATGATGAGCACCCACCTGCCACTATATTAATACGAGCGGTGACAGGGTGAGATAGGAACACGGAAGGGATTGCAACAAATAAAATACAATTTATATAGATGAGGTTTACAGGATTCCTAGCTTGCTAATGATGAAAGCTAACTGAAGTTCATTTTAAAATGTTGTCTGGATAACTGGAGGCATTGAGGAAATACCAGCATTCAATTGTTTTTAGTCCCAAAATTTAATAGTTGTTGCAATGTAATTCAAGGAAAAAAACAGAGGGCCCAAAATATAAATAAGCAATAAGGATAGTCCTCGGAAAGATTAAGATAAATGAGGAGTCAGCATAGCTTTTTATGTGAGGGAAAACTTGATTATAATCTAAAATGTTTCTGGTTAGAATTATGTAGGTAGATTTGAGAGAGTTGAATGAAAGAAAACATCTACAAACTATGAATATTTGCACTAGATCATTGGGAGTTGTCAAAGCAAGAACTTTGTGGTTGAAGAAGGGAAGAATATTTGAATTTTGCAGTTATTAATAATGACTCAAATTTACTGGAGATAAATTAGGAAGTCGATTAAAGGGAGCAATAAGAGTTCTTGTTCTTGGAAACAACATTGGATTGCTGTATGAAGTATTTAATCAAGGAACTGGGCATTATTAGATCTCATATTAACTAGGAGATGATTGAGTAGGTCAGAGGCCAAAAACACTTTCACAATAGCACAGTTGAAGTTAGCTTAATAATGGAAAAGAGAATGAGTACAATAGAAACATTCAATTTCAGAGCCAAGAAAAATAACCAGGGAAATAGAACACAAATTTCAGGGTGTGAAGAAATAGTATGGCCACATATAGACTTCCATTTAAACTTCTATTTCAGTGCTCTCCAATTTGTTTTTGCCACAATACTCCCAGTTAGAAGCTTAAAAATTGTCAAGCCAAAGCGGGCAGCCAGCAGGAAGATGATAACTTATGAGAAGAGGGCAGGTGAATTGCCCACTGTTGCCTTAGAGTTCTCAATCCCAGTTGGAACCTGACTCCCACTTTAGGAAGTCCTGTCCTCTTTAGTGTATGAGAAAATCCAGATACTGGAAACCATGCGGTGAATCCTGTGTTTTCTTTTAGCTGTGTTACTTCCATCAAGTTTCATGTAAGGGTTTCTCACTGAGAGGCCTGGTGAGATCTCTTGCCATATCTTACAAAAGCCACCTCATTATCTTGCCCCTATTGCATCCTCCCCACCCCATTCTAACCTCATTCTACCACTCACAGAGCAACTCACCATTGCTGGGATATCCCAGAGTGAACCAGCATCCCTGACACTGGCACCACTTTTAAAAGGCCAATGGGCACCCAGCCCAGCTCTATCAGCCTGACATAGTAGACAAGGTGAAATTGATACCCTTGCTTTGCAGGCAGGGACCTGGAGGTCCTGCTGGAAGGAGTGGTGCAGATGGGGTCCACTACCAGAAGAGGCAGACCATGTCCAAGATTGCCACTCAAGTTAAAGCAGTGTCAACCAGCTGGAGGAATGCACAGCAGTGAAGGTTAATGACTGTTTTCATTTTGCCTGTGTAAATACAGGTCTCTCTGATACCTCACACTCACTATCTCTGCCACTGTACCCATCTGATATCAAGGCTTATTTTCTACTACTTCCACTATTGTCTGCAACATCTTCCCCTCACTCAATGCAACTCAACTCTGAACTTCACTAACCAAACATGCCCTCATCGCTGCCTGCTCACTCCCTACCTCCTAGGAACACCTCCCTATCTGCAAGAAAACTAACACTTAAGCCACATGCTTTCATTTCCCTTAAATCTGAAGAAAACAGCCCAAAATACAGTAGAAAGACTCAAGATGAGCAGTGGGCTGCCAAAAATGCAGCTCTATCCCTCCACTTTTATGGGGAGGATCCTGACTCCGACCATTCTGACTGACCGTATCCAAGACTGTGTCCAAGACCCAGGACTGGTATTGAAGGCTGCCTTTGACTTAATATGCTGGGAACCCTTGACCGAAGACTATATCACTTGACATGACTGAGGACTGGTGATAACCATGACAAGCTTTATAGCTTTGTGTCTGCACTAAATGGCAAGTTTTTATCTGCAGGTACCTGCCCTGATTTCCATGCCTTGACTTAATAAAAGGTGCAGCAAGTTGTTCCAGCCAACAAGTTAGGCTTCACTAGACTTCTCACTTGATTCTGCCATATTTCTTGCCATAGCCCAGAGCCTCAAGGCCCCTACAAATTCTTCCCCATGTAACAAAGGGAAAAATAATTGGATGTAATTTGCTGGAGCCTGGTGAGTTAGATCTTTTCTTTCTTACACCAACCAAATTGATTTTGCTCTGTAGCTTTTTGGAAGCGGATACCTTCACAATGAGGCCTTGATGGCAATGAGGTAACAATGTATCACCTTAACATAAAAATTCCATAACATTTAATTTTCTGTGACAAAATTAATGAACAACTAATGTTTAAATCTAACAGCTTCCTGAAATGAATGAGGCAGTAAAGGATACCTTGGCAAAGATAACTCCCGGACAATGTAAATTGTCCAGCAACATTTTGCAATTCATGATACATCTTCCTTGCAATAAGTTCCTCAGAGATTTGCAAACTAATTGCTGTCACTTATTGATTTATACAGCAGTTTCTGACCCATTGTCCCGATTCTATTCAATACTCTGAATGGAGTGAATACATCAAACACTATTTCTTTGACAGCGCCACTTACTGTGAAATCAGGGGCCACAATTTAGAAATGGGAAGATATCCAAGCATTTTAGATTTAACAATTTTGTAAATGGGATGGGAATGTAACTCCATGGACTGGACAATGAAGGTGGATAAAGTAGAAAATATTAGATGGACTTCCTAATCTATTTTATTCTTTTAATTATCAACGTTATCATTCTCAATCTCAAAAAAAAACTTCTCAGCATTAAAATAGATAAAGAATGAAATGTAGTTTGAATTTCATTGAATAAGAATTTACCTCTTTCCTGACTCTGATTGAAATTGATACTCTTAAATTGCTTGAACATTTTAACATCCTGCACAAAATTCCCTATAATGTTTCAAGCACAAGTGCATGAAACCAAAGAAATACTTAAAAATATCATCATGATTCATTAGTAGAGACTAATTTCCCATAGAATGAAATAATTCAATTAAAAATAAAATGAGATGCATGAAGGTGCCAGCGACTTTGGTAATTACCAAATGACCTGATTATAGTGTTTCTGTCAAACCAGAGAAACATTTGTAAAATGTACAGTACCAATAAAATAGAGTCATACAGCACAGAAACAGACCCTTCAGTCCAACTCATCCATGCCAACCAAGTTTCGCAAACTAAACTAGTCCCATTTGCCTGCAATTAGCCCATATCCCTCTATTCATGTTCCTGTCCAAATTTTGTTTTAATTTTGTAACTATATCTGCATCTACCTCTTCCTTTGGCAGCTAATTCCACATGCGAACCACTCTGTGTGATAACATCGCCTCTCAGGTCCATTTTAAATCTTTCTCCTCTCACTTTAAAAACTTTGCCTCTAGTTTTGAATCCTCCTACCCAAGGGAAAAGAACTTTGCTATTCACCTTATTCATGCTCATGATTTTATAAACCTCTATAAGGTCAGCCCTCAACCTCCTATGTACCAGTGAAAAAAAGTTCCAGCTTATCCAGCCTCTCCTTATAACTCAACCCTCTAGTTCAATAACATCCTTGTAAATGTTTTCTGCACCCTCTCCAATTTAATAATATATTTCCTATAACAAGGTGACCAAAACTAGCTTCAAAGTTTTACTCACTTATTTTCTACAGTCAAAATCACACAGGTAATTTAAGAGTCAATAGGAATTTTAATCTTGCATTCTAGTTTTTCAATTAGATGAAGAATTTTTATTCTGTTACCTGACCACAAGGCACATTCTGTAAAGTCACCGTGAACTTGTTACTCCTGTGGCTCTTTGCAAAGATGTATTGGCATGTGCCAAGAAATGTAAAAATCCGACCATCAAACGTAGTAAAATGCATGTCTCCTGTGACTGAGCATTCAGCTAAAAAAAAGGAGTATCTGTTACACATTTTAGAAAAATGTGAAGTCTTCCTGAACATAAAAAGAAAGAACTTGCATTCAAAGTTTCGTGTCCTCAGGAGATCCCAAAATGCCTCACAGCCAGGGATTAATTTTTGAGGTAATCACTGTTGTCAGGTAGCCAAATACAGCATCTAATTTGCACATGGCAAGGCCATAAAAAAACAAATTAAATAAATTACAATTTGTTCAACTTGATTAAACATTGGCAGAAAATTGGAAGAAGTCCACTGCTCTTCTTCAAATAGTGCTATTGAATTCTTAATGTTTGTCTGTATGTAAAAATGAGCTTTCATATAATTTTCACTCCAACAGCTAGGACTTCTGACAATATAACAGTTCCTTCACATTGTACTGAAGTGTCTCGATTAGCCATCAACATGTTTCGGAATGAAATGTCAACCCCAACCTTCAAAGTTTCAGTGAGAGTTTAACTATTTATTAGAAGTATTTAAGAAAGATTGATTTTCTTCATGGTGAAATTTGAATGCATATTTTAAATATGTCAATTGTTATCAATCTATTCAAATTAGGCAATCATTTCTTGAAACTAAACTATTATTGTGCTAAGCAGGTACACAAAATCTGACAACACAAACATTTACCTGGACAATCATTGTCTGTACAGTTCCAAACACCACCACTGCAAACGCTGCAAACATCAAACAAGCCAGTTATTGTTAACAGTTAAATACCATGCTTAACTTACAAAATATAAATATGCTGAACAATTTCATTAATTATTTAAATTAGGAAGAACAAAAAGTGTTTAATGACTGTAAAAATAATTAAGGATTTAATAAATTATCCAACTAATGCACAGTTAAGATGAAGTTGTTGTCGCTGTTTCTCATCTTTACTATTTCAGAATCTACTTTTGGGGTCAGTAAGATAGTCTTCTATACAGAAACGTACCACATATTGCAGCCCTCTTGCAAATGAGATCCGATTGGATAGACTGTACCATGGTATGTGCATGGGCAGGTCGACACAGATATGCAGGTTCCATTCTCCATGACAAGTCCTAACAAAATGAGAAATGTATACACAAAATAATTCATGTTCCATCTTCTTTGTCAGTCAGCAGAGTGACACTATTGGAAAATCTGCATGCCCGCACTTTTCAACCACACTTTTATTCCTCCACAGATGTAACAGCTGTCATTATTTACATAAATCATTTTACAATTGTGTTTTACATTACATTAAATTTAATACTGTAATGAAATATATTCTGACTTTCAATGCTGGTACTGTACTCCTTGTAACAAGGCCATAGTTGAAAGATTAGCTAGTTCCAACAATGCTTTCTCCTGACTGGTAGATGTTGAGTACTTTTATTTGGGCAGTGACAATCATTTCCAATTGGAAATGGTAGAAAATTCAAGCAAACCTAAACTACTTATAATTCACTGCAGATCCATTAGTATTTGGAAGGGAAAATGATCTGGGGTTTTGATTCTCCAGTGACCACAACTGGCAAAGGGTAATTGTTTACTCTGGTGATTCCTCAGGTTTATTTGTATGTCGTCATATGGAAGATATGCTATGAACCAACACAATTGGACTGTGTTTTTAAGCAACTTCATTTAAATATGTCTTTAAATATACCTTGATATATTTAACAGTAATAACTAGTTGGAGTTTGATTGATAGAACTAAAAATATATGACGTGCTGGAAAAGCACAGCCAGTCAGTCAGCATCCGAGGAGCAGGAGAGTCAATGTTTCAAGCATAAGCCCTTCATCACATTCCTGATGAAGAACTTGTGCTCAAAATGTCGACTCTCCTGCTCTTTAGATGCTGCCTGAACGGTTGTGCTTTTCCACCACCATACTTTTTGACTCTGATCTCCGGCACCTGCAGTCCTACTTTCTCCCTAAAAATATGGTCATCACAAAAATAAGCATTTTTAATCATAGTGTCAAATAAGTAGCTTTTAAAAATGTGAAGAACAATTCTCCAGTTATATTTGGGAATGGTAGTTAATTTCTTAACCACTTTGAGTCAAATAAAATCAAAAACTTTGAAAACTTTCATCTTTGTGACTTTGTAGACAAAAGTTCCAGCTGACCTTTGGAGCCTCCTTGAGGGCCTGCAAATTATCACCATTAGCAAAAATTCCCAATGGTAGTTCTTCCATCTCAGGTCATGAACTGATTTGGGGCAGTGCCTACATTTGTCTAGATAACAAAAACTCGAATAACTTGAAATTCTGTAACAGTTGCGTTGGTCACTCACACCAATTTTGGCAGAATTGCGTAGAGAAAACAAGCATGGTGGCTCAGTGGTTAGCACTGTGGCCCTACAGCACCAGGGACCAGGTTCAATTCCAGCCTTGGGTGACTGTCTGTGTGGAGTTTGCACGTTGTCCTCATGGGTATACTCTAGTTTCCTCCCACAATCTAAAGATATGCCAGCCATGCTAAATTGTCTATTGGGTGAGGTGCATTAGGTGGGATAAATGTAGGGGGATGGGTTGAGGGTCGGTGTGGCCTTTTAGGGCCGAATGGCCTGTTTCCACACTGTAGGCAATCTTACTGAGTGCAAACTCTATCCTACTGTAAATCTTCACCAACACACGTTTTTACACTGAGTTAAAGATGTTTGAACGTGAAGAGACATGATATGAGGACAAATAATTATAATCATGATATGAAATGCCATGTTGGACTGGGGTGGACAAAGTCAAAAATCACACAACACCAGTTTATAGTCCAACAAATTTATTTGGAAGCACTGCTCCTTCATGATGTGGCTAGTGGGCCAGGATCATAAGGCACAGAATTTATAGCAAAAGATCATAGTGTCATGCAACCGATACGATATATTGAACACACCTAGATTGCTGTTAAGTCTTTCATCTTTTAGAATGGGTTGCAGGCATTGTTTCATTAATATGTAAATCCCAGAACTTCTTCCAAGACACATTCCCAAGATAATTGAAGGTTTTATTAAAAAAGGTGACATCTCAGCTCAGACAATACATTAAAGGTATGAGGCTAGAGTCTGTCTGTATTCCGATCTCGAGTCAGACTGGTTCTATTTGCAAAATAGGAATTTATGAAATGTCACATGGACTAACTGCCTGCAGATTGTATGTTTTTTGAAAAATATAGAATGTATCTGCAAATGCAAATTCACCCTTTAGACTTATGTATGTGTGTGTGTGCGCATGTGAGGGAGAGAGAGAGAGAATGTGTGTGTATGTGCTTGGTAGAGTGTGTGTGCGTGCGCGCAAATGTTTAGATTAGATTCCCTACAGTATGGAAACAGGCCCTTCAGCCCAAGAATCCACACTAACCTGCATCTCACATCTCATTTGACGTATCTTCTCCTATGTCTACAGGTTTGCATCTGAGTTAGGGAATGGTGCACAAAAACCAGAAATCCAGATATTTTTCTTTCACTGGATATTTACCAAAGTGATGAAATTGCCTTACCGTCTGGACAGTAACAACCATCTAGGCAGTGCAGGCTACTCCCCAAGCATTCCTTTTCAAATGTGCAAGTG
Organism: Chiloscyllium plagiosum; assembly: GCF_004010195.1. Taxonomy (NCBI): domain Eukaryota; kingdom Metazoa; phylum Chordata; class Chondrichthyes; order Orectolobiformes; family Hemiscylliidae; genus Chiloscyllium; species Chiloscyllium plagiosum. The sequence continues at coordinate 42,488,694 of NC_057728.1, read as the reverse complement.
GGTGGGCAGCAACTAATACAGTCACGGTGAACAAAGCTATCTTCACACTGATCAGCTGAAATATAGCACAAAATCATCTCAAAACCTTTGATGCAACACAGTTTTAATATGTAAAATATAAACTTACAAAATATGATAATGTGGCTCAACCTGCATCAATCCATATTACTGTATTGCAAAAACATCCTACCAGCTATGTGAGGCATTAAAATGATCCACAAATTTTCCAGCTTTTCTCCTTTCGATATGAAGGAACACTCCCTTTATGATATACGTTCTATCTTTATGAATGTAAAACAATAGTTTATGCTATGACAGCATCAAGTTCATTCTATTCAGGTCCAATGGAGAAGATGATCTCCAAATCTAGAGTGGAGATGATTCATAATATTGTTGAAACGGCAGAACACTTTGAATGATGAAAATTGAGATATAACCATTAAAGGTGTTAAGAAACACATTAACCTTTCAAAACAAATCATAATCAAATGGAGAAACTGCCATCTTTATCTGGTCTGGCCTATACGTAATGCCAGACCCACCACAGTGGTTGACTCTTAACTGCCCTTTGGGCAATTAGAGATGGGCAATAAATACTGGCCTAGCCAATGACGTCGTCACTCCATGAATGAATAAAAAAGGAACGCCCTGAAAAATAAATCACTTTATACCAATATATTTTATAATTTATAAGAAAAACATTATCTATGATCATTAGACCCAAATATTAGTATCATTCTGTTCTCAGATCCATTCTGGGATTATTTGGCCAGTCCATGTTCAAACTGAGCAGCCAGAAAACTGATAGAAGTTTGTCCTCAAGCCAAATTCATTGGCAGCTTACCCAAGAGAACATACTAATGTGAAGCCATCTACCTTGTGTAAGTCAGTAGGGGGACTGGAGTGGGCTACATGGTGACAATCATTCACAGCTGCTGCTGAGGATTTTAGAGGCACGTCTATCCAGCTCATCACTACTTTGCTGATAGAAACTTTCAAGATGCCGTCTCTCCTAATTTATACATTTCAAAACTTCTAATGCTGGTTTTAGACATCCAAAACAAAGACTTTGCAAATATGGACCAAACAAGTATACAGATTGACCAAAACCATCTAATTGCTAAACAGATCCATTGTTATGCTTGAGAAATTTACAATAACCTTGATAATATTAAAAATGTATGCAAAATCTGCTCTCCTCTTAACATTCAAGTCTTTACAAATTAACATAAGTAAATATTTCTGCAAAATAATTCAGAATTATGTATTTTGTTTAATGGTTTCTGGTAATGTATTAGTGTACCTTAATATTTCAAAACAGTAAGTTTAATAACAGCAAGTACAAAACTTACTACAAGTAGGAAAATCATCTCTCCAGTCCATTAAAGGGTAGCCTGCATGGGAGCATGCCCTGGCGTACTCTGAAATTGCACGACAATGTGTTTCACTGTCATCCACCCTGTTTCACAGAATAATACATTTATTTGCCATAACTTTTTTTATGTCAATCAAACAAATTAGTTTTTAATATTCACTAATAAGATTTTTTTTCTTATGGAACAGGTACAATTTTTAATAGTTTACTGAGAAAAGAGTCATCTAATGAGTTGGGAATTTAATACTTACATGCACAGATCATTGATACAACTGGCAATATAGGGATTAGGCTGAACGTATTCACGACAGGTAAAGAAGGGAAACCCCATTAGAACTTCACACTTTGCAATGATATCCTAAAATAAATTTTAAAAATAAACACTGAATGAAAGTTCAGCATTACTTTCTAAAGCAAATCTACAAAATTAATACATCATGCAATAATTTCCATAGTACTTAGCATAAAGAATAGGTTGACAAACTTACTTGAATGGCAGAATGCAACTCAAGGTGATAAAATGTAAAATAAGTCAGCATCCATGACTAAAATTCTTTCTAATCTTGTTGCCTCACTTAATTTATCTGCTTAAAACTAACAGAATTTTATTTTATAAGATATTTTGTATATGCATAATATGTAGACCACCACCACGTTTATTTCTGTGCTTATCAAGCAGCACTCTTCTTTCCGATGATTGCACAAGTTGAAATAAAAGTATTTAGGAATGGAATCAAACAGATGTTTTCACACAAAGTGAAAAACAAGAACACACTTTCTCAAACGTCTGAGATTGCTGGGTTAATTAGAATTTTCAAGGTCCAATTGTATATTAAAACATAACAAACAAAGAGAGATGAAAAAGATCAGCCATGATCTATTTCAGTGACAGAATAAGCTCAAAAGACTCAGTAGCCTCATACATTTTCATAGATATAACCACAGTATCTGTATTTTCTCATACCTTCCTGTGCTTGATATCATCCTAGTACATCTACATCCTATGTCCTGTATTCTTTTATTGTTTTTTTATATAATTGGTGCCCAAAACTGTGTAGCATTTTCAATTTACATTCACTTGTAAATTTTTAAAAGTACAGACAAAAGAACTTCTCATGAAACCAAATTGGATTAACCAATTAACTTTTCAAAAATAAAACAGATAATTTTATGAATATCTTTCAAAATCATTCAAACTCTTGTCAAGATATTTTATAATTTATGAGGGAAAATAATCTGGAAAATAAACTCAAATATTACCATAGTCTGTGTCAATTCTTGGAACCAGGCTAGATGTCATTCAACCAGTGCATGTCCAAACCAAGAGGTCCAAGCACCAAAGGGCCTTAGGCTATATCCACAGCCTGTTCATCTAAATAAAGACATCAATGTAGAGCCCTCTGCCTCACTGAAAGTTACTGAAGAGGGATTGGTTTCAACGACATCACAAAGTCCAATCATAACCAAGCTTAAAATAACCTGAAGGAACTGTGAGTGCTGCAAATCAGGAACAAAAACAGAAGTGCTGGAAAACCTCAGCAAGTCTGGCAGTATCTGTGCAGAGAAATCAAAGTTAACACTTTGGGTCCAGTCACCCTTCCTCAGAACGGAGAGATCTGAGGAAGGCTCACTGCACCCAAAACGTTAACTTTGATTTCTCCTCACAGATGCTATTAGACCTGCTGAGATCTTCCAGCAACTTTTGTTTTTGTTCCAAAAATAACCTGCCCAGTTCATCATCAATTGATTCATTGATTAGATGCTTTAACAGGCTGTATGTTCTTAATTTGGTGTGGAATGTCTCTTTTAGGGTGTCCTGAACTAAAGGTTCAACAATTTTAGTTGTTTGCCAAACATTGTGGTTCTTGAGTCTGAATCTATAAAATATTTACAGTAGTCAGAAGTCACATGATACCAGGTTATAGTCCAACAAGTATATGTACAATCACAAGCTTTTGGAGCACTGCTCCTTCGTCACTTCACTTGACGAAGGAGCAATGTTCTGAAAGCTTGTGATTTTAAATAAACCTGTTCGACTACAACCTGGTATCATGTAACTTCTGACTTTGTCACCCCAGTCCAAAACTGACATTTCCACATCATATTTACAGTCAAGAGACTATTTTCCCTATGTGTCACTTCAAAGGGTTTGTTCCATTGACAAAAAAAATGAGTAGTAGTAGTTTGGAAATAGAGAACTTGAGTATTGCTGAATAAACACATTTTGTCAAAGTTACTTTCTTGCACTCATCGAGACAGTTTGCAGAATACAACTGCATGGGAAAAACAAACATTCATATGCTGACTGTCTGGCAAGTGCACTCTGGTAGGTAGATGCATTGCCATGAAAAATCTATTCATTAACGATCGCTGACAGAAGCCAGGTTCTGTTAAATTTTAAAACAAGTAGAGGTTTATTTTCAAGAATAAGGATTTTGCCCTGAGAATGCACCAGTGAATGGATGTCATTTATTTTTATTGAGATGAATCAGATACAGGGCCCTATGTATCACTGTATTTCAAGATGTGAAAGTGCACCACACTGCAGGCCCAACTGGCAATGCTAAATTGCTGTCAGAGTACTTCCTTACCCATTCAAGATTATCCAAAAATTTTGTCCAATTTCTAAATCAAATCTAATGCTAGACACTGTGCTGCAAGTTTTAGAAACACAGGCTAGTTGAGTATAGTCAGTACCTTGCTCATTGTGGACAGTTGAAGGTATATGCTGTTTGATATAATCTGCTGCACTTTGGGGTGTATAGACTACATACCTGGCATCATACCAGCATTGAAATTCATATATCACATTATTCATTTGTATAATAGAACAGGATATCTTTTTGGGCTGGAGGCAGCACCTTGTTAATGACTAACACCATTCATGTTGCTACTGCATAAGAATAGTGTGAAACAGCTAGCCTCACTTCTTACTCAGAATGTTGTGATGCCCTTTCAGAGTAATCTGAGGCAGACTGAGCACATTTTAGGACCAAGACCTTAGGGCCTTCCATAAGTTTGTCCAATATACATTGAGAAATTATTTTATCTGAGCAACCATTGTCTTTGACATGTCCTATTTCAATATCAAGTTTGCACTGTGAATGAATTACTCAGGCTACATGCTGATGTCATGCCAGGTATGCAAGCAATACATCCAAAAGTCTGGCGGACTGCATCAAATAGCATGTCTCTTCAGCTTTTCACAACAAGCAAAGTGTTGACTGTAATCAATCAGCCAATCCTTGTAAAACTCACAACACAGTGTTTAACATTAGATGTGACTCCTCAATTGGACAGCATTTGATAGATAATCCTGAATATGCAAGAAATTACATTGACAACCAATTTAGGATTGTCAGTCCACCTTACAGTGTGCACACTTGCATGTACTGGTAGCTGTATACATTAATATACAGAGCTCTGTTCTTGGCAAACAGGAAGAATATGTATACATGCTATACTGTTTCAACTCACTAAAATAGGTGATAACATATGCTGGTTCATTTCTCATGGCCTGTCCAACCAGAGCTAACCAGTTTGTTTAAAATTCAGCAAAACCTGCCTGATAATTGTCAATCAGCATTATTGAATGCATTTTCCATGTCAATGCTCTACCAATCAGAAACCACTGCCAAATAACCAGTACTCTCATGGAATGTAAATGTTGATATCTCCCATGAATGTGCATTCTTGCGAAATGCCCCGAGTTTAAAATGAAAAGTTTCAACAAAACATATCTATTGTCAGCAATACAAAAGATGAGAAGTTAAAATTGGATTATATCCATCTATTCGTAAGTATATTATACATCCAAAAATATAGTTCTTGGCCAGGCAATACCACAGCAATAAGACTTTAGTTAACCATCTTTTTACCTCATAAATATTTGAAGTACATCTTTGAGACATAGTAATTGCCATGTTTATTCGCAGTCACTATATTACAAAAGCTTGTGGAAATGTTTTGAGCTGTGTCAAAATGATAATGGCCACATAAACAAACATTTTACATTTATGTAATTATATTTGAATCATAATTTTTTAAATCTAGCAAATTGTCACCAATACAGTAATTTAGCAGACACTAACATTAATCATTGCTCCTTTGCCTCGACATGGACTGTGGAAGTCAAGCAAAACAGATCCACAAGGAGCATCAGAAGGAGACTGTGACATCCAGCTATTTCCAAAGATTGCAACATCTTCAGTCAGCATGCCTGAAAAAGTCAATACAATAGCATTAGCTTAATTTGCCGGCTTACAAACCTCCCTGTGTGAGGGACCTTCTGTAAATAAACATACAAGCATACACATGTGGAGCAGAAATAAACCGTTCATCTCCTTCAGCCTGCATCACCATTTGATTAAATCACAGATTATTTGATTGTGGTTTCTACTTTCTTGACTATTCACTATATCCTTTGATTCCCCTATCAGTCAAGAACCTGTCTGCTTCCAAGTTAAAAATACTTAATCTACTTCCACAGACTAACAATCGTCTGAGAGAAAAAGAATTCTCCTTGACTCTGTCTTAAATGGACCACCTCCAATTTTTAAAATCTGTCTCCTACTTCTAAGCTCTCCAGAACAAGATACATCCTTGCAAGATTCACACTTTATATCCCCTTAGGATTTTCTATGTTTCAATAAGACCACTCTTCATTTCCAAACTCCAATGGGAATGTATACTTGGAAATAAAATATGAAATAACTTTCTGATGTGTAGATATAACTAAAAATAATTGCATTAATATGTAGCACCAGAACCACTGTGCCAATGAGTCAACAAACAGAAAACATAAAAATAACCACGAGCAGCAATTGGATGACATGATTAGGATCTGTGGACCACAGTTTGAAACTCTCGGCATTCAGTTAATATGCTGCCAGTGTCGTTATTGTAGCTGAACATGTAAAGCGCTGTGAATATCCAAGCACATAAAAAGTTATTTATCTTCTTCAAGAAAATCAACCTTATAGAAACAAAACTTGATATTTATCTGAAACTAATTTCCTGAGTTTTTTTTTTAAATACTAACAGTGACTTCTACATTTGTTTTCAAGGTTTATATATTTATGTTTATCAGGATATAAAAGTAGCAAAGCTGGTCTGGTGGATTTGTTTTCAAGATTGGAATCCAAAGTAGGACCATAAAGTGCTCTGGTGCTTACGACACTCCAAGCACACTCCACGTACCTTTTAAATTTTGTGAGGTTTCTCATCTCATCTACTTTCCCAAACAATGCATTCCAGACCCCTACCACTCTCTAGGTTTCTTGAAAACCCCTCTAAACCTCCTGCTTTTAATTTTACAATCATGGCCCCTTGTTATTCACGCTGCAACTAAGGGGGACAGCTGCTTTTTATTCACCTTGTCCATGTCCCTCATAACATTATACTCCCCCGTCAACCTCTGCTCCGAAAATAATGTCAAATTTTATCCAACCTCTCTTCCTGGCTAAAATGCTCATTCCCAGGCAACATCCTGGTGAATCTACTCTGCACCCCCTCCAATCATATCCTTCCAATAATATGGTGACCAGAACTGCACAGATACTCCAGCTGCAGTGTAACCAAAATTCTGTACCATTCCAAATGACCACTCTGCTCTTATGTTCATTGCAATGACTGATGAAGGCAAGCATCCCATATGCCTTCATTATTACCCTAGTAATCTGACCTGTTGCCTTCAGGGGTCTGCATGCAAGCACCTCAGATCCTTTTTGTTCATCTGAGCTTCCTAGAGTCTTGTATGACCTTGTTTTGATCCTTCTTCCAAAGTGCACCACCTCACATTTATCAGAATTAAATTCCATCTGCCCAATCAGTTTATATTCTCCTGTAACCTGATATCTTTCTCTTCACTGTCAACTATCTGACCAGTCTTTGTGTCATCCACAAGCTTATTTAACATCCCCCTTACACTCCTTGACATGCTTGTATAGATCACAAACAATAAGGGACCCAGCACTGATCCCTGTGCTACACCACTGCACACCGGATTCCAGGTACATAAACAGCCTTCTATACCACAATTCTCTGTCTCCTATCATTAATCTAATTTTGGATCCATCTTGCCACATTATCCTGGATCCCATGAGCTTTTGCGTTCTTATGCTCTTGCCTTCTTATTTGATAAGATCATGGCTCATCTGGATATAGCTTTACCTTCCTACCTATTCCCTTTGACTTCCTTGTTAATAAAGAATCCATCTTCCTCCATCTCAATCAATCTGTTTACACTACTCTGTAGAGAAGAATTCTACCAACTAACAACCTTCTGAGGGAATAAAAATCTCATCTCTATCTTATATATGCAACCCCTTATTTTTAAACAATGTTCCCTAGTTCTAATCTTTTTCACAAGGGTAAATATACTTTCTGCATCCACCCTGTCAATCCCCTCAGGGATTTTATGTTTCAATATGATCATTTTTCCATTCTCTAAATTCCACTGGATGCACGACCAATTAGAATTAGAATTCCTACAGTGTGGAAACAGGCCCTTCAGCCCAGCAAGTCCACTGACCCACCAAAGAGTAACTCACCCAGACCCATTCCCCTATGAGTCTACGTTTCCCCATGACTAATGCCAGGAACAGGGAGATAATGGACTTGAATGTGTGGCTGGGGAACTGGTGCAGGAAGCAAGGATTTAAATTCTTGGATTACTGGGGAATGTTTTGTGGTAAGCATAAATTATACAAAAGAGACGGTTTGCACCTTAATAGGTTGGGGACCAGCATTCTGGCGGGCAGGTTTGCTACTGCAACACAGCTGCGTTTAAACTAAATAGCGGGGAGGAGAGGACAAACTGGAAGTTTAAGAAGGAAATTGAAGGGAAAGTTAGAACAAGGGAAGTCAAGAAAGACAAC
>NC_057728.1:42449136-42477362 GCF_004010195.1 Chiloscyllium plagiosum | reverse complement strand
GCTTAAAAATAAGCGGTAGGCCATTTAGGACAGCGATGAGGAGAAACTTCTTCACCCAGAGAGTGGTGGATGTATGGAATGCTCTGCCCCAGAAGGCAGTGGAGGCCCAGTCTCTGGATTCGTTTAAGAAAGAGTTGGATAGAGCTCTCAAGGACAGTGGAATCAAGGGTTATGGAGATAAGGCAGGAACCGAATACTGATTGAGGATGATCAGCCATGATCATATTGAATGTATTGAATGGTGCTGCAAGCTCAAAGGGCAGAATGTCCTACTCCTGCACCTCTTGTCTATTATCTAACCTACATATCCCTGAACATTATGGGCAATTTAGCATGGTCAGTTCACCAAGCCTGCACATCTTTGGATTGTGGAAGGAAAGTGAAGCATCCAGAGGGGAACCACGAGGAGAATGTGCAAACTCCACACAGACAGTCGCCCAAGGTTGGAATCAAACCCGGGTCGCTGGCGCTGTGAGGCAACAGTGCTAACCACTGACCCACTCTGTGCAAAATTTCTTCATAAAATAATCCTCTCATCACAGGAATCAGTCAAGCAAAACTTCTCTGAACTGTTTCTAATGCAATTATATCCTTTCTTAGTAAGGACATCAAAACTAGACACAGTGTTCTTGATGAAGCCTCACTCATCCCCTGTACAAATTAAACAAATCATCACTTCTTTGTATTCCATTCCCCTTGCAATAAGTGACAACAATCCATTAGCCTTCCTAACATTTGCTGTGCCCATAAACTAACTTTATGTAATTCCTATCAGGCAGAGAGTAGCAATGTTGCTGAACATGTAATTGACAAAACCAGATTAATGTTCTGAGGTTGAATTCCACCATGTCCAGATAGTTACATTTGTGTGCAATAAAAGTCTGGAATTCTGAACTATTCTAATGGCAACTATAGATATAATCATTGTCATCAAAGAAATCTGGTTCACTGCTGTGTCATCTTTAGCTGGACTGGTCTACATGTGACTCCAAACCCACAGCAATGGGCTCTCAATTATCCTTTGTAAATATCTGTAGACACTCCCAATGACTGTTTTTATATTTCTAGCTAACTTTCCCGTGTACTATAATTTTTCCCTTATTATTTGGTTAGTCACAGAGTCATAAAGATAAACAGCAAGGAGATAGACCCTTTGGTCCAACTCGTCCATGCTGACCAGATATCCTAATTTAATCTAGTTCCCATTTGCCAGCACTTGGTCAAAACCCTCTAAACCCTTCCTATTCATATACCCATCCAGATGTCTTTTAAATGTTGCAGTTTTACTAGCCTCCACCACTTCCTCTAGCAGCTCATTCCATTCACACACCACCCTCTCTGTGAAAATGTTGTCCCTTAGGTCTCTTTTAAATCTTTCCTTTCTCAACCTAAACCTATGCCCTCTAGTTCTGGACAACCCCAACCTCAGGGAAAAGACCTTGTCTATTTACCCTATCCATGCCCCTCATGATTTTATAAGCCTTTATAAGGTCACCCCTAAGCCTATGACACTCCAGGGAAAACAGCCCCAGCGTATTCAGCCTCTGCCTATAGATGAAACCCCCCACCCCAGCAACATCCTTGTAAATGTTTTCTGAACACTTTCGAGTTTTACAACATCCTTCATATAGGAGGGAGACCAGAATTGCACACAAATTCCAAAAGTGGCCAAACCAATGGCCTGTACAGCCACAATATGACTTCCTAACTCCTGCACTCAATGCACTGACCAATAAAGGCAAGCATACTAAATGCCTTCTTCATTATCCTATCTACCTGAGACTCCACTTTCAAGGAACTATGAACCTGCATTCCAAGGTCTCATTGTTCAGCAACACTCCCCAGCACCTTACTATTAAGTGTATAACTCCTGCCCTGATTTGCCTTTCCAAAATGCAGCACCTCATATTTATCTAAATTAAACTCCATCTGCCACTCCTCAGCCCACTGGCCCATCTGATCAAAATCCCGTTGTACTCTGAGGTAACCTTCTTCACTGTCCACCAGCCCTCCAATTTTGGTGTTATCTGCAAACATACTAATGATACCGCCAATGTTACATCTAAATCAGTGATATAAATGATGAAAAGCAGTGGACCCAGCAATGATCCTTGTAGCACACCACTGGTCACAGGCCTCCAGTCTGAAAAGCAACCCTCCAGCGCCACCTTCTGTTTTCTATCCGAATGCCTAGTTCTCCCTGTTTTCCATATGACCTAATCTTTTTAACCAGTCTACCATAAGGAATCTTGTTGATCGCACTGCTAATGTCTATGTAAATCAAATCCACTGCTCTGCCCTCATCAATGCTCTTCGTTACCTCTTCAAAAAACTCAGTCAAATTAGTGAGACATGATTTCCTATGCACAAAGCCATGCCGACTATCCCTAATCAATCCTTGCCTTTCCAAACACATGTAAATCCTGTCCCTTCAACAACTTGCCCACTACTGATGTCAGGCTCACTGGTCTCTCATTCCCTGGCTTTTCCTTACCACTTTTCTTAAATAGTGGCATCACATTAGCCAAATTCCAGTCTTCCGGCACCTCACTTGTGACTATCAATGACACAAATATCTCAGCAAGGGGCCCAGTGATCACATCCCTTGCTTCCCACAGAGTCTAGGGTACATCTGATCAGATCCTGGGGATTTATCCACCTTTATGTGTTTTAAGACACCCAGCAACTCCTCTTCTGTTATATGGACATTTTCAAGATGTCACCATCTATTTCCCCACATCCTGCAAATACTCGGTTGGTATCTTCCCCTGTCTCCTGCGGTTCCACACATAGGCTGCCTTGCTGATCTTTGAAAGGTCCTATTCTCTTCCTACTTACCCTTTTGTCCTTAAAGTTTTTATAAAATCCTTTGGATTCTCCTTAACTTTATTTGTCAAGGCTACCTCATGTTCCCTTTTTGCACTCCTGATTCCCCTCTTAGTATACTCCTACTGCCTTTATATTCTACTAAGGATTCACTCAATCTCTCGTGTCTATACCTTTTCTCTTAACCAAAACCTCAATTTCTCTAGTCATCCAGCATTCCGTATGCCTATCAGCCTTTCCTTTCACCCTAACAGCAATATACTGTCTCTAGTCTCTTTTCAAGCAGTAAGACCGTGGTATTTTTTGGGTCTGCGGATTGTTAAAGTGCAAAAATGGCCTTTAGTAGAGGGATGTGCTCTTCCTGTCAGATGTGGGAGATTAGGGAGAATTTCCATGTTACTGATGACTACATCTGCAGTAAGTGTGTTTGGTTGCGTGTCCTGTCAGATCACATGGATTGGTTGGAGTGGCAGTTACAGGTAGTAAGGAATTTACGGGAGTTAGCAGGTGTAATGCATTGCAGTTATAGGAAGGGAGAAACACTGCAGATATAGTCAGGTAGATGAGTTACCACCAGGAAAGGAAGGAGAGGGGGGCAGGTAATGCAGGAGTCTCCTGTGGTTATCCCCATCTCAAACAAGGTGATGGACTCTCAGCTGTACGTGCTACATTCCCCTAAGTTTCTGGTACTGAGACTGGCTCTAATGTAACAAGGGGTACACCAGGTTCCAAGCAATCAATTATGATCGGGGGTTCTCTAGTCAGAGGCACAGGCAGACAGAAATAAGAATGGTGTGTTTTGTCCCTGGTGCCAGGATCAAGGATATCTTGGAGAGTGCAGAATATTCTCAGAGGGGAGTGGGACCAGCAGCAGGATACAATAAGGAAAATTGATGAGATTCTGAAGGGAGATATGGAAAATTAGGCAGGAACTTGAAAAGGAGGTCCTTGAGTGGAATAATATTTGGATTGTTCCTGATGCTACAAACTAGTGAGGACAGAGCAGAGGAATGGATGGCTGAGGAGCTGGTGCAGGAGAGAAAGGTTCACGTTTTTGGATCTTCTGAATTTCTTCTGGGGTAGAAGAATAGATTGCATCTGAATTGGAAGGAGACTAAGATACTGGCAGGGAGATTTGCTAGAGCTGTTCAGGAAGATTTAAACTAGTAAGGTGGTAGGGTGAGATCCAGGCAGATAGTGAGGAAAGAGATCAGTCTGAGACATATGTGAAAAGGAGCAAGTCAAGCAGTCAGGTCAGGCAGGAACAAAGCAGAGAGCGAGGTAGGACTGATAAATTAAACTGCATTTATTTCAATGCAAGAGGCCTAACAGGGAAGGCAGATGAACTCAGGGCATGGTTAGGAACATGGGACTGGGATATCATAGCGATTACAGAGATGTGGCCCAGGGATGGACAGGACTGGCAGCTTAATATTCGAGGATACAAATGCTACAGGAAGGATAGAAAGAGGGGCAAACGGAGATGGGGAGTGGTGTTTTTGATAAGGGATAACATTACAGCTGTGCTTAGGGAGGATATTCCTGGAAGTACATCCAGCAAAGTAATTTGGATGGAACTGAGAAATAAGAAAGGAATGATTACCTTATTGGGATTGTACTATACACACCCAGATAGTCAGTGGGAAATTGAGAAACAAATTTGTAAGGAGATCTCAGTTATCTGTAAGAATAATAGGGTGGTTATGGGAGGGGATTTTAATTTTTCAAACATAGACTGGGACTACCATGGTGTTAAGTGTTTAGAAGAAAGAGAGGAATTTGTTAAGTGTGTACAAGAAAATTTTCTGATTCAGTATGTGAATATACCTACTCGAGAAGGTGCAAAACTTGACCTACTCCTGGGAAATAAGGCAGGGCAGGTGACTGAGGTGTCAGTGGGGGAGCACTTTGGGGCCATAATTCTATTAGCTTTAAAATAGTGATGGAAAAAGATAAAAGGGATCTAAAAGTTAAAGTTCTAAGTTGGAGGAAGGCCAATTTTGACGGTATTAGGCAAGAACTTTCAAAAGTTGATTGGGGGCGGATGTCCGCGGGTAAGGGGATGACTAAAAAATGGGAAAACTACAAAAATGAGATACTGAGAGCTATTCTTTACTGTTTCCTTATTTTAGTCCAGTTGTCTGATCTGCCACAATTTTTTTACCAATTTACACATATTATTTCCCCACATGGCAAGTCTGAAGTTTAGCCAGTCCATTGGTGGAGGTTCCAATTCCACACAGGAACGATGTACTTACTGATTGTAGTTCTGACAAATAACTTTTCATGCGAAGGGGACTGGGAAGGAGATAAATTACTATTCTAATCAATCCAATCTCACACTTTGCCAAGCATTCAATGTAAGAGTAATAATAGGATACACGTTTGCCTTCCACAAATAGGGATCTGAATGCAGATTTTAAAAAGGGGTAAGTGCACCTTCCAAAGTGTACTTACTATAGCTTGTATTGAGATCATCAGACATATCACCATTGAAATTACCACACAGACCACAGGGTTTGCCTTTATGCTCTTCTGTCAGCTTCATATAAACACCAGAGAATCCATCCCAAGCTAAGGAGAATCCAAAAGTTGTTTTCACAAGAATGTAATCAGCCAGCCTTTCAAAGAATGCATGCCTAACAGTCTGAGGCAATGGTAATCTAAAAGAAAAATTACAAATATTAAACAGGAATAATACTTATAATTATTTATACAAGTAGATAAGAGTAATGAAAGTGGACAAATAGAATAAGAACATAGTCTCGTCTCTGAACATCCACAGGTGCAGTTATAAAAACATGTCTCACTTTTCAATTTCTATATTAAATCATTCAATAATTCAGTGATGTATATTGAGCATTACAAAATTGATAAATTCTTGATGTCACAAGGAATTAAGGGCTACGGGGAGAATGCGGGTAAGTGGAGTTGAAATGCCTATCAGCTATGATTGAATGGCGGAGTGGACTCGATGGGCCGAATGGCCTTACTTCTACTCCTATGTCTTATGGTCTTATGTAACTGTCTTAATATCAGTCTGATAATGTGACACATCAATTTAATAAAGTGTTGTTGGATAGCAGTGAATAATTTCTGATTATTGTCAAGATCTACTTATGAATTGAATTGAATTTATTGAATTGAATTGAATTTATTGTCACATGTACCGAGGAACAGTGAAAAGCTTTGCCTTGCAAGCAATACAGGTAGATCACAGAGTTAAGTAGCATAGATAAGTAAATAATAGGTAAACAGCGGCAATAACAAAAACACAGGTACAGGCGAATGTTAAGAGTTTGTGAGTCCATTCAGTATTCTAATAACAGTAGCGTAGAAACTGTTTCGAAACTGTTCAGGCTTCTGTACCTTCTCCCTGTTGGTAGAGATTGTAGAAAAACATTGCCAGGGTTGGATGGATCTTTGAGAATGCTGGCAACCTTTCCTTGACAGTGGGCCTGGTAGATGGATTCTATAGATGGGAGGTTGGCCTTTGATTGTCCAGGCCAAGTTCACCACTCTCTGTAACCATCTCCGATCTTGAATGGTACAGTTGCCATACCAGGTAATGATACGTCCAGATGGAATGCTCTCGATGGCACACATATAAAAGTTGGCATGGGTATTTGCCGTCATGCCAAATTTATCAGCCTCCTGAGGAAGAAGAGATGTTGTTGGGCCTTTGTAACCAGTGGGTCCACATGAAGAGTCCAAGAAAGCTTGTTTTGGATGACCACTCCCAGGAACTTGACACTCTCCACTCGATCCACCTCTGAGCTGTTAGTGTGTAGGAGGGCATGAGTAACATCCTGCCTAAAGTCAATAATGAGTTCCTTGGTTTTGCTGGCATTGAGAGCTAGGTTGTTCTCAGTGCACCATTTTTCCAGGTCTTCCACCTTCCATCTGTAGTCTGTTTCGTTGCCATCTGAGACTATGGTGGTGCCATCAGCAAACTTGTAAATGGCATTAGTCTGGTATTTGGCAATGCAGTCATGGGTATACAGTGAGTACAGTATGGTCTACAGTAGCTAACAACATTTCCAATTATGTTGTTTGGATATAGTCCAGAGCACAATCTGAAACTTCTGTGGACCTTTTAGGATGGTCATGCTTAAGACCTCCAAAGTTGTAGCGAAAAACCCACAAGTGACATAATCTCCACTCCCAAATACCTATCCTTCAATTCGTTGTAGTGTTTGTGAAATCAACTCATTTCTTTACAACAAGATCAAAGAAAGAACTTGGCAATGGTGCCAAGCAATGTTCCCTCAAAGCTGTAAGGCCACACAGCCGGTGCCAGGGTCCCCGTACATTGATCGTTGTGCTGACATATTCACATGCATTTCTCCAGTCAAAGAAAGAACTTGGCAATGGTGCCAAGCAATGTTCCCTCAAGGCCACACAGCCGGTGCCAGGGTCCCCGTACATTGATCGTTGTGCTGACATTTTCACATGCATTTCTCCAGCCACTGTTGTGCACAGACTTGGGATGCCTGTGCAATGGCTGGAGAAATTAAAGGGAAGTAGTGGGCCAGATAAATGATGGTGTGTTTAGAGTAGGGGTGGATAGGAAATATCAAGGACAGTGGGATTGCAGAGGAGGTATGTATGAAGTGTTTTGTGTTGGGTTCTGGGGAGGGAGGAGTAGAGTATGTGTGATATGGATAGAGTGGGGAAGGTCAGGTCTGCAATGGGGGTGGTGTATGGTCAATCCAAAAGCGGAGACAGGGGTGTTATATCCAGCAGAGAGGCAGGGGAGAAGGGTAATAAAGGAGCAGTGGGGGTTGTTAGTTCAGATTCCGGTGGGTTTAAGAGATCTGGGGGAGAGGCATTTGAGGACTGTGTTGTGTATGGTATGTTGAAGCACAGCAGAATAGTTACTCAGGAGTTACACATGTTTTTTTAATAGTCTAGCATTTCCTAAGTAACCCTCTGAATTCTCTAATTTAATCAGATATTGACTGTGGGTTCCAAGTGCAGAGGAAATGCCCAGTGGAATCCTGGGCAATTCCCTTAGAGTTTGCTACAAGGATTTTTATAGGATCCATGTGAGCAATTCTAATCAACCCTCCAGAAATGATTATCTGGCCATTGACAAAATCTTGGCCATTGTTTGATATCAGTTCTAATTGAGCAACAGTAAAACAACAGTGCAGATAGAGTCTTCCATTTTTACTGAAACAAGCATCCAACTTTATTTTATTAAAGAACTTCAAACAAATACTGAAGCCACAAAAAGTGCCACTTCTCATCTGACCCATCACCCACCATCATTTGAAATCTGAGAAAACATTAGTCCCAGAATATCTAATTGTCAATGTGTATATCCTCTATAGGCTCCAGTAATTTGTTTCGGTGTAAAAGAACCAAACAAAACACACGCTAGGCCATGAAAAAACTCAAGGACCTTCTGTAAAGTGTAGGGCTACGTAGCTACTGAATAAGTGGGAGGGCCCTCCTAAAAGTAGTCCCTGCCACATATTTCACTATTTTATTGTTTGTCCCCTCAACCCTACCCTGAGAATACTCAGAAATCCATGATAGTGATGTTTGTAAATATCATACATAAGAAGTAAGACAAAGATTTGTGACATAAAGTGATCATTTTGATTGTTCTGAAAGTTTACAAATCACTTTAATACATATTTGTACAGTGATAACTTTCCTTCTCTCTGCAATATAAATGTATTGAAATTAGATTTTTTATAAGTCATTCACCTGATTCCTCCTTTTGAAACTGAATGACCCAGAATAGTTATTTCCTCTTCATTTGGAAAAAACAAGCTTATAGATCTTGAACAAGAATAGTGTGAAGATGCACATTCATCACTGTTATGGACCTGAATACATAGAAACAATAACAAAGCAATAAGACCAAAACACTTATACAACTCGATGTTAATGCAGTAGTTGCTCTGGTGTACTCAGTTGTATCATACCTCTACCATGTACTGAGGCTGAGTCGCACGACAGTCTTTAGCAAGAATATATGAGCACTTTCCAGGAAAATAAAAATAGAGGCCATCAAAGGTTTCAAAGTGGTATTGGCCCCATGATCTGCATATTCCTCCTCTATCCTTGCCAAGATTTGGAACTAAAGAAATGAAAGTTGTAACATTCGATTACATGTTTCTTTCATTGATACTGAAACATATTTTTGTCTTTAGACCAAACATTTACTTTAACCAACCTTACATTTGTTGACGGGACTGCGTAAAATTAAAAAGGGTGATTCACATGAACTAATTAAATGTATCGGTTTCAATAACAACTGTACACAAATCATGTAATTTTAATGAAACAAATGTTGCTTCACTATTATTAACACAAAATTTTTATTTCTTCTGCTGAACTTAGAAAGAAGATAGAAGTCATCACAAAATTGGCTTCATTACTATGGCAATGAATTATTAACTAAAGCAGTCTTTATTTTTTCAAAGAATAACAAGCATTCTAAAAGATCTTCTGAATATATGTTCTGATACTGACCAGTCTGACAACGACTACTATTAGCTTGACGTTCACTACAGTCACATGTATCATCCCCATTGCAAAAGCCACCATTGAGACAATCCTGCGAACAAACACCTGGAAGTTCAAAAGAATTATTTATTTTTGTAGGAATAGATAATAATAATGTTATTTTTAAAAAATTTTTAGTTAAGGTAAAATCCAACACATCTGAAATTATGATTGTTATGAACATGTTATGATCCTGTCAGATGTTACTACTTAACAAGATCGATCTTAGACTGAAATCTAACTTGATAGGTAACATTTTGTTTTTTTCTTTATTTAAATTTGTGGTCTTTCACTGAAAAACAAACCACAATCCTGTAGTTTTAGTTTGAGCAATAAAACAGAAGTTCATAATGCAAAATAAATGAGGGAGAAACAGAACAAATCAACTATCTAAATATGACACAATTTGAAAAATTTCAAACACACAGCAAAATAAAATTCTATTTATCTCAACGCCATTACTTCACAGCAGTTTAATTTAAATAAAGTAATTGAGTGAGATGCTGCATTTTGGAAAGGAAAATCAGGGCAGGACTTATACACTTAAGGTCCTGGGGAGTGTTGCTGAACAAAGAGACCTTGGATGCAGCTTCATAATTCCTTGAAAGCAGAGTCGCAGGTAGACAGAGTAGTTAAGAAGGCTTTTATTATGCTTGCCTTTATTGATCAGTGCATTGAGTATAGGAGTTGGGAGGTCATGTTGTGCTGTACAGGACATTGGTGAGACCACTTTTAGAATACTGCACTCATTTCTGGTCTCTGTTTTAGGAAAGTTGTTGTGAAACTTGATAGGGTTCATAAAGATTTACAAAGATGATGTCAGGGTTGGAGGGTTTGATCTGTAGGGAGAGGCTGAATAGGCTAGGGCTATTTTCCCTGGAGGTTGAAGGCTGAGGGGTGACCTTATAGAGGTTTATAAAATCATGAGGGGCATGGAATGCATGAATAGTCAAGGTCTTTTCCCCAGGATAGGGGAGTCCAAAACTAGAGGGCCTAGGTTTAAGGTCAGAGAGGAAAGATTTAAAAGGGATCTACGAGGCAACTTTTTCACTCAGGGTGGTCTGTGTATATCCAATGAGCTGCCAGAAAAGATAATTGAGGCTGGTACAATTACAATATTTAAAAGGCATTTGGATGGACTTATGAATAGGATCAATTCAGAGGGATATGGGCCCAATGCTGGCAAATGGGAATAGATTAAGTTAGGATTTGGTCAGCATGGACAAGTTGGACCGAAGGGTCTGTTTCTGTGCTGCACATCTCTATGAGTCTATGACTCAACTTAAACATTAGAGATTCTATATCAATTTTATAGGGTCAACTTACTGTACCTTTTAATTCCTGATCTTAAAAGCTTGATAGCCTTTTCCTTGATTATTCATACAACTGAGCTTAAGTTTTCTGAGCTTCAAATATTCCCTGTAGGGTTCTAAGCAAACACTTCTGATCTGGAATTATCAAACTGAAACCCGTTCATTAAGGTAATCTATTTGCTAATTGTTCTGAACTAACTCCTTTCACCTGTTCGTACTGTCCTTATATATAACCTCAGCCAGATCTCCTGTGAACTACATCAAAAGTTTGGCCAAAGAAAAAATTATTTCATGATTCTCCTGAACTAAAAACAAGTTAATCCTTTTCAATGTTTGCTCTCTCTAATCATAAAACTCTCAATATACATAAAAACTTGCATTATTAATCTAATAAGGCATCTGCTCTCTGATACATTCTGGTTAAAATATGGGTCTAGAAAGATTGATATGTTAATTATTAAAATTTCTCATGCACACGAAACAAAACTGACATGTCACTAGCTCATCATCCAAATTCTATAGCAAATGATATGTATATATATATATATATATATATATATATACTACAAACATCTTTAATCAAATTTGTTTTAGAGCTTCAAAACTTTCACGTTAAGGTATGTTTATAACATGAAAACACTAATCTATTTGGCAACTGGTGTTTGATTTCACATGTGCAAAGTACACATTGGCGATACCACTCATGTTTAGTGCACTTAGCTCACGTTAAAATAGTTAACATCAATTAATGACAGAATAAAGCTTACCAGGTTTACAATTTTGGTTAAAAAAAACTGCAGAAATCAGAAACAAAACCAGACATTGCTGGAAAATCTCAGCAGGTCTGGCACAGCATCTGTGGAGAAAAATCAGAGTTAAAGTTTTGGGTCCAGTGACCCTTCTTCAGACTCAGTTGCCTGACCCATGCTGCCAGGCGTGCTCAGATTTTTCAATAATTTCTGTTTTTGTTTATGATTTCAGTTGTACCTTCTTTTGAAGAAGGGTCACTGGATCCAAAACCTCAAAAGAAGGTACAAAGCAAAAGACAGCTATTTCCCTACAGGACAAAGAAATAAAATCAGAAATTTCACCTCCTTCCACTAGAATGCACAACTTTTTTTCTGAAGAACTATTTCCATGGATGTTTAAAATATTGCTTAATATTATTTTACAGTCTCAAAACCAAACCTTATGGGCTATCTCCTTAAAGTGATTCAACATTGACCCTACAACATTTGCCTACATTTGTCATAGCACAATTGTATTTCCTGAACCAAAATAATACTTTTCATGCATGCATTTGGTAACAATCTACAAGCCAACTGGTTTGAGAATACAACTTTGGTCACTCTATAAATCAGATACTATTCCATTCCAACTTTGAAGTAACACTTTAAGTAAGCAGCCCTGTTGTTTGATTTACATTCATGATTATTCCAAATGCACTTATTGGTTTGTATATACCTCTGTAATCTGTTCATCTCAAGAAACATAAAAACATAAGAACAACACCACCCCTATCATCATGTTCCAGTTCCTCGTGTTACTATCATTATTATAAGTGGTTTTGCAGATTTGTAGTACTACTTATTGTTCGAGCAATTGTCTGTAACTGTTCTTTTATTTGCTATCTTAGAAGATAGTCTTATAGACACTTTTGGGTCATTCTCGTCAAATTGTTTCAGTTTTGCTGCAATGCAAACACAGTTATTATTTCATTGGAGATAGGAATTGTTCATGGGAATGCTGCAGAATCCCCATTGTATCATACTCTCAAGGAATAGTCCGGGAAATTGAATTTTCTGCTGGGCTTGAAACCATCTGAAAGACACCATATAAATTGGAGATTTCAGATGGTTTCAACAAAACTAACTAAATGATTACTCAGGAAAAGTTAAACTAGTAAATATATCATCTAATACCTGAGCAATTTCAACAACCCCATTCTTTTCTCACATACCTCCCCTAACTACACCTCCCCTAAATCCCAGATCACATACACCTTCCAGACCTTGACCTGTACACCCCCGCCCCCTTGGAGGACCTGGCACCCAGTCTCACAACCGGGACACCCTGGGAACTGACAGCCCAGCCCTGCTTTGCAGTTGTCTTCCATTCTTACCCCAGTCAGACCTAAGCTCTGAACCCAACCCAGCAATAAGGTTAGGGTGCAAGGTTGCAAGAGTGCCCAGTAGGTGTTGCAGTGTTTAGGGTAGGTCAGGATGAGAATTCAGATCCAGTGGGGGATGTGCGAAGGCTGGGTGGGGTAGTCAGAGTTTGGGACTTGCAATGGCAGCAGGGAGCTGGCACCCTACCCACCTGGCATCTTGGCCTCCCAGAACCCTAATATTACACTTACCTTAAGTACTACCTTTTAACAATCAAACTGGCTGTCAGGACATTAAAATATCAGAAAAGTGAACCAGTGAACATGAGGCATGGTTTGGCATCCTCTGACAGTTCTACACTATAAAAAAAAACCTGTCAGACTGGAAGTATGGTGCCACATTTCAGAAGGAACCCTGATCAGAATTTCCTCTCGAAAACGTGAAGCTCGCTGTTTTCATAAAAAGATTACCTCCCCTTGGAAAAGCTAACCCAATGTTTCCAGTCAAGTCTGAAGACAGGTGCCAAGTGAACTCTCAAGTGTAATGGAACAACACCTTACTGGACAAATCATTCAAATTGAACTGATGCCATTTTCAGTGTAACTCCAGCAAGGAAGTCTGTGCTTAAAAATTGTTCAAGTTATTTATTCAAATTTCAATTCCCCTAGCAACTTAAGTAGAGTTCTTTTGTTTTTAAAAGTGCTCTGAAAAAGATAATATTTAATCAAAAGAACATTTCAAACTGCAGTATTAATAATGTAGCTACTGGTTTTTCTTCCTGCAGCAACCAATCCCAGGCTAGTACAACAATTGATCACGTGTGCTTACTGCTCTATTTATACCTGGGAGTACTGTTTAGCAACATTGCGTTGTTTATTTTTGGTCAATAGCATCTCTCAAGCCAAAATGATGCATCTTCCACATATTTCTGGCCTCACAACACTGTACATATTTTCTGCATAATAAGAAATATATTCAGGACTGATTTTATTCAGAGTTACCATTGTAGAGTGTAATACTGGAGTCACTATGGCAATTCTGAAGTCAAGTAGAATGGAAATAGAACAGGCAAACATTTCCTCTTCACACCAGAAAAACTGAAGCTGTTGCTCACTGATTAATATGGGAGTCTCAGATCAAGGATGCTCAACAACAAAAGAACTAAACAGGGGTACTGACCATCTCCTTTTCGGAGTGGCAAACCTAGATTTGCATGTTTACAAACAAGTATGTCACAGTAACTCCACAAACATTTTTGTCAAAAATATTTGATGGCAATTAGTCTCAATGTATTAATGTCTGTAAAAATACATCAAAAATTGAAGACAATAAAACGCAATAAATTACATCAGATTTTCAGCTTATCAGAAGTCGCTTATTATAGTCATGGAACTATCAACTGCTATCCATCACATATCGTTAGAATGTCAATAATTGACAAGCAGCACAGTTAACGAAAAAATGATTCATGACGCATGTCGTACCTTCAGCGTAACGATGTGTAGAATTGTAGATTAAACTTCTATGTTCATCAATGGCTGTGCTATAACCCTATTAAGTATAGATGAAAAATGTTCTGTCATTCAAATATTAATGAACACATACAGAATGCAATGTTGAATATATAACCAATAGAGCAACAATATTCCACAATATGTAGTCTGTTTCAACTCTTAATAAGAGGCACATGACTCCAGGTGTTTAAATTGATTTGCAAAATACTGTACTCTTGCCTGATCAAAATACTATTTGAGAATCCCCCAGTGGTCTCCCAGTGTCTACTGTAATTATACTGTATTCTATTGCCTGAAGGAAGGTGAATTTGGCCCATGTTAAATGCATTGTATTTAATGATTCCATTGCAATTTATGCTAGAAAAAAACACAGGTGAACCTATAATTATAACTTAAATATTATCATCTCTATTACGTATCTCCAACTTCCAGATCTAACATTATTTAGATATTTTTAATAAACTGAAATAAAAATAGAAAATAATGGAAATAGACACCAGAACCATCAAGACATGAAATAGTTAAAGACAGGTTAAGGATATGTTTTATAACATTAGTTATCAATAGCACAAGAATAACACTTTACTCTAAATTGTTAGCTTTTCCTTTCCCTTTCAGATGTTGCTGCATTTCTGCAGCATTCTCTATTTTAGTTCTGCCATCTTCATGTAATTTTGACAACATTTGCATGGGCTTTAAGTACATGTCTTTGCAGCTAATTAAGCTAAGACTTATTTTCAAATATACACTTTTCTCATTCAGTCCAGACTCACAGCAAGAAGGACCAATTTATCATTAGCTCCTTTAACCATGCTTGAAGCATGTCTTGGACAAGGAAGCATGATTAGTCAGCAACATATATTTTGTTTCTCTACTTCTACTACAGTTTTCTCTCTTCTTATCCTATCCTGTGGGTATTTCTTATCAAAGTACTTGACACGAAACCGGTGTGATTGATGTTACAATTGCACAGGGAGGTGCAAAAGGGTGACTTGGTGATGCAATAACAGCCTCTGTGGAGTTATTTCACCCACACCCTTCACTGCTCCCCTCACCATTCTGCTGGTTGCCTCTTTTACTGCTCTAGCCATCATCCTGTTGCCTATGTCACCCTCCTCAGCTGTTCCCCTCGCTGCTGGCCACAACATTGGTGGTCCCAATGGTCACACTCAACTGCTTCCCCATCCCTCAGCTTGGCTCATTTACCTCAGATGCACTGATGGCAACTTTATTGCAAGAGATGCTTCACAAGAGTAAAATCAGACAGAATTATCAACACAGATATTTTGAGGGGAAATCTTGTGGAGGATTTTGCACACTGGAATGTGCCTTTTAAAATTGAGATGTTCAGGGAGAGAGAGTGAGTGTAGATTAGCAAACACAAAGGTAACAGATGAAGTGGATATGGAGTAAGTTGGGATGTGGCAGCAGAACTTTAGACAAGCTCAAGATTACAGAGGGTGGAAAATGAGAGACCAGGAAGGAGAGAACTTGAATGGTCTTGTTTGTAACATATAAATGATCTGAAGGAAATGTAGGTGGTCTGATTAGCAAGTTTACATATGACACCAAAATTGGTGGAGATGCAGATAGTGAGGAGGATTGTCAGAGGATAGAGAGGAACATAGATAGTTTGCAGATTTGGGCAGAGAAATGGCAGATGATGTTTGATCCAAACAAATGTGAGGTGATGCAGTTTGGAAGATAAAATTCAGGTGTGAATTATACACTAAATGGCAGAACATTTAGGAGCATTAACATGTGGAGGGATCTGGGCATTTAGATGCATAGATCCTTGAAAATGGCAACACAGGTGGAAATGGTTGTCAAGAAAACATGCTTGCTTTCATTGACCAGGACATGGAATATAAAAGTTGGCAAGTTATGTTACAGCTGTATAAAACTTTAGTTAGGCTACATTTGGAATATAATATTCAATTCTGGTCGCCACTCGCAGATGGACGTGGATGCTTTGGACAGAGTGCAGAGAAGGTTTACCAGGATGTTGCCTGGTCTGGAGGGTTTTAGGCATGAGGAGAGGTTGAATAAACATGGATTGTTTTCACTGGAAAGAGGGAGGCTAAGGGGTGACCTGATTGAGGTATACAAAATTATGAGAGGCATAGATAGATTGGAGAGGCAGGGGCTTTCTCCCAGGGTGGAAAGGTCAACTTCAAGAGGGCACAGGTTAAAGGTGAGAGGGAGAAAGTTGAGGGGAGAAGTGCAGGGAAAAGTCTTCAAACAGAGAATTGTGGAGGCATGGAATGTACTGCCAGTGGAGGTGGAGGAAGCAGGCACATTAGCAATGTTTAAGGCATAACTTGATGTTGACATAACAGGAGGTGAACAGAGGTATAGAAACCATGCATGTGCAATAAGGAGTGAGTTTAAATAAGGATTAAAAAAGGCCAAAAGGCCTGTTCCTGTGCTGTGTTGTTCTTTGTATTTTGTCCTTTAACCTGTCTGTATGTAACTAAAGCACAGATGATTCTGTGGCAGGAAGGATGTGCTGGGGCAGAGATAGGTGACATCATGGTACAGTTAAGAAACTGGTGGCCCATACAACAGCTCCTAAAGGGGTTGTCCAAATATCTTGAGTCCGGCATAACCAATTGATGGATCAATGAATGAGTGTTCAGAAAGGAGGAGGAAGTGAGGACTGCAGATGCTGGAGATCAGAGACAACAGTGTGGTGCTGGAAAAGCACAGCAGGTCAGACAGCATCCGAGGAGTAGGAGAGTCAACATTTTGGGCATAATGGATTTTGGGAATCCTGATAAAGAGCTTATGCCCGAAACGTCAATTCTCCTATTCCTCGGATGCTGCATGACCTGTCATGCTATTCAGAAAGGAGGCCAAGTTGTCCAAGTCAGATGAAGTATCATTGTCCTGAAATGTTTATTCTCTTTCACTCCAGATATGCCAAATATTTCCAGCTTTTTCTGTTTTTACTTATGGTCACCATCTAGGTTAGTGTCACCTCATATGTGATATTAAAACAAATCTTGATCTGCAAATCCAATTGTAAATATTATATACGAATTCACTGCTGAGCGGTAGGGGAGCAGGTACTGTGCTTGTGAAGTCTTCATTTGTTGTTTAGGGGCCTGACTCAACTTTCCTCAAACATCAAGATTGCTATGACAAAGCATTCCCTACTTGGATCTGTCCAGGGTTGTTTCTCCAGTGTGGTGGAAATCAGTTTACAGGCTCTGAGTTTGGTGTACTCAGCTGGCTTCTGCATGCAAAAATCCTCCAACATGAACCACATGGCCAACCGACAAAGCTGAACATGATGTGTCTCACTTTCTGACTATTGTACCCAATACACCTGTTACACTGGAACCACTGACAGTCAGCCAGTTTCAAAATATCAACTTAAAAAAACCTGCTGGACAAAGTCTGAGTTCAGCAAGATTACCATATTAAGTTAGCACTAGATGGCACTGGTGCCAAACTCATAGCAAATCTGAATTACCAATTAATCCTTGTTAGACCTGTTCTAAAAATGCAGATTTTTAATGTACCTCAACTTATTTTAAGCAGGATTGAACTAATTATCCAAAGGCAATGAAGGTGCTTTATTTTCTTAAAACTAGAATTAAGGTAAATCGAGATCCTGAAAGATTATATTTCTATTGAAAAAAACTGAAAAATGTCATGTTTATAGCACTTAAATCATCCCAATTACTTTCTACCATCCTTAAATAAAGCACTGATATTTATAATATTTGTTATAGAATGTATTTTAAAAATGTTAAGGCCAAGCATAGTAAAGTTATTTGTGCTTTTGGATATTCTTAATGATTTGAGTTTTGTCCCTTACCCTTTTCAGAACACTTAATTCTCCTACTGCAAGTCTCAAGCCCTCTTGTTCAATGAATCTGTTGTAACTTATTCCACTTCATAAATTACTTTAATGTTGGCATTTTATCAAATGAAGATGGTATTTTATTTCAGGACACATTTCCAAACCAGGGAAGTTAACAAACCGATGTCATTTGAAATGTCTGAACTAAGCAGAAAAGCTGAAACTTCAGCTTTTAAAGGCAATTTTCCTGCAAGCAACACAAAGAGTTCTTTGTCAAGTCAGGGTTTTTTTTAAACAGTTCATCTACTACAGTATAACATACCTCAATTGCTAGGAGATTCCGTTTCTGGAGAATTGTATTAAATCTGTTCCTGTGGGGGTAAAAAAAAGAGCATCTTGTATAATCATACTATAAAGTTGACTCAATCAAATATGTGAAACCTGACTTGGGCAGGTGTAATCATGTTAGAAATGAATGGTGTAACCAGATCTGTCATACCCGATTCTTTTTGTCCCCTTAGATTTAAAATTAAAACATTATGATTTTTAAAAAAAACTTTCCTTGAATCAAGATACAAGTTACTTACTTTTTAAATTGGTTTTGCCCACGAGCTGAGCCTTCACAATAAAATCCTTTTAAAAAGACACAAGATATTTGTCTAAGTCTCTTGCAGCACATAAAACGAAGCATGTACAGTAATATAAAGGTAATATTAGTATTGAACTTAACAAGTGCTTAATAGAATACCAAATATTCACTAGAGTATAACCTAACTGGCAACTTTGTTTTGTTTTTAAAGATAACTTTCCCATTGTAATTGCACTATGGATTTCGGGCCTCGCCGTTTGGTTTATTTTTTCGTTGTTTTTACTGACTAGCTATGGGTTTATATTGGTTGTCAGAATTAGGGGTTTTTTTGCGCACGTCAGTCTGAAAAACAAAGCGGAGTTTTTTTCGAAATTTCCTTCGCTCGGTTTATGGACTTTGAAATTAAATTACATCTTTCCTTTTGGCAATTATCCTCAACAAATCAAAGACAGTGTGCTCAACCCGGGCAAATACACTTTCTAAAACAGCGTTAAAACAATGAAACTCATCATCCGCTCTTTTTCTTCAAATCTTCCTTTATGTTTTCCCGTGGTGAAGCACATCTATTTGACTGCATCTCACCATTCAACCAACTCTTCAGAATTTACCAGCTGTGGAAAACATTGCATAGTACGGAATGCCTTCGGTTCTTACCTTGAAATAACTGAAGAAGTGAATAAAACACCAACACACTCCACGGTATCATTAATTTAATCTTCCCAACAATGTTCATCTCAATAGAGCTCCGCTGTGAGCTAAACAAGTAAATTGTTCGTTTTAATAAAATCGGAACAATAATGACATTTTAGACCAATTGGTTCACGAATTTTTTTTTCCCCTTGTTTCCAAATAAAAGCCAGGGCAATCGTGTTAATTCCAATAAATGCTCAGCTCCGTGCGGTAAAGGTTTTAGTGCACATTAAATCCTTTCCTGATGTGTGTCCCAAAGTGGAACAGAGTGGGCTTGTTACTGTGACGCGGCGCTAGCACCAAACCCCGCGTGGATACAGCTTGTAACTTATCCCAATGCTTCTGTTTTACTAAATTACGCAAGCTGTTTGAAAAAAAATACAAATCGAAGATAAAGTGATGCGTTGTTCGAAACTTGATGTGCGAATAGTCAACTCGTAATCCACTAATCGTTATTTTAAAAAGAAACAGAAAAGTGTTGGGCAAACTCAGCAGATCTGGCAGCATCTGTGGAGGGTAAACACAGTTAGCATTTCGAGACCAGTGAGCCAACTCTGTTTTCTGTCATAGAAGCTACCAGATCTGCTGAGTTTCTCCAGCAATTTCTGTTTGTGTTTGATTCATATCTCCAGCATCTACCTTTTTGTTTAGCAAAGAACATTTTTTAAAAACTCGATGCAAAAGCTTTATGACAATATTCATTTCACATGGATGTTTTGAGATTTATCAGTAAAGTTTCATGGGTTACATTTGCAAAAACCTATGGCACACCGTTTGCAAAATAGTATTTAAAAATAAACCTGTTGTTTCCAAGAAGTTTCTCCCACCAGGTGGGCAAAAAAGGTTTAAAGTGCAAATTGTTTTTGAAATACTACTTCTAATGTTTGAAAGCAAGCATACAGGTTCTCCTGGTCCTCCATTTTAAGAGTACAGACCAGTCTGTCTTATTCACCAGCTTTACTGGGTTTTCCTCCAAGGCCAGTATTGCCTTATTCTAAGAACCTTTAATGGAACACAGAAAGGGGTAGCAATTGAACTATATGCAGTCTTTAAACACTCCACATCTCTTATTAGGGAAATAATTAAACATGTTATTGTAGTATGAGGCTGACGTATCAAAATAGCTGAAATAGAGACTCAATAAATGACGCAGCACAGATGGAGATCATTGGCCCCACTTTGTGTCAACTCTTTGAAAGAACTATTCAATTAGACACACTCCACTCTTCTTTCCCAAGCACTTAAGTATTTTGCTTTTAAATATTTATTCCATTCTCTTTTGAGAATCATTATTGACTCTGCTCCAGCATCTCACAAGCCAGTGCATAAAAATGATCATAATGGTTCACTGTTTAAAATTTGTTTCCTTGTGATGTGTCTAAACTCATTTTCTTCTTCATGTGTAACCTCAATCCTTACATAGAAACCTTTGTTATGAGTATTTTAGGTAATAACTTTATCACTTTTTGCTTAAGAAACTATCAGCAATTTTTGTGTCATAAACTAACCTTTTATTCTGTTTAAGAAATGAAGGTGTAGCTGATTATTTTGGAAACGCTCAATTATGTACCAATGCAAATTCTGAGTTCATGACCATTTTGCAGAAACATCTGGGGTGTGCTTATGATACTGAATTGCCTTAAATCAGTATCCTTTTGCTACCATAGAGTCATACAGTATGGAAACAGACCCTTTGGTCCAATCAGTCCATGCCGAACATAATCCCAAACTAAACTAGCCCCACCGGCTGTTCCTGACCCATTTCCCTCCAAACCCCTTTCCTATTCATGTACTTCTTCAAATGTCTTTTAAATATTATAATTGTACCCACATCCACCACTTCCTCAGGAATTTCATTCCACACATGAACCACCCACCAGCCCTCCTACCACTCAAAATCATTTTTGCTCATTTGCGGTATCAAAGTCTTTCATAACTTTGAATACCTCCATCAAACTTTCCCTTAAATTTCACTGCTCAAAAGTGACCAATCTCAATTTCTCTAGTCTCACCAAGTAACTGAAGTACCTCATCCTGATAAATCCTTATTCTGATATATATTCTCTGGACTCTCTCTAAAGATTTTGACATATCTTCTAAAGTGTGGTGTCCGGAATTGGTCATATTAACCATGTATGTCCTAACATTTGTTTTATAAACGTTGAGTATAGTTTCCTTGTTTATGTACACCGTTCATCTTTTATGGAGTTAAACATCTGGAATGTTTTTTTCTAATAACCTTCTTATTACGCTTTGCTACCCTCTAATACATTTGCATGTACAGCTACAGGTCCCACTGTTCTTGCATTCCCATTAAATTTTTATCCCTTAGTTTAAATTGGCTCTCCTGATTCTTGCTACCAAAATCAATCACTTCACATTTCATGGCATTAAATTTGATCTGCCATTTTACTATTCTGCTCATGTTCTATTAAAGTCTGTTGCTATCATTCTCACTGTTCATTACATCTCTGCATTTTATGTCAACTGCCAATTTTGAAATGGTTGAAAATCTCACAACATCAGGTTATAGTCGAATGGGTTTATTTGAAAGTACAAGCTTTTGGAGTACTGCTCCTTCATCAGATAGCTAGTGAATTTTAAAATGCTGTTCAGTATATCCAAGTGCATGTTATTAAAAGACATCCAGAAAAAGCAGTGGGTCCAATAGTTATGCACACTTCCACCTTGTGGCAAAAGGATTGTTCACCACTACGTTTTGGCTCGTTTTAATCCATGCTGACCCCATTCCTTTAAATTGAATAGTTTTGGTAATACATCTGTAAGGTAACACTTCAACCTATTTTGCCTAATCACCTTTTTGAAAGATATTACCTCAAGAGCAGTGAGACTTGAACCCAGGACTACTCAGACCAAGTGCATATACACCACCACTGTGCCACAAGATGGCCACTTCATTCTTTTGATAGTCTATATGCACATCAACAGTAGTTCCCTCATCAGTCCTTTCTTGTTAATTCATCAAAGAACTCAATCAAGTTGGTGAAACCTGATGAACCTTAAGAGGTGCTTTCATTCATTATTTTTCCAAGTGCAATTAATTGTGTCCCAGATTTTGTTTTCTCTAGACGTTCAACCACCATCAGCACACGGCTGACAAATCTGCGAATACCAATGAAACCTGCTAAAATGCGTTGTAGGGCCTCCTTTAATATTTTAAAATTATGAACCTTCTTTTTACTTTTCCTCTATTTTAGTAAAAAAACTCTACCTGAATTCACCCATTAAGTATTGTTATACATGCGCAATATTTTACCCTCTGAGAGCGGCACTGAGACTTGAGGTTTCAGGGAGCAAGGTCCACTTACCTTATGAAGAAAAGACTTTTAGATCTGGATGCTGTCCCTCCTACTTCCTTCTTAGCTTTGTCTTCTTTTGTATTTTGGTTTTTGTGTTTTTTTATTCTAGTTTTTGTATTTTAGTTTTTTTTGCTTTTCATATCTAAGATGATCATTCTTTTTCATTCAGGATTTGTACCTAAGATGGCACTGGAGAATGGCAACTTTGTACACTTTTCACAGTACTTCTATAGCTGAGTACACATGACAATAAAACCTCATTCTAACTTTATTTCTAATTCCTCAGTCCGTGTCTGTATCTCTGAGATACAATTCAACTTTTGTAACAATATTATTTTAATATGAAAGTAACATTAAATATAATTCATTACTAGTGCTGGTTATATACAAGCCTTAGAAAATATACAACTCCACAGATGTGGTTTTTTTGCATATTCCATTTTTCACACTAATCTCAAATTTTGGAGACAGTCGCAATTTTCTTTATGGCAGAGAGGGTGATACAATGGTTATGTCACTAATGCATGGGTTTAGAATTGTCTCAGGAGGTAGCGGAGGCAGGATTCTTTAAATATCTTTAAGTGAAATGTAGATAGATTCTTGTTAAGCAGGGGAAGCAAAGGATATCAGGGTTAGGTGGGAACGTGGAACCCAAAACACAAATAGATCAGCTATGATCTTATTGATAGTGGAGCAAGCTTGAGAGGTTGAATAGTCTACTTATAGTGCCATAGAGTTAGACAGTACGGAAACAGACCCTTTGGTCCAAATCATCAGCACCAACGAGACATTGCAATCTAATGTATTCCTATTTGCCAACATTTGGCCCATATGCCTCTAAACCCTTCCTATTAATATACATATGCAAGTACCTTTAAAATGCTATAATTGTACTTGTCTCCACCACTTCCTCTGGCACCTCATTCCATACATACACCATGGTCTACATGAAAATGTTACCTCTCAGGTCCTATTTAAAACTTTCTGTTCTCACCTTAAATCTATGCCCTCAAGTTCCACTTAGGAAAAATACCTTGGTTATTCGACCTATCTACACCCCTCATGATCTTATTTCCTTAATAAGGTCACCCCTCAGCCTCCAATGCTCCATGGAACAAAGTCTGAGGTTATTCAGCCTTTCCTATAACTCAAACCCTTTAGTTCCAGCAACAGTCTTGTAAGTGTTTTCTGCACCCTGTCAGGTTTAGCCACATCCGTCCTATAGAAGGGAGACCAGAACTGTACACAGTATTCTAAAAGTAGCCTCACCAATGTCCTGTACAGCTGCAATATGACATCCTAATCCTATTCTCCATGCTCTCACCAATGAAGGCAAGTATGCCAAATGTCTTCTTCACTACCCTGTCAACCTGCGACTCCATTTTCAAGGATCTATGCACCTGCGCCTCTGGATCTCTTTGTTCAGCAGGGGAAGCAAAAGATATCAGGGTTAGGTAGGAACGTGGAACCCAAAACACAAACAAATCAGCTATGATCTTATTGATCACCAGGGCCCTACTGTTAACTGTATAAGTCCTACCCTGGCTTGCCTTACCACAATGCAACATCACAATATTCCTCATTCATACTGCATGTATTTTCATATAAAGAGAACTAATACCACTGAAAAATAATATGGCCCAATTTATTAACTGTCATAAAGGTAAAATATAACATGAGAGATATGAAATGTGTATGCGGTTGAGTTGTTCACTCACAAACTTTTTATAGTAGATTTTGTGGAGATCATTAATGTCTGTACATTTCTATATCCAGTCCATTTTCTGTTATTTCATTGAACTAAAAGAGAAATGCATCTCCACAGTATGTGGCCATTGATTAAATAAATTATTTCCTACCACATAGTTAATTAATAAAACCACATTTGGAATACAGTGTACAACTTGGAACTCAAACAGACTTTCAATCCATTTGGAAAAGGTTCATGGAAGAGCAAGAAACCAGCTTATAGATTCATATGTATGAAGAAGTTCGCTGAAATTAACTTGTTTTGTAATTTAGATAAACAACATTGAAACATGTTACAATTTAGTAATTTAAAATAGTTTGTGGCATAACACGGAAATTTTTTTTATTAAATTTAGATTTTAAGAGTAGGACAGAAGTACAAAATACACAAACTTCGACATGAATTCCAAATTAAGTAATTATGTGGGACAGACTGTCAGCATGAGCAATATAAATTGATCCTCTTTAAAAAGACTTTGATAGTGAATGGAATTCCATATTTATATACTTATCTAGTTGCCTTTTAAGTGCTGTAATTATACTTGCCTCCACCACTTCCTCTGTTAGCTCATTCCACACACACTACCCTCTGCATGAAAATGTTACCCCTCAGGTCCAATTTAAATCTTTCCCTTCTCACCTTAAACCTATGCCATCTAGTTCTGGACTTGCCCCACTGTAGGAGAAATACCTTGATTATTTTTCTTGTCCTTGCATGGGATGTGGACATCACTGCCAAATCAACATTTGTTCCTCATTTCAAAGGACCTTCAAACCCAATGACTTGTTCGGCCATTTGAGAGGGCTGTTCACATTATTGTCTGGACTCACAGGCTACATAAGGACGACAGATTTCCTTCCCTTAAGGATATTCGTGAACCAACTAGGTTTTTCATGTCAAAAATGTCCAGTGTAGATAACAGAACAATGGTTCCCAAACTGTTAAAATAACTACAGAGGTTAATTGGATGGGAAGGGCTTTGGGATGTGTTCCTTGAACTGTGGTACACTTCACAAATTCAAACTCGCTCGACGATCGAGATTACACTACATTGGAAAGGAGTGGCTCCATTAGCTCAATGGTTTTTGTCTATTCCTGTTTCGGATGACTGGAGGTGCGTCGGTCAGACACAGAACATAAATAATCCCTACCTGCTTAATGTCACCTTCGCAAAACTTCTGTTTGCGAAAAGTCCTTCTCTATATTACCACAGATAGAGTTTCTGTTTTGAATTGGAAGAAACTTTTGATCTCGCCTTCTGTAAAGTGCCCATTTTGATTTGGCAACTTAGAAAAATGTTTCTGAATCGGATTTCTTTCGCTAGGCACTAATTCACATCCTCGTTATTACCAGGTTTTAGAACAAGGTATTGGTTTTCCAGCAACATTCACGGGATGCAACTGACAAACTGGACAAGAAAGTCTAATCAAAAGTATTCAGTAAATGATAGCAAGCGATCCGCAGCCAAATATGAAATGGAACGGAATAACCCAGTGTTAGAAACGAAAATCGCCTCTCAATAATCGCTCTAAGACAAATTCAGGAAAACAAAGTTTTATTACAAGTCTGCAGAGTTGGGCACTCCTTCAAGAGAAAGAGAGCCCAGAGGCTTACAAAGTTCTCGTTTAAATACAGTATAAGCTCCTCCCCTCTATAGCTCCAAAGAGCCACGAGGTTCACATTTTAAAAGAAATCATTATTTTAAAGTCTGTAACAAATGTCTCCAGACCCTCCCCTCCCTGGCTCTAATGAGCTATAAGGTTCACATTCCTAAACTGTCACGATACTCCAATTTTCACCCTTATCTCAAAGTCCGCAACAAATGTCTTCAGAGTCTCTAGAGTTGTTGTTTTTCTCACCCCGTAGTCTCATTAGTCAAAGACCTATTCTTCTTTGTCTGTCTAGGGTCTTATCAGCAGATGTTTTCTGCATTAATTTGTAACTGATGTCTTCTCGAGTCGTTTCGCTATCCACAGTCTTATCAGCCAAGGTCTCATTCTTCCCTGTCTGTGTTCATCAATCAAGGGCCTGTTTGTTCTTACTTTGCAGCTTGAATTGTTAGACACTATTCTACTTTTAAATATATAAAATGTTAAAATGTTCTAAAGGAAACACAAGCTTTGCACATCTACTTTTGAGTATATAAAATGTTCTAAAGGAAACACAAGCTTTGTCTTTTCTGTGGTTCAGGCACATCTTAAAGTTCAAACCAAAATCACTTCTCACACCCAGTTACAGAATGAAACCTTAAGGATTCTACATCTTAAATTACATTTCGTTTGAAAATTTAAGGGTCACAATGTTGCAGAAGTGAACATTGTTCTGAAGAAGGTTATGGAGACATATTGTAAAGATAAGCTCATCCCAATATATACCTTGTGAAACCATTCTTGGACTAATAAGCTTACATCTTAATAAATACCAGTTTATTGCAGGTGATCGGAGGTTTTATTAAATTCATTCCAGCAGGAGGTTTTGTCGGAAATTATCTGATGAAATGGCCACATTGGTCCTTTGTTATTATAGCCGACCGCCCTTATATTTGAAAACATGGTCATCACCTATTCTGCCCATGTTTAAAGCAAGATCAACACAACACGCTCCTTTGAGGAATAACTTTACATTCCGGGGGTTGCTATTCGTAAAATACGTTTCGAGTGAAACGCGTATATTTTCAGACAATCCTACTGAGACACTGGTCTGATGTCAAACTGGTCTGATTTGGGCGGGCTGGGGCTGGGGATTTTAGCGGGAGATGGTCCAGCCTATCGCAGGAGCGGGGCAGAAATCATGTTCAATACATGGGTGGCTGTTCGAAAAGCTTTCACCGGCAGCGACCTGCTTCTTCTGTTAAAGCTGCTGAAATTTCGATAACGAAGATGAAAACATTTTAATTGGGTTTGTATGTAAGATATTCGCGAGCGGGTGACTTGGGGCCTGTGGGATGTCTCAGTTTGCAGACATTCCAACACTTGGCG
The DNA here is from genome assembly GCF_004010195.1 of Chiloscyllium plagiosum. NCBI lineage: Eukaryota > Metazoa > Chordata > Chondrichthyes > Orectolobiformes > Hemiscylliidae > Chiloscyllium > Chiloscyllium plagiosum. Next base: position 42,449,941 of record NC_057728.1, on the reverse strand, counting down.
ACACCTTGACGCTCACCTCGAGCATTGTGTTATTTTCGTGAAACATGATTCTACATGATCCCCTTCCCCCACCAACAGGCCGACTCGCCTTTTTTTAAGTGTGGTAGGAAGGCGCTGACCAATCTCAGGTTTTCTTTGAACTGCTAGGCTGCTTGATGTTCTGTGGTGTTATTATATCCCCCTACCTGATTTAGACTCATCCTCATAGTCATCAGAAGTGCAGTTAAATAAGACCTGAGATGGAGACAGTGTTGAGGGAGCTTAACTCCCAGTTTAAAAAGGCAGAGGTTGCATGCCTGTGGATTTGATCTCCATAATGCATCTATCCTGGGAACTGTTTGGTGGGGACAGAGTGGAAGAGGCTTTGACTACTGTTTAAAAGGGTAGAAACAGCTTTACTTTCAGTTTGAAAAAGTAGGGCAACTTTACTTTTAGTCCTGAAGAGTAGAGGGAGCTTGAACAGGAATTGCCAGGAAAATTCAACAGGTCTGGCATCTTTTGTGAAGAGAAAGTAGGGCTAACATTTCCAATATAGTGACCCTTCTTCAGAAATGATTGTCGCTAGGATAGGGTTGCTATCTACTCTGATAGGGTGAGGGAAATAGGTGAAGGTAGAGAGAGAGGACAACAGTTGGATAGAGTTGAAAAATGTGGTAGGCCAGGCATCATCCGAGGAGCAGGAGAAATGACATTTCGGGCATAAGCCCTTCTTCAGGAATGAGGCTGGTGTGCCAAGTGGGCTGAGATAAAAGGTAGGGGGGAGGGAATTTGAGGGAGGGGCGCTGGGAATACGATAGGGGGAAGA
>NC_057728.1:42429108-42447878 GCF_004010195.1 Chiloscyllium plagiosum | reverse complement strand
TATCATCCTCCGTCATTTCCGCCACCTCCAGACAGACCCCACCACCAGGGATATATTTCCCTCTCCACCCCTATCAGCATTCAGGAGAGACCACTCCCTCCACGACTCCCTTGTCAAGTCCACACCCCCCACCAACCCAACCTCCACTCCCAGCACCTTCCCCTGCAATCGCAAGAAGTGCAAAACCTGCGCCCACACCACCCTCCAAGGCCCCAATGAATCCTTCTATATCCGTCGCAAATTCACCTGCACACCATTTACTGTATCCGCTGCACCCGATGTGGTCTCCTCTACATTGGAGAGACAGGCCGCCTACTTGCGGAACATTTCAGGGAACACCTCTAGGACATCTGCACCAACCAACCCAACTGCCCCGTAGCTGAACATAGAACATAGAACAATACAGCACAGAACAGGCCCTTCGGCCCACGATGTTGTGCCGAACATTTGTCCTAGCTTAAGCACCCATCCATGTACCTATCCAATTGCCGCTTAAAGGTCATCAAAGATTCTGACTCTACCACTCCCACAGGCATTCCATGCCCCCACCACTCTCTGGGTAAAGAACCCACCCCTGACATCTCCCCTATACCTACCACCCTTCACGTTAAATTTATGTCCCCTTGTAACACTCTGTTGTACCCGGGGAAAAAGTTTCTGACTGTCTATTCTATCTATTCCTCTGATCATCTTATAAACCTCTATCAAGTCACCCCTCATCCTTCGCCGTTCCAACGAGAAAAGGCCTAGCACTCTCAACCTATCCTCGTACGACCTATTCTCCATTCCAGGCAACATCCTGGTAAATCTTCTCTGCACCCTCTCCAAAGCTTCCACATCTTTCCTAAAGTGAAGCGATCAGAACTGCACACAGTACTCCAAATGTGGCCTAACCAAAGTCCTGTACAGTTGCAACATCACTTCACGACTCTTGAATTCAATCCCTCTGCTAATGAACGCTAATACACCATAGGCCTTCTTACAAGCTGGGGAAAGGTCTCTGGCTATCTACTCTATCTATGCCTCTCATTACCTTGTACCCCACAATCATAGAGTCATAGAGATGTACAGCACAGAAACAGACCCTTCGGTCCAACCCGTTCATGCCGACCAGTTATTCCAACCCAATCTAGTCCCACGTGCCAGTCCTCGGCCCATATCCCTCCAAACTCTTCCTATTCATATATCCACCCAAATGCCTTTTAAATGTTGCAATTGTACCAGCCTCTACCACTTCCTCTAGCAGCTCATTCCATACACATACTACCTCTGTGTGAAAAAGTTGCCCCTTAGGTCTCTTTTATATCTTTCCCCTCTCACCCTACACCTATGCCCTCTAATTCTGGACTCCCCCACCCCAGGGAAAAGACTTTGTCTATTTAACCTATCCATGCCCCGCATGATTTTATGAACTTCTATAAGGTCACCTCTCAGCCTCTGATGCTCCAAGGAAAACAGCTCCATCCTGTTCAGCCTCCCTATAGCTCAAATCCTCCAACCCTGGCAATATCCTTCTAAATAATTTCTGAACCCTTTCAAGTTTCACAACATCTTTCCAATAGGAAGATCAGAAGTGCAAGCAATATTCCAACAGTGGTCTAACCAATGTCCTGTACAGCCGCAACATGACCTCCCAACTCCTGTACTCAATACTCTGACCAATAAAGGAAAGCATACTAAACACTTTCTTCACTATCCTATCTACCTGAGACCCCACTTTCAAGGAGCTATGAACCTGCACTCCAAGGTCTCTTTGTTCAGCAACACTCCCTAGGACCTTACCATAAGTGCACAAGTCCTGCTAAGATTTGCTTTCCACCTCACATTTATCTGAATTAAACTCCATCTGCCACTTCTCAACCCATTGGCCCATCTGGTCCAGATCCTGTTGTAATCTGAGGTAACCCTCTTCGCTGTCCACTACACCTCCAATTTTAGTGTCATCTGCAAACTTACTAATAAACTCCACCTGCCACTCCTCAGCCCATTGATGATAAAAAGCTTGAAAGTATTGTGCACTGTGTTCACAATCTTCCTAAAGTGCATGTTCAGAACTGAACACAATACTCAAACAAATATTCCCCATAACTTCCTTGCTTTTATACTCAATGCCTCTAGTCATAAAGCCTTGGATCCAATATGGCTTATTAACCAATTTCTCAACCTGTCTTTCCATCTTCAAACATTTATGTGCAGATACTCTGGCACCCTCTGTTCCTGCAATGCCTCAAGAGCTGTGTCCTTTATTTTAAATTGCCTTTCCACACCTTTTGTGCAAAAATGTAATAGTTTGCATTTCTCTGCATAAATTTTAGTCTGCCACATGAACAAGAATGTACTACTTACAATTTCCAGTCCTCTGGGACCATCCTGTATCTAAGGAAGATTGGATTATGCTTAGTGCCTTCACAATTTCCATCCTACTTCTTTTTGGATTTTCTGATGCATCAAAACTGGCCCTGGCAACTAATCAACTTTAATTGTGTTAACTTTTCCCATATGTTCTCTTCGTCAATTTTAAGCCCATCCAGTATCTCAACTACTTTCTCTTTGACTCTTTTCCTGTGACTGTGCAGCAGCATCTTCATTGGCAAAGTAACCAATTAGTAATTTGCTATGCCGTCTGCCTCCATGCAAATATCTTCTTTTTGGTCCCTAATTTGTCCTATTCCTTTCACAACCCTTTTTCTGCATATTTGTTTACAGAAGACTTTTTAATTTTTTTCTTATTTTCACTAATAATCTCTTTTCATTCTTTTTTCGTTGTTTCGTTCCCTTTCCCCATGAACTCTCTACCCAGTCTGGTTCTCTGTTGTATAATGAACGTGACAAATGCAAACTTTCTGTATTTCATTTTCATCTCTGTCTCCTTTGTTATCCAGGGAACTCTTCACAAGTAATCCATCACAAATCAGTTTTGTTTTTTGAGTGTCATGAAATATAGAGTCCAAGATGAAGTTTGAACAGAAATTACTGTAAAAACTCAACAGGTCTGAAAGCACCTGTGGAGAGAGAGCAGTTTCCTGTGAAGAGAAAGCCAAGTTAAAGTTTCGAGTCCAGTGACCAGAAGTGAAGTACCTTTTTCAACTTTATCCAAATTGATTGCATATTTAAAATTTAGAAATAGCTGCAAAACCTTGTTATGGCTGAATATATGCAACCATCAATTTAATTACATTCTATTATATTTTCTAACTTATGTTTTGTATTTTACAACCTGCATTTTAAAAAATTACAGTTAAGAGATATCTGACAGGAAGAAAATGAGCTCCAGAGCAACGAAAAGCAAATGGAAAGAGATATGGTTGGATGGCTGACACAACTGACCAGCTAGCTCACCAGTACCCTCTTGCGCAAATATGTATGAATTACAACCTGTGATTTAAGGCTGCATTGACAAAGATGTTTCAAGTCTACATATATCTCAAGAAAGGATATGCCCCTGCAAGCGATGTGCACACTATATAGTCATAAATGAACTGTGTTTGGGACATATTGAAGTATAATATTATAGGTTGGAAGCTATGCATCTACAAGTAGTTTCTTCCTGCAGTGTTGTTCTTCTCCCAGGTATTAAGAGCCTGAAAAGATGATATATATCTCTCGGTTTGTTTGTATAATTCATTTCTATGTGGATCTCAGAGTTGTTGGAACAATAGTTTGATCATGATATAAATTAGCAAATAATACAATGTTGTTTTTTGATTTATATATTACGTGGAATTTATAGCATAGTAATATGGTCCATACTGTTGTTGATGCTCTGCGCAAGCATTCTCCTAGCCTACATTATCTATCAGACCAATCTTTTATTCCTTTCTGTGGTGGCACAGTGGTTAGCACTGCTGCCTCACAGGACCAGGGACATTGGTTCAATTTCATTCTTGGGTGATTATCTGTGCAGAGTTTGCATGTTACCTGTGTGGGATTTCTCTAGGTGCTCGTTTCCTCCTTCAGTCCAAAGATGTGCAGGCTTGGTGATTTAACCATGACAAATGTGGGAATGATGTGCGTCTGGATGGGATGCTTTTTAAAGCATTGATATGGACTCAAATGGCCTGCTTTCATTCTATGATTCTGATTTGTATTGTTAAGGTCAAAGTACAAGGTTTGTTTAATTTTATATCTTAATTTTTTGGAGAGCATGAGAAGGGGGAAACGTTTTGTCATTTTAGAGTTTTCTTAGTGAACTCTGGGCTGAGATACTGGAAGAGTAGAAGCCTGTTTATTTTTCATATGCCTTTTAATGAGGTTTTACAGTGTTGACATAGAACTGATGGATTAATAGCTGAGTGCATTAAAATATGTTGAAGGTCAAAACAAATTGTATTGTTGCCTAGTGACAGTGGACCAATGACACAGAAAGGAAGAACAATCCATAAAAATCAGTCAGTTTTTGGTTGTGCCAGAAGGGGACAACTGAAGTGTTCAACCTCCTAGTCAGAATCTCGTAAATAAGTTGCTTAAAATTGATATTAGGGAAAAAATGTGTTTGTTCTGACGTCAAACCAATGGAGAATTTACTTTGCAATTTGTCTTGTGTATCGCATGGAGATGCACCAGCTGAAAAAAAACAGCATCTAGTGATAATACCATTAGGGCTGAAAAATGTGTTGCTGGAAAAGCACAGCAGGTCAGGCAGCATCCAAGGAGGAGAATCGACGTTTCGGGCGTAAGCCCTTCTTCAGGCTTATGCCCGAAACATCGACTCTCCTGCTCCTTGGATGCTGCCTGACCTGCTGCGCTTTTCCAGCAACATATTTTTCAGCTCTGATCTCCAGCATCTGCAGTCCTCACTTTTTCATAATACCATTAGGCCATTGACTCGGTGTCCCTTTAGCAACTAGTGGATTTAGGCGATTAAAGGTCTTATTTTGACACTGCTCGGACTCAAAAAGGACAAGGAGAATCGACATTTCCAGCATAAACCCTTCTTCAGGCTTATGCCCGAAGAGTCGATTCTCCTGCTCCTTTAATGCTGCCTGACCTGCTGCGCTTTTCCAGCAACACATTTTTAAGCTCTGATCCCCAGCATCTGCAGTCCTCACTTTCTCCCACTACTCAGACTCAACAAAGCCCAGTATTCACCTAGGCCCACTTAGACCTACCAGTAGCTCTTTAACCAAAAAGTGGCCCCTGTCAAGATAAGGAGAGCTAATGTAATGTTGGCCCTTTTTCAAGGGGGTTGGAGTATAAGTGTGCCGTGATTGTAACAAGGTCAGCCAAGTGGACTTCATAGAATACTAAGTTGCCAGATAGGGGCTGTTAATCAGCTCCAAACTGGGAGCCCTGGCTGACAGATAAGGAGTGTCAGACATTCTGTGCACTTTAAAGATGGATCAGTGTCAATGACTCTCCATATGTAAATATAGCAATGACTTGGTGATGGGATACTTGCTTCTGTAGTTATTTAAATGGTGGCGAGAGAACTCCTGAAGAAATTCACTCACAACAGTAGTCTTTGAATTGGGGAAAACATTTCTGGCTTCATGCAATTATTTCAGAAGCTTGACTCATTTGGGCAAATGATAATGGGGCAGATAAAAAGCACTGAGTAATTCTTCAGACTGGTGGTGGACCTACAGTTTTGTCAGTTGTTGGGTGTCTAGCTTGCGCTGAGGCACTACTTTCTAAAACCTTTCAAAAGTGAACGGATTTAGTTAAGGCATATTACGATCCCAAGCCTCTTCTATTTCGAGAAGCTATTAGTTTTTCTCATAAATTCAAGAACCGAGGAATCCATAATTGAGATTTTTGATTAGGTTAAGACAACTGGCAGAGGCATGTTACTTTGGTTTAATCTTTAATGAGATACTGAGAGACCATTTGGTATGTGGGATTCATAATGTAACCATCAAAAAGAACCTACTATCTGAAGCTCACTGGACTTCAAACAGGCATTACAACTGGCTTTATCTGAAGAAATATCTGAGCAGAACCTAAATATGTCCCAGTGAAAGAAACAGAAGTGATACAAGACTATCAGCTACAGGCCAAAAATCCAGTTTCAAAAGTCAGCCATTAAGTGGACTGACAGCATTCAGCAGATGGAAATTTAGTGAAGTTACAAGAAAGAATAGGAGAAAGTGAGGACTGCAGATGCTGGAGACCAGAGTTGAAAAATGTGGTGCTGGAAAAACACAGCAGGCCAGGCAGCATCCGAGGAGGAGAATCGACGTTTCGGGCATAAGCCTGAAGAAGGGCTTATGCTCGAAACGTCTATTCTCCTGCTCCTCGGATACTGCCTGGCCTGCTGTGTTTTTCCAGCACCACATTTTACAAGAAAGAATGTTTACTGTATAGGCCAAAAAGAGAAAATTACCAATCAAAAAGAAAAAATACTAATCAAAACAGTTCTTCCAATCTATGGAAGATATCACAACAAGCCAGAAATGGGTAAAAGATGAGCAACAGGAAGGATACACGTTCTCAGTTACACAGCATAAAATGGACAGCAACTGCATGTTCTTTTAACATGGTAATCATAAAGTTGTCATTCTTCTGATAGTACCTGAAACTTTAAAACATGAAACAGCCCATGGCTTTGTAATACTTGCATCATAAATATATATTGGATTTTACCAAAAGGGGAAGGGCTCATCAATGAATGCAAACAAATGCATTTGTGCAATTCTAACGACAGTAAGCAATTTGTGCTGGCACTCAAATAGCTATCCAACTAAACATAGTTCTAATCCCTGCTCTTTCTCCACAGCCTACAATGTTTTTTCCCTCAGCTTATACAGTATTTAAGAGCTAGTATTTTAGTTTGCAGGTTGTTTCAGCTATGAATGCACAGTACTGTACAAGTATGATACAGTATTTTATCCTTTATATTGACATTAAAGTGAGAAATGTCTTAAGGAATATTGCTCTGATTCCTACCAGAAAACCGAGGATTAACTTAAAAAATGTGACTTTCACGAATGTAAGCAAACTTTAATTGGATAGCTAGTCTTAAAACCTGCATTGAAATGGCTTTCTTCTGTGAAGTTAAATTTTTTCATCACTGGCATATTAAGACAATATAGTGAGATGCATCATCAATTAATCCACACTGTAAACAACAATTTAGAAAGACCAAACAGTCAGTACGTGACGGTCACAAATTTATTTGCCACATTTAACTGAAGGATTTAACGGTAAGATTTCTGGTAGCGTGCACGGGCACCAGGTCCACCAAATTTCTTGGCCTCACAACGTCGTGGATCAGCAACCAACAAGGTCCTGTCATACTGTATGAGGATGTCCTTAATTTCCTTCTTAGAGGCTTCATCTACATCTGAAAAGTAACATTTTGTAATTTTGAATAAAAGTAACAAAGAGAATGACAGAAAATGAATTAAAGTAAAAATCTATCAAAAACTTACATTTCTGGTAATATGCCACCAATGCTTTGGAAATAGATTGACGGATAGCTGCAAAGAGAAAAAAACCAATCATATTATACATCAAAAAGTTGCACAAGGATACAGAATCACTTACTCCTACGTGTTGTGCTCAGTGTGCACCTCGGTTTGGGTGCTGGTATTTAGGATCAAAGGAAGGGAAGAAATTCAGCTCATTAAGCTAACATACTACCCATGCTTTTAACTCAAGGTCATAAGAAATCGGAGCAGGAGACCCTGTCCAGTCATTTCCTCTTCTGAAGCTCCTTGGTCTCTTAGAAAATCAGAAAAAAGAAGCAAGGCCATTTAGCCCATCATGTCCACTCTGCCATTTAATCACGGCTGATGGGCACTTTTAAATTTTTTAAATTGCAGTCAGTTTCACTCAGTTGACTGGGCGGCTGGTTTGTAATGAAGTGACATCAACAGCGTAGGTTTAATTCCCACACCAGCTGAGGTAACCACAAAGAATTCTCCTCAACCTCCACCCTTACCTGAGTTATGATGACCCACCACCAGCTGTCTCTCTCTAACAACAGAGAACTCTATAGTTCGATAGTTTTATCACCCTTTCATGCAATAAATTGTGGACTATCTCAAACTCTTCTAGCAACAACTTTAGATTTATGCCCTCAATTCTCATCTCTTATGGGAAATAGCTCCTAGCAAACAAATTTATTTAGGTCTCAAATAAATCTCCCTACAATTTCCTCTGTTCTAAAGATCACAAACCCATATAATTTTCCCTCAATTAAAATACTTTATACCTGAAAATATTCTGATAAATCTCCTCTGCATCTTCTCCAATTTAATCATATAGTCAAGGAGATGTACAGCATGAAAATAGACCCTTTGGTCCAACTCGTCAATGCAGGTCAGATATCCTAAATCAATCTAGTCCCATTTGCCAGCAGTTAGCCGATATCCCTCTAAACCGTTCCTATTCATTTACAGAAGAACCTCGATTATCCGAACAACAGGGGCATGGAGTATTTTGTTTGGATAACACAGTTTAGCCAAGCACTGGGACCTTGTGATCTTGTCCAGATAATTCAAAATTCGGATAACCAAATACCAGATAATCAAGGTTCCCCGTAACCATCCAGGTGCCTTTTAAATATTGTAATTGTACCAGCCTCCACCACACCCTCTGGCAGTTCATTCCATACATGCACCACCCTCTGCGTGAAAAAGTTGCCCCTTAGGTCCCTTTTGTATCTTTCCCCTCTCACCTTAAACCTATACCCTCTGGTTCTGGATTCCCTCACCCCAGGGAAAATACCTTGTTTATTTACGCAATCCATGCCCCTCATGACTTTATAAGGTGACCCCTCAGCCCGCGATACTCTCTGAAAACAGGCCCAGCCTATTCAGCCTCTCCCTATAGTTCAAATCCTCAAACCCGCCAACATCCTTGTAAATCTTTTCTGAACTTTTTCAAGTTTCACAACATCCTTCCTATAGGAGGGAGACCAGAATTGCACGCAATATTCCAAAAGTGGCCTAACCAAATGTCCTGTACAGTCACAATATTACCTCCCAACTCCTATACTCAATACTCTGACCAATAAAGGAAAGCATATCGAATGCCTTCTTCACTATCCTGTCTACCTACAACTCCACTTTCAAAGAACTATGAACCTGCACTCCAAGGTCTCTTTATTCAGCAACACTCCCCAGGACCTTAGCATTAAGTATATAAGTGCAACCCTGATTTGCCTTTCCAAAATGCAGCACCTAATGTTTACCTAAATTAAGCTCCATCTGCCACTCCTCAGCCCATATTTCCAGTAATGCAGTGAACAGAATTATACATATTCTAGCTGCAGCTTAACTTTGTCCATATACCTTTCAAACACAATTTTCCCGCCTCTACATTTTATTCCTATGCTAATATAGTAAGATATCCCAAATACCCTTTTCACCATCTTATCGAATTGGCCTGCCACCTTGATTTCTGATGAAGGGCTTTTGCTCGAAACGTCGATTTTCCTGCTTCTCGGATGCTGCCTGACCTGCTGTGCTTTTCCAGCACCACTCTAATCTAGACTCTGGTTTCCAGCATCTGCAGTCCTCACTTTTGCCTATCAAGGTACTTTATTCCACTGCACTTTATCATTGTCCTATTTATAATGTATTCATCTTGTTTCCCATTTTCAAATGGATTGCCTCACAATTGCCTAAATTGAATCCATTTGACTGCCTTTCTGACCACCCAATCTTCCTGCAATCCAGAGTTCTTTCTCACTTCCAACCACATGACCAAATGCTCCCTAATGTGCTTGTAGAATGTCAGTAAAGATTAACTTAAATATTCCCTTCTTCGAGAGACAGTAATTGACAGAAGGGAGAAGGAAGAGTTTTGTTAAGGATTCAAGCACAGGAACAAGGATGCCTTGTGCAATTATATAGGGCACTAGTGAAGACAACTGGAATAGGTTTGGTCTCCATATCTGAGAAAGGATACTCTTGCTGTAGAGGGAGTGCAGCAAAGATTTACCAAATTGATTCCGAAGATAGCATGACTGTCATACGAGGAGAGAGAGTGGTGGTTCGGATTGAATTCTCTGGTGTTTAGAAGAATGAAGGAGATCTCATAGAAACCTATAAAATATAGAATTCAGAATTTCTTCACCCAGAAAGAGGTGAGTCTTTGGAATTCATGACTACAGAAAATGGTTGAGGCTGAAATACTGTATGTTAGAGATGACGATCCCTTTAGCCATCTCTTAATACTAAAGGGATCAAGGGATATGGGGATAGGATAGGATTAGGGTATTGAGATTGATTGAATGGCAGAGCAAGCTTGAGGGGTCATATGGCCTAATCCTGTTCCTATTTATGTTTTTGTGTTGTTTTGGTCATTTGTTTCCGAGCAATTTGACTTGAAAGTAGGAACTAGCCATAGAAGACTCTTAACATGCTAGTATACACAAGGCCATGTTATTTACCATAGATTTGGGCTACATGACCACCACCCTTCACACGAACTCTGATGTCGACTCCAGCGAATCTTTCCTTGCCCAACAGTAAAACGGGTTCCAACAACTGTAAGGAAGAAAGAAAATTACAATTTTAAAATCAACTTTTCAGTGCCAAACATAATAAGTCATTCCAAAAGCACACATTCCTTTTGGTTAAAAATACAGGAAAAGGAAGAGTACCATGTCTAAAAAGAGAAGTTAAAGATAGTATTAAATCAAAGGAGGAAGCTAATAAACTTATTAAACATGTTGTAAGCCTGAGAATTGGGAGAACTTTACCATTCAGCAAAGGAGCACTAAAATTTGGTAAAGAAACAGAATATGAATGTAAAATAGTCTTTATGTTTATAAGTGTAAACAAAAGGTATGTGAAAAGGAAAAGATTAGAAAAGACAAATTTCAGTCCATTACAGGCAACGACCAGAGAATTTTGATTAGATTAGATTCCCTACAGTGTGGAAGCAGGCCCTTCAGCCCAACAAGTCTACACCGACTCTCCAAAGAGAAACACGCCCAGACCCATTTCCCTCTGATTAATGCACCTAACACTATGGGCAATTTAGCATGGTCAATTCACCTGACCGACACATCTTTGGTCTGTGGGAGGAAACCGGAGCTCCCAGAGGAAACCCACCCAAACACGGGGAAAACGTGCAAGCTCCATGCAGTCACCGGAGGCTGGAATCAAGCCTGGGTCCCTGGCGCTGTGAAGCAGCAGTGCTAACCACTGAGCCACCGTGCCATCCCAGCATGGTGGGGCGTGTAAACAAAGAAGTAGCAGAGAAGTACTTTATGCCTGTCTTCAGAGGAAGTCACAAGACGTCTCCCTGAATTAGTTAAAATCCAAGGGTCTAGTGAGAACGTATAATTGATAGAAATTAATACAACTGCAGAAAAGGACAGGACTGAAAGTTGACGCTGAGTCCTGCTCAACAGACCTAAACAGGAAGACACAACACATCCAGAGAGTCTAGCCATACACCAAAGACATCTCAGAGAGGACGACTAAACCATCCCAGCCCTGAGGCATCACGTAAGCCCAACCTACCACCACACTGAAACAGCTCCTGCAGACGTTGAAGGATCCCATACCAACGATCAGCAGAACGAACGACATATACGGAATACTGTGCTGCAATATCAATTTGGACAAACGGGCAGGAGGCTAGCCAAGAGGTTACATCAGCACCAACTAGCTGTCAAAAGACATGACCAACTATCACTGGTATCCACACATACAGACAAAGAGGGACACCAGTTCGACTGGGACAATACATCCATCCTGGGACAGGCTGAGCAAAGACAGGCACGGGAACTTCTACAGGCCTGGCATTCAAACTGGAAATCCACTACCAAACATAAATTTGGACCCCATTTACCAACCTCTCAGAAATAGAACCGGAAATTATAACACCTACCACTACAAACCGGTACAGAACACCAGCACTTCACCAGAGGCTCAATGATGTTACCTAGCATGGTGACCAAATGTCTGAGAACAAATCCACCAGCTTAGCAAGCAAACTTACAGCAGGTTCATCTTTTCAATAGATCCTACCTGCGAACAATATCCTCCATCCTGTCAGTAAGTGCTATTATACTTCCAGAGAGTAACTTACAGAAGCAGAAAGGCGACATACTTTGAAACAAACCTCCATTAGTTTCTGACTTTAACATGGATTGATAACAAGTCTCAAGTATGTCATTCTTGCACCAAGTATGAGGTACAGCAAGATCCTCCAGAAGTTAGGACTTCACTTAAAAAAAGGTTGTGGATTCAGATCCTCATTTCAAAGGACAAGCCATAGAATCCCTAGTGTGGAAGCAGGCCATTTGGCCCATTGAGTCCACATCGACTGTTCAAAGAGCACCCCACCCCAATACCTTATCCCTGTAACCATACGTTTCCCGTGGTTAATCCATCTAGCCTGCACACTATGGGTAATTTAGCATGGCCAATCCACCTCACCTGCACATCTTTGGACATCTTTGGAAACCGAAGCACCTGGAGAAAACCCACGCTGACACAGAGAGAATTTGCAAACTCAACATAGTCACCCGAGTGTGGAACTGAACTCAGGTCCCTGGCACTGAGAGGCATGAGTGCTAACCACTGAGCTACCCACAAAGTGCTGGGTTTTCCTGATTTGTTTGGGTTACGAGCAAGGTCAACATAATGAGTTTGTCGTAAATCTCAAAATGTTTTCCATTGTACCTAACTACCAAAAGCAAAGTCTACAAGCTGTTGATACATCATGATAGATCCAAATACATACAAAAACATGCACACACAAATCCTACAGGATAAGTGGATACAGATCATTCCAAATGAAACTGCACTTACTTTGTACTGCAAAGTTCTTGGCTCAATCTGTTCCAGAGGCCTTCCATTCACTTTGATAAGACCATTTCCTCGTTTGCAGTGGGCAACTGCAGTTGCTGTTTTCTACAAAAACACGTAGAACATTTACATGTCAGCTTTTCCACAGGATACTGGTAACGATTGATATTAGGACAGAAAAATAGAAAATTTTAACCATGTCAATTAAGTGAAATGAGGACAAACACATCAGACTGTAGAATTATAGAATCCCTACAGTCTGCAATGATCCTCGAACAGTATCCCACTCAGACCCACTCTTTTACCAGATCCCTCTAACCCCACACTAACCATGGCTAATCCAGAGTCTGCATATCCCTGGACATTACAGGGCAATTTAGCATGGCCAATCCACCTAGCCTGCACATTTTGGTCGGTGGGAGAAAACCAGAGGAAACCCACGCTGACACAAGGAAAATGTACAAACTGCTCACACACAGTCATCCAAGGGTGGAATCAAACACAGATCAGGGGAACTGCAAGGAATCAGCTCTAACCATTGTGTCCCCGGTACCCCAGGAAAAAAATGCAATGTTATATCTCATGAGAAAATAGAAGTCGTTAGGCATGGATTTCAAAAGAGACAAAGATGCTTAACGAATTTCAAGGGAGCATAGAGCAAACTAAATAAAACATTATAATTACAGTGAAAAAACAGACGAAGTTAACAGTTGCTTTGTCCAAAGTGGCAGGGAGTGGTTAGCACTGTTTCTTGGGATTTATACTGGAAGCTCTTTCTGTTCAGAGTATTGTGAGAAACAGACAGACACACACACACACAGGGAGGGAGAGAGAGAGAGGGAACGAGAGAGAGAAAGAAAAGAAAAAGAGAGAGAGAGAGAGAGAGAGAGAGAGACACCAAATTGGCTCAAGGAAAAACGCTTTCATCAGAGTAGTGAAATTCACTTCCAGAATTAAAAACCATATGAACGTTCAAGATTGGATAGCTGGATGAAGGAAATGGTCCTGAAGGGGTATCGGAACAGGGCCAGTAAACATGAGTAGAATTATTTCTTCAAATGTGTGACATAGACAGGATGCAGAACTGGGCTGAGGAATGACAGATGATATTCAACCTGGATAAATGTGAAATGATGCATTTTGGAAGGTCGAACTTGAATGGTGAATATAGGATTAAAGACAGGATTCTTGGCAGTGTGGAGAAACAGAGGGATCTTGGCATTCAAGTACATAGATCCCTCAAAGTTGTCACCCAAGTGGATAGGGTTGTTAAGAAAGCAGATGGTGTTTTAGCTTTCATTAACTGGGGGATCAAGTTTAAGAGCCGTGAGGTTTTGCTACAGCTCTACAAGTCCCTGGTGTGACCACACTTGGAATATTGTGTCCAGTTCTGGCCGCCCTACTATAGGAAAGATACAGAAGCTTTGGAGAGGATGCAAAGAAGGTTTACTAGGATGCTGCCTGGACTGGAGGGCTTGCCTTATTAAGAGAGTTGAAAACCACACAACCCCAGGTTATAGTCCAACAAGTTTAACTGGAAACACTAGCTTTCAGAGCGCTGCTCCTTCATCAGGTGGTTGTGGAGAACACAATTGTAAGACACAGAATTTATAGCAACAAATTTATAGCTATATTAAACCTGTTGAACAATAACCTGGTGTTGTGTGATTTTTAGCTTTGTACACCCCACTCCAACACCAGCATCTCCAAAGCAAAACTTATGAAGAGAGATTGACTAAGCTCGGACTGTTCTCTCTGGAGAAGGGGGAAGAGAGGTGGCCTGATCGAGGTATACAAGATAATGAGGGGCATGGTTAGATTAGATTAGATTCCCTACAGTGTGGAAACAGGCCCTTCGGCCCAACAAGTCCACACTGACCCTCCGAAGAGTAACCCACCCAGATCCATTTCCTCTGACAAATGCACCTAACACTATAGGCAATTTACCTGACCTGCACATCTTTGGACTGTGGGAGGAAACCAGAGCACCCAGAGGAAATCCATGCAGACACGGGGAGAATGTGCAAACTCCACATAGTCGCCTAAGGCTGGAATTGAACCTGGGACCCTGGTGCTGTGAGGCAGCAGTGCTAACCACTGAGCCACCCACTCTATCCGCACGGATAGAGTCAGTAGCCACAGACTTTTCCCCAGGGCAGGACTGACTGGCACGAGGGGCCATAGTTTTAAAATATTAGGAAAAAGGTATAGAGGGGACACCAGAGGAAACTTCTTTACACAGAGTTGTGAATGCATGGAATGTGTTGCCAGCGGTGGTGGTGGAAGCAGAATCATTAGAGACATTTAAGCGACTGCCGAACATTAACATGGATAGCAGTGAATTGAGGTGTGCGTAAGTCAAGTTATTTTATTTTACATTAGGTTTAATCCTCTGCACAACATTGTGGACCAAAGGGCCTGTTCTATGCTATATTTTGTTCAATGTTCTAAAACACCAACAGACCGTTTGATTTTATTAGCCTGGATATGCATTGTAATTTCTATACATAATAATCTTAGAAAAAAACAATACTGACACCAATTCAACAATTACATGTTTGTGAAATGGCTCTGACTTTGCCATCACATTTTAATAGCAGTCTTCAAGTGGATGCATGCCTCATAAAAAGACAAATCCAACTTTTATTCTGAGTTATGCATGGAACACTGATGAAGTGATCATCTAACTATTTTCTGTCTCTACTGCCCTACAGACAGAAGTTCGGTTCCTACTAAAAATACCTTCAATCCCCTCTAACCCTTTTGCCCTTCACCATAAATCTTCACCCTAGGTACTGACTGCTCTACTCAGAGGCAAAGTCTCTTATCTCCCCTATTAATGCCCCTACAATTCTGTACATCAATATCATCTCCATCAGCTCCAAACAGAACCACCACAGCATATTTAGTCTCTCTTTGTAGCTGGAACACTCCAACCTAGACATCCCTCCATAAGATTTCTGATGAAGGGCTTATATCCGAAACATCCACTCTCCTACTCGGATGCTGCTTGACCTACTGTGTTTTTCCAGTACCACATCTCCACAAGAGAAAAGATTTACAAGGATGTTAGTAAGACTGAAGATTTGACTTATAGGGAGAATCTAGATAGGCAGGGACATTTTTCTCTGGTGAGTAGGAGGTTGAGAGATGCCCTTATGCGGGTTTACAAAATCATGAGGGGTATGAATAACAAATATCTTCCTCGAGGGCAGGGCAGCTCAAAACTAGAGGTTGAGAGAAGCAAGATTTAAAAGGGACATGAAGGGCAACGTTTTCAGACGGTTGTCCGTGTGTGGAATGAACTGCCAGAGGAAGTGGTAGATGCAGATATTGTTATAACATTTAAGGTATGTGAATACGAAAGGCTTAGAGGGATATGGACAAATTACTGGCAAACGGGACTAGTTTAGTTTGGAAAACTTGGTCGGCGTGGACAAGTTGGACCGAAGGACCTGTTCCTATGCTGTTTGACTCTATTCCATAAAGTACATATATGTATACCATCTCAAAATAAGGATCATTTCGCAGCGATAGGAAGAGTGTCTTTAAAACATTCATGTTTAGCGGTACATGATTGCAAAATGAGATTCGGCTTCCCCTCACCCCGTCGATTGTGAAGGCCCTGGAAGTGATCAGAACGACAGGCCGTTGCCTCCTGCAGGCCTGCTCCAATCGCCCGGTCCAAAAGGACCCCAGGGCAGACTGACGAGCCGTTTACTCTCGGCTTACACACTTCAGATCGGCCCATGCAGCTTGAATAGCCTTAGGCCCAAGTAGTACCTGGAGCACGAGCAGCCTGGGGGAATGGAACGTGGCGATCCCGGCTGAGATTCGAATTTAGAACCCGGGCCCTGGACCCCGGGGGTCACGCGATGTTCCAGTACACCTGCCCCTCACCCCCTCCTCCCCGGGTACCAGGAGCCGGCTCCAACCGCCAGGCCCAGGAACCACACACAGCCCACGCGGGCAGTGCAATCCGTGCCTCACCTTTCGCCCAAAAACCTGGACCGACTGTAAAGGACCTTTAGCGGGCATCTTCCTAAAATGAAGAAAACGACACGAGCCGATTAGCAGCGGGTTATTACTTTTTTCTCTCCTGGGTAAATATCAATCGATTTCCCCCCCCAATCCACTACTTACTCGTCTCTGCTGAGCGGAGCTGCTGTAAAAAGAACGAACGGGGTTTCCGACCCACCAAATCAAGAGCTGTTTTGCGACGCTCGTCCACTTTACGTAACTCATTTTGCGACGGCCTTTGGGTGAGCCCTGGGAGCTGGAACTGTCAATCAATGGGCTGGAGATAGAATCACATCAGTTACAATCTTACTATTAGACAACGACCTGAGGTTTTAACGCTATATCGTCTGTTTATAATGACTTCCCACTTCTGTAACAGACTAAGACAGAGGTAGTGAATGTGCTTTCGAAACATTTATGCTACTGTCATCTTCAATGGAGCCAAATATTTAGTTCAAATCCCACTTGCTTCAGATTTGGAGATGCCGGTGTTGTACAAAGTTAAAAATCACACAACACCAGGTTATAGTCCAACAGGTTTAATTGGAAGCACTAGCACTTCATCAGGTGGTTGTGGAGGATACAATTCTAAGGCACATGATTTATAGCAAAAATTTACAATGTGATGTAATTGAAATTGTACATTGAAAAATACCTTGATTGTCTGTTGAGTCTTTCATCTGTTCGAATACCATGATAGTTTCACTTCTTTCGTGTGTAAATCACAAAACTTTTTTTTTAAAAGTTACATTCTCAGGTTAGGCCTGTGTTCTCTGTCTATGCCATGATGTTTAGATTAGTTCTAATCTAAAAAGTGAGATAACAGAGTTATACATGAATTCGTGCAGTTTTTGACCAAAGTACAATGTAACTTTACAAGTACAAATTCACCCCACAAAATATATGTGTGCATGTGGGTCTTTGTGTGTGTGTCTGGGTTGGGGGTTGTGAGTGTGAGAGAGTGTGTATGTGTGTGTAGTGAGTGTAGAGTGTCTTAAGTCTGTGTTACCCCACAAAATAGATGTGTGCTTCAGAGATGTGTAATAATGTGTCAAGGAGGATCTTCCGGAGGTGAATACCCAGCAAGTGTCGCTCTTTGCCTTGGAGGCCTCCAGTTATCTTGGAGATAATCTTCAGATCCAGGGTCTGCAGCATGAAGCAGGATGAGATGTGCTCTGTAATTAGCAGCCTGAAGGAAGAAAATGGCTCAGTAATGTCATCTCAGTTTGACATCCTGAGGATCAGCAAATCCTTTAATGCCAGGCTGAATGATATGAAGCCCACAGATGGAAGATAGGAAAGATTGGGAGGCTACGATATTACAACAGGTCTTAGACGACAGCAAGCAGGTGAGGCTGGAACACCTGTTATTTTTGAAGGAGCTGACCAAAGCCCTTGAATCCTTTGAAAAGAATAAAATTCCTGGAAGTGACAGGTGATGGGTTGAGTTGTTTTCAGCACTTTGGGACTTGATTGGCCAGGATCTGGAGGTGTATGACAATACGCTTCTAGCAGGTAGCATGTGTGAATCCATGAGGAAAGATATCATCATCCTCATGTACAAGGGGGGACAGGGAGGAACTTAGAAATTAAATACCAATTTCACTGTTGAATATGGATCTTAAATTCCTGTCTAAAGTCATCACCAACTGGGTCAGGTCTGTTCTGGGTTCGATGATTCACCCTGACCAAACAGTATAGAGGACTGTTATAGGCTGCAGCGTGACATTGACAGGATGCAGAGATGGGCTGAGGTGACAGATGGAGTTCAACCTGGATAAATGTGAAGTGATGCATTTTGGAAGGTTGAACTTGAAAGTTGAGTACAGGATTAAAGACAGGATTCTTGGCAGTGTGGAGGAACAGTGGGATCTTGGTGTGCAGGTACATAGATCCCTTAAAGTTGCCACCTAGGTGGACAGGGTTGTTAAGAAAGCATATGGTGTTTTGGCTTTCATTAACAGGGGGATTGAGTTTAAGAGCCATGAGATCTTGTTGCAGCTCTATAAAACTTTGGTTAGACCGCACTTGGAATAC
>NC_057728.1:42385023-42428842 GCF_004010195.1 Chiloscyllium plagiosum | reverse complement strand
ATGGTGTTTTGGCTTTCATTAACAGGGGGATTGAGTTTAAGAGCCATGAGATCTTGTTGCAGCTCTATAAAACTTTCATTAGACCGCACTTGGAATACTGTGTCCAGTTCTGGTCATCCTATTATAGGAAAGATGTGGATGCTTTGGAGAGGGTTCAGAGGAGGTTTACCAGAATGCTGCCTGGAATGGAGGCCTTATCTTACAAAGAGAGGTTGACTGAGCTTGGACTTTTTTCATTGGAAAAAAGAAAGAGAGGGGACCTCATTGAGGTGTACAAGATCTTGAGAAGCATAAATAGAGTTGATAGCCAGAGACTTTTTCCCAGGGCAGAAATTGTTAACACGAGGGGTCATAGTTTTAAGCTGTTTGGCAGAAAGTATAGAGGAGGTCATTGGGGATATTTAAGAGACTGCTGGACATGCACATGGTCACAGAAATTTGAGGGTTCGTACATTTAGGTTTACCTTACATGAGGATCAATGGTCGGCACAATATCGTGGGCTGAAGGGCCTGTTCTGTGCTGTATTGTTCTACGTTCTATACCTGTGCTATACTGGGTGGGTTGCTCTTTGGAGGGTTGGTGTGGATTCAATGGGCTAAATGACCTGCTTCCACACTGTAGCGATTCTATGATTGGATTCTATGAAAGATGAAATGCTGGGGAAACACTAGCTTCAGCAATTTGCAGCTTATGACCTCTGTCCCAATTTCTTCAGAGATCAATGATTGATAATGATTCTACCAGTTCCATTTACACCATCCTAGACGTACTTTGTGTCATTTATTCTAGTCATTACCACCTCTTCTGCCTTCCACCTTTTGACAGATATTCCTTTTCATGCCAACCCCACTATACATGTTTAACCTGTGTGGGAGATTTGTTATGCAGCCATTTTGTCACCTATTAAAGCCTGGAATCCATTTTAATTTTCATTTTAGTGTCTGCTTGTACGTTCCAAGGCACAGTGAGGTAGTTGCCCTTCTAGCTGTACAAGCACTTGACAGCGAACTCTTTCACATCATGGGAATGTTCTTCTTTTACAAGAATCCATTGTAATACTAACATTGCTTGTCAACCACTAACCAGCACTGTCCAGACAGCTACGTGACTGGGGCTAGTGACTGAGCCAATTGCCCACTTACTCATTATAGTTCAATTAATAGTTTGCTAATTGTTAAATGATTGTAACCTATATAACCACACAAGTCTGTATCTCGTCGGAGTGACTTGTGACCATTAGGTCGACTTGTCTCTCCCCGTGAGCTCACTAATAAACAAGTCAATAACTCAAGGCTTGTGTGGTGTGAGTCATTTTGTTTCATTCGGATCGATACAAGTGAGTCTTAAGATGAATATATTCATCCCAATCCCCGACACCCTGTTCTGACAGTCAACCAGTAATGTGAAATGTTATAATCAAAGAACTGTGAATACTAGAAATCAGAAATAAAAACAGAAATTGCTGGCAAACTCAGCATCTGTGGGATGAAAGCAAAGTTAATTTTTTTTGTTTTGAATGCAGTGACCCTTCATCAGAACGGATCCGAAATGTTAAATTTTCTCTCCTAAGCATCTTCCCCATTTGAGAAAAATTGCTCCTACACAGCAGCAACGCTTTCCCCTTTAAGGGCAAGCTTTGATTTGGGAAATCCTTGTCTCTGGGCCAGTACATAGAACAGAACAGAACAGGACAGGCCCTTCAGCCCATCATGCCTGTGCCAACCATGATGCCAATGTAAACTAATCCAATCTGCCTGCATTCCCTCTATTCCTTACCTGTTCATGGATGTGACTAAACGTCTCCAATGCTGCTACTGTACCTGTTTCTATCACCTCCTGGCAGTGCATGCCAGGCACCACCAACCTCAAAAATTTGCCTCGCACATCTCCTTTGAATACTTTCCCCGTCTCACCTAAAACTATGCTCCCTGATATTTGACATTTCTACCCTGGGAAATGACTCCAACTAGCCACCCTATCTATCTATCCCTCAATTTTATATATCCCTATCAGAAGCTTTAAGGTTGAATACACAGCAGGACTTGATGGCCAAGGAATGTTCCCATTGATTAGTTTGTGGCAAACAAAGCTAGCTTAGCTGTACTTCTAAGAACATGCCATGCAACGTCAGTTCAGAATAAAATCTAATCAAAAAAACATAGCCGCACTGAAAATTCAAAATGTATTCATTGAATTTTTTTTTAAAAGGAATGCTAAAAGGTGGTTGACAAGAGAGTGGAAAGTTTGACACCATGGGTAGCAATTTTTGTATTTAGTCAGCATTCAATTTCCACAAAAAGCTGTTATATTTCACAACTTTACTCCCATCCTAAAGAAAAAGGAAAATTTGCAATTAAAACAAAATTGGTGATTTCAGGGATAACATGTTCTTGGGAAAAAAAATTCTGGTGATTAGTTTGGAGAGGGAGTTTTTGCAACAGGACTGGAAAGGACAACCAAGACAGAAAATGTTAGAACCCTGACCTAGTTACCATCTGCCAGATTTACAAAATTTATTCATATTATACAAGATATCTCACTTTGAAACTTTGTTATAAGAAGATTTGAGCACAAGGGCAACTGAAAGAGACAGCACGCACCAACAGTCAAAATAGTTATAAAATTAATCAATTTGTACATTGTTTAAGCTGGAAGATTAGATGTGCTCAACAATTAAGAGATTTTCAGTTACAAAAAGTTTAGAGCAAGTAATAATTTTCATCCCTGGAATTGTGGCATACAGGTTGGGTGGGGGTTTATGTCTGACATAGACTCAGAGATGTACAGCATGGAAACAGACCCTTCGGTCCAACTCATCCATGCTGACCCGATATCCTAAACTGATCTATTCCCATTTGCCAGCATATCCCTCTAACCCCTTCCTATTCATATACCCAACCAGTTGCCTTTTAAAATGTTGTAATGGTACCAGCCTCCACCACTTCCTCTGGCATCTCATTCCATTCATGCACCATCCTCTATGTGAAAACGTTATCCCTTAGATCCCTTTTAAATCATTCCCCTCTCACCTTAATCCAATGCCCTCTTGGAGTACTTCACCCTGGGAAAAAAGACTTTTGTCTATTTACTCTAAACATGGCCCTCATGATTTTATAAACCTCTATAAGGTTACCCCTCAGCCTCCAACACTCCAGCGAAAACAGCCCCAGCCTATTCAGCCTCTCCCGATAGCTCAAACCTCCAAACCTGGCAACATCCTTGTAAATCTTTTCTGAACCCTTTCAAGTTTCACAACATCCTCCCGATAGCAGGGAGACCAAAATTGAACACAGTATTCAGAAAGTCGCCCAATTTATGTGTTTATGCTGCAACATGACCTCCCAATTCCTATACACAATACACTGACTCTGAGATAAGCAAGGGTTGCAAAGGCAGCCAGATATGTTGCTAGGATTCCCAGTTACTTTATCAATCTGCTGGACATGATATGGCACACCTCCCAGGCAGATGGGACTTGAACCTGGATGCTCTGGCCTCTCAGATGGTTTATATGCCATTGCACCGTAAGACCCCACTATGTTGACACCAATTGAGGAGATGATTGCCATGTTTCCTGTTCCATAACTTTTGAATTTTGAATACAGATGAAATATCATTTTTGCTGCAACTCCATTGCAGACTTAGAAAATCTGTTTTAGTTTACAACGGGCATCCATGTACAGAGGAACCTTGATTTTCTGAACAACACAGGCAGGGAGTATTTCGTTCGGGCAATCGAATACTGGATAACACAGTTTAGCCAAGCATCAGGACATTGCGATCTTGCCAGATAATCCGAAATTCAGATAATTGAATGCCATTTAATCAAGGTTTCTCTGTATTCAACAGTGGACTCTAGACACACTAGGTTTGGAATCTTGATTTTTTGAGCCAAACGTCAACTGACCTTCACATTCAGTTTTAGAAATGTGATCATCCGCATTGTAGGTGATGCCACCATGTAATTTATTTTGCACCATGCTTTTACAAAAGTCTGCAAATAGAATCATAGAGATGTACAGCACAGAAACTGAGCCTTTGGTCCAACTCGTCCATGCTGACCAGATATCCTAACCCAATCTAGTCCTACCTGCCAGCACCTGGCCCATATCCCTCCAAACCCTTCCTATTCATATACTCTTCCAAATATGTTTTAAATGTTGCAGTTATACTAGCCTCCACCATTTCCTCTGGCAGCTCATTCCATACACGTACCACCCTCTGCATGAAAATATTGCCCCTTAGGTCTCTTTTATATCTTTCCCTCTCACCCTAAACCTATGCCCTCTAGTTCTGGACTCGAGGAAAAGACAGTCTGTTTATCATATCCACGCCCCTCATGATTTTATAAACCTCGATAAGGTCACCCCTCAGCCTCCAAAGCTCCAGGGAAAACAGCTGTAGCCTATCCAACCTCTCCCTGTAGCTCAAATCCTCCCGACAGGAAGGAGACCAGAATTGGATACAATATTCCAACAGTGGCCTAACCAATGTCCTGTACAGCTGCAACATGACCTCCCAACTTATGTACTCAATACTCTGACCAATACGGGAAAGCATACCAAATGCCATCTTCACTATTCTATTTACCTGCGACTCCACTGTCAAGGAGCTTTGAATCTGCACTCCAAGGTCTCTTTGCTCTGCAACACTCCCTAGGACCTTACCATTAAGTGTATAAGTCCTGCTAAGATTTGCTTTCCCAAAGTGGAACACCTCACATTTATCTGAATTAAACGCCAACAAGAATCCAAAGTAGACAAGCAAGAGCTGGAAGAGCGCAGCAAGCCTGACACCATCCCTCCTCAGGAATGGGGGGGTAGAGGAACGATTATACACAAAATGTCAAGTCGAGGTGGAGTCTTTCCTCCGGGGCAAAGTGATTTGAACATTGCAACATACCTCATTCAGCTTTACTAAGGATGTATTTCAGGATCTATCATCAAACACTCCTCTCCTCTCCCCGTGCCCCAAAAACCTTCTGAGTTAATGTTATCAACTGCAGTTTCAGGGAGAGGCCTTATCTACAGGCACAGGGATAGCAGAATAGCAAAGGACACATCTGTCACCAGATCCTGCCCTCAAAGTTAAATCCTTTGTTTGACATTGCAATTAGAACGTTTTATTACAAAAAAAGTGAAACTCTTCCTGATATTGATACAAATGTCAGGGTCCTTGAACAGAACATTTTGTCCCACAGCATGCAAGTAATCATCCTCTTCATCCTGGGCATGAAGAGGTCAGCCCATCTAAATGGTACATGCTGTTTATTTTTAAATCTAAAAATGCACCATAAAGAGCCTTACAATTCATTTAACACAACATAACTGACCTGTTCTTTGTTAATGATGCCCATGCTCTCAAGCAATCATATCATTAAAAATCAAAAGCCTTGTGGCAATTTAGAACCGTACATTTTATAGGCTCCTCTTCATCCACAGCATATTATTCCTTCATGGAGTTCCAATAAGTTTGTGATTTTCCCTTTTGAAGCCATGCTGATATTCCTAATTTACCTTGAATTTTTGTGTGCGGCTCTCAATTGATTCCAACACTTTCACAATAGCATCAAACTAACTGGCCTATAGCTTCCCATACTGGGTCTTCCGACCCTTTCTGAATCGAGTGGGTTATAGTTGCTACTTTCTAGCTTGATGCAACATTTCCCGACTCTATGGAATTGTGAAAAATTAACACCAATGCATCCACTACCTCAAGAGTCACTTCTCTTTTTAAGCGCTTAAGATGAAATCTATCTGGATCCAAACATTGATCAGCTTGCATGTCAATCTGTTTGCTCTACCATTTGTCTCATGAAAGGATTTTACCAAAATTACATTCTCCTTTCCACTTTGTGATATTATCATACCAGCAAATAAAGTGTTGGAATCAATTGAGAGCTGCACACAAAATTTCAAGGTAAATTAGGAATATCAGCATGGCTTCAAAAGGGAAAATCACAAACTTATTGGAACTCCATGAAGGAATAATATGCTGTGGATGAAGAGGAGCCTATAAAATGTACGGTTCTAAATTGCCACAAGGCTTTTGATTTTAAAAAAAAAGCACCACAAAGTTTACTACAGAAAATAAAATCTGATGGAGAGTAACATAGTAGCATTGACAGAAGGTTGTTTGGGTGGTAGAAAAACGTATGCACAAGTGGGTCATTGGCAGGATGTCCGATAGTGGAGTCTTACAGGGATATGAGACAAGGCCTCAATTTTTTGTTTTAAAAACAAATTTACATCAATGACTTAGATGAGAAAAGCAAAAGCATAGTAGATAAATTCATACATGACACCAAGAAAGCTAGGCAAATACATTTCAAAGGCAACACAGGAAGGCTGAAAAAAATTTGGCAGATTAGAGTATGTTGTTCACTTTGACAGGACAAAAACAGAATTACTTGAACAAGTGCAGACTTCTGAACTGTGAGAGGAATACGTATTCTGGTACAAGTTCCATAACATCAACACAGAGGTACAGCTTGTTTAAAAAAAAACAAGGCAACTAATGTGGTTATCCTTTATCACATTTACATTCAATTTCTCTCGTAAAGACGTTACACTTCAGTTATACATCTTGAAGTATGTGCTGATTTAGTCTTCTTATTCAAGGAAAGATGTATAATATATTTGAAGTAGTTTAGCAGAGGTTTACTAGGTAAAGGGGGTGGTCTTGAGACATTGAACGGGCTGAGCTTGTTTCCATTGGAGTTTAGAGAAGACAGGCAACTTGGTTAAAGTTTCCTAGATTCTGAATGGTCTCGACAAGGTGGAGAGGGAAAAGACGGCATTGTTTTAAAGTTAGTTGTCCTGACAGGGTGACTCCTGATAATTGTGAATGGCTCGACAAAAGTTTGTACGACTTCAAAATAGAAAAGGTAGTTGAGGCAGGGTCGTTGAATATTTTTAAGACAGTTTGGCAGATTCTTGTTAGATTGGGGAAATCAAGGCTTAAAAATCAGGGGAGACAGAAATGTGGAATTTGAAACAAAACAGACCAGTCGTCATGATCTTACTGAATGGCAAATCAGACCTCAGGAGCCAAATGGTCTATCCTGTTTCTATTTTATATTTAGCCATTTCCCCATGAAAAAGTTGAAATTGATATTTTCCAAATTGTTGAAACTGCAACAGAATTTCAACTATGATTTCTCCACAACTTCACTAGTAATACTCAAATCAACTTAAAATATTCAGTATGTTTGACAAATGATTAGTGAAGATTCATCTATTAAACAGACAAATAATTAGCAAGATATTGCAACCAACTTAAGTGGGCATGCTTTATCACAATATTAATATCATTGCCTTTCTGTATAATTTCTTCAGAGCACTGAGACAACCTTTTGAATAATAATGAAACATCTGCTACTTCTCAAACTTGGTGAAAAAGGATCACTCATCAGCATGTAGAAAGAACATTTCTCCTGGCCAGCATACACCTTCTGGTCAGATTTAATTTGCTAACATCAGCAAGTTTTGAGAAGATTCGTAGCTCAGGTTGAGGTTCTAGATGTAGGTTCTCGCTGAGCTGGAAGGTTAATTTTCAGATGTTTCATCACCATACAAGGTAACATGTAGGGCCTCCGGACAAAGCACTGCTGGTGTTTCCTGCTTTCAATTTATATGTTTGGGTTTCCCTACAAAATAAGCAATTGTTTGGAATGCAAAAGCTGTTAGTACATCAGGGATACAATAAAAATCAATTTTAACATTACTGTATTGCAAGTCCATAACTGTTTTGCACACCTTTCAGTAATGGGAAACAAAGCAGAGCTATTAGCAACAGCAAATACAAAATTACCAAAATAACCCCAAATTTAAGATGGTATTTCTTAGTTAACTGAAATTCCCATTTTTATAATGTAGAGGCAGCTGATGTGAATCAGTGCAATTCTAACAAAATACACAGTGGTGATCTGGTGACTGAAAGAGTCAATTTCAAGACCATGTTCTCCATAGAAGAGAGAGCATCCCAACTTCAGATTGAAAAAGTAATTTATTACATAAATGCAAGATTGAATTCAGCTGTCATTTTCATATCTCAAACAGTCAAGGACACTTAAGTCTTTGGGGGAAAAAAAAACAAGAAATCTCCAGTCAAATCCAGTATTATAAGTGTCAAGAGTCTGAACCTTGAGTAACATCAAGCTGATGTAAATTGTTATCCAAGCTACATAAAACTATTTTAAAATGGGTTAGTTCAGTTTAACACTGAAAATACAAGCATTTACAATTCACACTGCAATATTGATGTGTTTCCAATTCTTATATTCAAGGCTAAACAAAATGCTTGCTCCCAAGTGCTTAAATGTTGTAGGTTTCAAAGGTACACAAACACTAAAAAGTTTGCCTTTTACCTGGTGGTGTTACTCGATAAACCTTTTCACTAATGTACATCTATAAGGCTGTAGATCAATGCTACTTTACAGACAGTGTCAACTATACACTCTAAATACATCTATGCCAGTTAAAGAGAGTGATTGTTTTGTTTGTCCTTCTGACATTTTATCATCCTTGAATAAAAGATATTTTCGTGTATGAGTTAACATTTCAGGAATGTTATAAAGTGGTATGATTTAGTGTATAATTGAATATAAAAAGAGAAAGCCAACATCTGATAGATAAAACAACTGAAATTTAGTTATGGCCAATATCCCATGTTGGATTATATCTATTGGCTATATTTTTAGAAACCATTAGCACTTCATACATCTCTTCCATAACATCCCAAAGAAACAGACAGCTAGGATCTTCAGTGCAATATCTAATCCCAGAATTACTGGAAAAGGTAACTTAATATTTAAATAAAAACAGGAAATCTTTAGTGAGAATTTTAAGATTCAGAACAATAGTGATTATCCAGTAAAATGGACACTACTACTTGCTAAAAGAAAAGAACTTTAATCACCTTTGGTAGAGACATTAATGGCAACCAATTGTACATTCAAGGATGCACACAGTCATTTTACTTAATGCCAATCTGGGAAATGTTTCATAGCAACAATGCCTTACACACAAAGATCAAGGTAACAGATGGCCATGGCCTTGAATCACAGTAATCTCTCAAAAAAAAAGAGAGAAGAAAATACTGTGGGGGTGTTAGCTGGGTGGGGAAAGATTTGTTGAAGTCTTAGAAACAGTGAATATAGTGGCCAGGCTAGGTGATTTGGACTGGAAACAAATCAGATGATGTTTTTTTTTCGGTGGGTGGAGGTGGAGAAGAAGAATTGAGAAACTTGAGAGAAACTCATCTTGGGTCCTACATTACAAAGCATCAATTTAAAACCCCCAAGCTCAGAGTACGCGACATTCTGAAGAGACAAGTTTCCTTAGTTCTTAGCACTGTTTACATTAGACTGATCCAGGAGATGACAGACAAAAATAAATCTTCCTCAATTAATTCCTTATCTCAAAAAAAGGGAACAAAACAGAAGTAATTATGTTAATTTAAGCCAATAGTTGCAGCCCCATCACCTGCCAGCAAACCCTGAAAACAGAGCGAAATTCCCAGTATGTTGAGCTGGATAGCCACTGGAAAAATATTACTGAGATAATCTGTTACAAAACCCATTTTGTTCTTGCTGTGCATAAGCTTAGTGGAAATTTTATTTCTGTACATTAATTCTAACATAATATATGACTAGTTCCTGCTACTGTAGTGAAGAACAAAGGATGTGGCTAGAAGTAATTTCATACCAAATATAGTTGTGATTGCTAGCTGGCAGATAATTCATGCAACAAAAACTGAAAGCATGTGTTTGTTTAATGTTGTACCCCATAAGCAACCACGTGCTTAGGATCACTGCAACTTAAGACAATGGTCCTCACAAAATAAATAATGCTAATTTAGAACTACAATACATAAAAAGTGTTAAAATTTATCAAATCATTTTTCAAAATGCCACATGCTTTTAAATCATGAAAGCATGTTCAGGGGTGTCAGAGCAAAAACAAATATACAACTGAGTGATTTACATCAGTCCACACAAAGTACAAGGTTCAGTTACAGGTAACAGCCAGCAAAAAGGCCTCACAAGGTTTTATGGAATAACTTGGGTGCAGCAGGTCCATGATGGAACATTAGTTGAGGGTCAAATCGGTACCTAAAAAAGGCAAACAAAAAAAAATGTACCTTTTTTTTAAAAATCGGCATACGTGAAAAGATGATGCAATTACTATCAACTTACATATTCTGGACAAGAAAGATACCAAGATCATGCACCTTGGATTTTAGCCAGAGGAAGTAGCTAAAAAGAGTAAAACTATTTTTGAGAAAACTTGTAGCTCAGGTTGTTGATAAAGTACGTAAGTTGGCTCGCTGAGCTGGAAGAATTGTTTTCAGATGTTTCGTCACCATACTAGGTAACATCAGCGAGAGTCTCTGGTGAAGCACTGGTGGTATGCCCTGCCTCTCGATTTGTAGTTCTTTGTTTCTAAAAAGGTGGGTGATGTCATTTTCTTTTTTTTTTAAAAAGGGAAGGTCGATAGGATCTAAATCGATGTGTTTATTGATGGAGTTCTGGTTAGAATGCTATGCCTCTAAGAATTCTCATGCATGTCTTTGTTTTGCCTGTCCTAGGATGTGTGTGTTGTCCCAGTCAAAGTGGTGTTCTTCTTGGTCTGCACTTAAACTAGTGAGTGTGGATCATGTCGTTTGATGGCTAGTTGGTGTTAGTGTATCCTGGTGGAAAAAGTTTCCTGCTTATTTGTCCAATGCAGTGTTTTTTTTTGTCAAACAGTTTTACATGGTATCTTGTAAATGATGTTAGATTTGCTGTTAGTATCTAATAGATCCTTTAGTTTCATTAGTCACTGTTTAAATGTGTTGGTAGGTTTGTGGGTTACCATGATGCCAAGGGGTCTGAGTAAAGATTCAATATTTGCATGATAGCTGTGCTGATATTCAGTTCCACATCCATATTGGCTCATGGATTAGACAGGCAACTGGCAAAGGAAAACCCTCAAAAGATGTTGGAATTGAATGTTAATAAAGTCAACTACTTCCAGCAACAAAATGGACCAATAATAGCAATCCCATATACTCATGATCATTGAAAGGAGGGGGAACAGAGGAGCCTAAGAGATCTCCAAATCAGGAGTGGAATAATGAAAACAGTATCAGAGAAGTACTGGGAAAGGGAATGAATTAAAGTCAAAGAGTAAAAAGGAATTGAAAGCAAACGGTTGTTAAAATATATAGCTGGTTACTTGGCAAGTTGTAGCCTGCATGTAGTGAGCAAGCAGAAGTCTGACCAAAGAATTTCAAAATGAACATATAATAAATTTTACTTTACCCATTTACTGGAAGAATGAAATAAGACCAATTGAAATCTAATGGAAAGAAGATCTTTGAGCTTTTCAATGACATTAAACCTTACATGGTCTGTAGTATGCTTTTGATGCAGTGAAAAATTTAAATACGGGAAAAGGGAATGCAAGACTGCTTTGAATGAATATATCACAAGTGGCAAAAGTATATATCAGAGGTAATGGTGTTCAGTGGCATTACTGAAGGGAAAAAACACTATTGGAGGTTATATTTAGCTTGACTCAAGAGGCAAGCTCTTGAGGACAGTCAGTCAGTCAGAATCCAGCATAAAAAACTCAAAGTTGGGCATTTGGAGAATATGGGTAAAAATCAGCAGTTCCGCATGGTTTTGTGAAAGGGAAAAGTCCTGTTTAACCAATTTATTGGAATCCATTGAAGGAGTAAAATGCCCTGGCACAAAAAAAAAGCCTGCAGATATCCAGCACTCATGGAAATCTAAAAGACATTTGTTCAAGATTCCACACAAAGGTTATTAGAATTAGATTTAATTGTCACATGTACTCAAATAAAGGAATACATGAATACAGTTGACAAAGTGTTCAAAGTCACCATCTCTGGCATCATCTTAGGTATGCCGAGGTACAAAATCTTACAATGTAAAATTAGAAAAATAAGGAAGTACAGTTAAAAAGTCCAGCATCATAGTTCTTCTAAAGTGAAGTACAAGTAACATGCTGGCACAAAATACCCAGAAAATGCTGCAATTAAGAAAAAAAAAGAATGCTGGAGAAATTCGGATTGGGCAGCATCTGTGCAGATAGAAGCAGATTAGTTGCAAATCCTGATACAATTATTTTTCAGAACAAAGGTCACATCAGACTTGAAACATTAACTGTTTCCATTTCCACAAATGCTGCCAGACCAGAATTTATACAGAGCATTCTCCTCTTTTTGAATGGATAAGAGGTTGTGCTTAAGTGGGTCCCTTTTATATTAGCAAGGTGTGACAATTGAAGCCTTCGTCTTTTTAAAATTTATATCAAATGACTTTGAAGAAAGGAACAAAAGCATTTTGCTAAAATCATCTCAAATACTGTGCTGCACCGATTGGTCTCCCTATTCAAAAGGTTGTAAAAATGTTGATTGTTCACAGCAACTTTACCATTTTGATGAGGGTCAGTTAGCTCAGTTGGATGGATGTCTAGTTTGTAATTCAGAGTGACAACTTTGGAAACTGAATGGGTTCATTCACATACCAACTGAGGTTACTATGAAGGGCAGTCTCTCTGGACTGGAGGGTTGAGTTTAAAGGAGAGGTTGGATAGGCTGGGAATTTTCTCCCAGAGTGGAGGCTGAGGGGTGACCTTAGAGATTTGTAAAAACATGAACAGCATAGATAAGATGAATAGTCAAGGTCATTTTTCCAAGGATAGGATTCCAAAACTAAAGGGCATTGCTTTAAAGTGAGAGCAGAAGATTTCAAAAAAAGGGACCCAAGTGGCAATGTTTTCACAGACAGGGCACTGGGTGTATGAAATGAGCTGCGAGAGGAAGTGGTAGAGGCAGTTATAGTGACAACATTTAAAAGACACTGACAGGCATACAAATAGGAAAGGTTTAGAATTCATAGAATCTCCAGTATGGAAACAGGCCATCTGACCCAACAAGTCCACACCGACCCTCTGAAGAGCATCTCATCCAGGCCCACCCCATTACTTTACATTTCCCCTGACTAATGCACCTAACCTACACATCCCTGAACAGTATGAGCAATTTTGCATGGCCAATTCACCTAACGTACACATCTTTGGACCGTGGGAGGAAAACAGAGCACCCAGAGGAAACCCACACAGACAAAGGAAGACTCCACACAGATAACTGTCCAAGGGTGAAATCGAACCTAGGTCCCTGTCACTGTGAGACAGCAGAGCTAATGACTGAGCCACTATGTTTAGAGGGATATGGTCCAAATGCAGGCAAATGGGACTAATTCAGTTTAGGATACCTGATCAGCATGGATGACGGGTCTGTTTCTTGCTGTATGACTCTTCTTCTCAACCTCTCCCCTTGTCTGAGCTGTGGTAACCTCAGATTAAACTACCATCAGTTGTTTCACTTCCTTTAACAAGGGAGCAGCCCCATGGTCTTGTAAGACGATGTGGACTTAACCTTTTTATGATATGGATACCCAGAATTAGTGGGCTATCTTGTGAGGAAAAAATTAGACAGGCTGAATTTGTTTTCATTGGAGTTTAGAAAAGCAAGGTGTAACTGCCTTAAAAAGAATACAAGATCCTGAAAATAGTGTCAACACACTTGCATGTGTAAATG
Source organism: Chiloscyllium plagiosum (assembly GCF_004010195.1). Lineage (NCBI taxonomy): Eukaryota > Metazoa > Chordata > Chondrichthyes > Orectolobiformes > Hemiscylliidae > Chiloscyllium > Chiloscyllium plagiosum. The sequence goes on along the minus strand of NC_057728.1, from coordinate 42,415,230 downwards.
ATCCTTTATTTTGGTGGGTCAGTTTTGAACTAGGAGGTACTGTTTTTAAACTTAGGGATCGCCCTTTCAAGCCGGAGGAAAGAATTTTGCTGAGGGAGTTGGGTAACTTGAATTCTGAGTTAGAGGGTGGATCAATTAATTTTTAAGAAATGGGGTAGGTAGATAAATTCCCTTGCTAAAAATTCAGCAATAGCAGGGAACTAGAATTTGGATGTTAGACCAAGCTTGAAGGGTCAAATGGCATACTTCTGCTATCAATATTAAAAATTTGTAAAGCTTGTAGGTGTTCCTTGAAAGCAGTGATGCTTGTATTAAAGAGAAATTTGCTCTGCTTCTACTTGTGTCAGATTGATGGAAGTTTAATGGAGAGCAGGAGCAGTAATTAGCCTGCACAAAAGGCAATATTTAACTACTGGCTACACCTTAAAAATGCACCAGAACAGAGCAAGGAATAGAGGAAAACTGTTGCTGTCAGTTGGCCTAGCTAACAGAATTCACGTCATGGAAGAAAAAAAATGCTATAGTATAGGTAGACACTGTAGTTGTGAACAGACAGCATTTAAAAAAAAACAAAATCAGAACAGCCTAAAATTTGCCTTAAATAGTATACCACAGACACTGAAATCAGTATTTCTAAATTAATTATTTGTATAGTTCATAATTCATTATATACTGTATATAATATATATAAAACAAGAATAGATTTCACTTGAATGACCATATTTTTGAAAGGCTCATAAGGCTATAATTGTCAATCAAAAAGCAACATCAATTTATGTGGCGACAACATAGTTTCAAATAGCATCAAATAGTATCAACTTCATTACAAATATTGTCAAACTTAATATTTTTGATTGGGGGAAGGTTTAATCAAATTATGCACAATATAGCTGTTCTCAAAATAAACCCAAGTATCATGTTTTAAAAGGTAATTTGAAACTGTACAGGACAGCATTGCATAGTGATTAGCCTCTTATCCCTATTATAAACATGCAGCTCAACTCTTTCACCTCAAAATGGAATCCAACTATAAATGAAACTTTAACAAAGCCACAAAAATGCTGACCCCATACTAGGGAATGTCTAAAAGAATCTTCCTTACCTTGGATCATATACTCCTGGTGTCTGACACGTTGAACCAGAACATGATTGTAACATCATGAGACGATGGTTCATCTTCTCAAGAACTTCTTGATCTATTGACTTGGCTATATTTGTGATTTGGTGTGGGTCAGAAGTTAGATTATAGACTTCTACAAATACCTAAAGAAATAAAAGCATTTGAGATTACAGAAAGAATTAAAGTTGGTTTATACATGACTTTCACTTTCAAAAGTGAACAGGAATTACTGCATCATTGAAATAATAAAAAAGTTACGCTACACTCAATACTAAGCATCACAAATCAATTGCATTCAAAAGATGCTTACTTTAGATAACTGAAAATTTCAACAGCACTTTTTGTTATCCAGAAAAATGTGTTTTGTCTGCTAAGATTTCCAAACTAAAGAAAAGGAGGGAAGCATATGGCACTAATAATGCATTGTAACTTAAGAACAGATTAATGACAAACACATTCAAGTAATCCTTTTTAGGAGTTTATCTACAAACACTTGACATTTATAATGAAGACAATCATGTACATTTCTTGCATTAATCCAGTTTCTCTTGCAGTAATAGTTTGTGAGAAAAGAAGCGTAATTACTTTAAAAACTTTCAAAAAAGGAGGCAGATGAATTTTGGTTTCAGCTCCGTGAAGGTCAAGTTTGTTTGTAAAAGAAGTCAAAGCAATTTGAAAACAAAACAAATTCATCATTTCTAGGTGATTTAATAAGTGTCAAGCCTGATAGTAATTGAAGAATTGTTTTCACTGGTGTGCTTATGATTATTTGCATTTCTGACTATCATAAGGCATGGAGTTGGGTTGATGTGCATTCAGATCAGAAGAAATCAGGTTTTAGCTTTACATTAGCAGAAGGAGGGGTTCTCCATTCAGAAGAGCACACAGTCTTACCTTAGCAAAAGTGCAAATTAGTTTATGAAATTTCCCAATTGAGAGCAAGTTTGTATAGAAGTTGCTTAAGCTGACAGAACTGTAATATTTAAAACCGTCAGAACTGATGAGAAGAGTCAAGATTATTTTGGCATATCTAAAAAGAAAACTAGAAAGAGCGACTTAAGCAGTAAAAAATTAAGAAAGTAATGATATTTCTCTGAGATTGAGTATTTGAGAAAGTATATTGCTGACAGTGAAAAGAAAAGTTGTGTGTTTTGCTAATCATGACTTTCTCCACCTTCTTTTCTTCCACCCCCTCAAAAATGACAATCGAGTTTTTGATGCTCCACTTGTGAACCAAGTTGGGTTTTATAGAGTCATACAGCATGGAAAAAGACTTCCAGTCCAACCAATCCATGCTGAACATAATCCCAAACTAAACTACTCCTGTCGGCCTAGTTCTGGCGTATATCCCCCCAAACCGTTGCTATTCATGTACTTATCCAAAATGTCTTTTAAAACGTAACAATTGTACCAACATTCACCACCCCCCCTCAGGAAGTTCATTCCACACATGAACCATCCTTTAAAATATTTGCCCCATGTCTTTAAATGTCTCTCCTCTCACCTTAAAAATGCTCCCACTGGTCTTGAAGTCTACCACAGTCGGAAAAGACAACTATTAACATCGATCTCTCTCATTATTTTATAAACTTGTATCAGGTCACCTCTCAACCTCCTACAATCCAGTGAGAAATGTCCCAGCCTTTTTTATAACTCAAACCTTCCACATCTGGCAACATCCTGGTAAATCTCTTTTGAACCTTCCCCTGCTTAATAATATTCTTCCTGTAAATGGGCAACCAGAACTGGACAGTTTTCTACAAGAGGCCTCACCAGTGCCCTGGTCAACTTCAACAATTTCCCAACTCCTGTACTCAAAAGGACTGAGCAATAAGACAAGAGTGCTAAATACCTTTTTAACCACCCTGTCTATTTGTGATGCAAACTTCAAAAGAATTGTTAATGAACATTAGAGCCTCTTTGTGTGAATATGTTTAATGACTAGCCACTAACTGCAAAAGTTTGTAACTTATGATTTAGAGAATTAAGCCAGGTTTGATTCCAGGATGCAACTTATCCAGTATTAACACCTGCTTGGATCATTACTCATAAGCAATAGGACTGCTCAAAAGCAATTTAAAATCCAGCAAATACTGAGAGGAAAAAAAAAGTCTGCATAAGTTAGGGTTTTATTAAAAAGATGACACAACAGTTAAGGAAGCAAAATGAAAGGCAAAAAACATTTAATTGCACTTACCTCACTATCATCAAATTCACAATACTGCAAGTTAGCTGAATTGGCAATTGTTCTTACACATGCATATGTGTTGTTATATGCATCTTCACAAACACAGTCAGGGAAACAGTTCTGTTGAACAAAGGGTTGAAGGTGAGTAGATAAAGATACAAACGGTCGTCTTAAAGCTACCAGGAGATAAATGTTTTCACCCATGTTAATCTACATACAACATTGCCAATTTAATGGGCATATTTTAAACAAAACATGGTACAGAGTTAGGTGTTGATCCAAGGAAGAACTGATTAACATTCAGAGAGAAGTGAACCTGGTATTTTTAATTTTATTCTAACAAAAATCCATTAAGGTTGGGAGAAGGAGGAAATTGACTGATTGAATTTGAGCATTTTCAGTGCAGCTTAATTGTTAAGAGCTTGAAGCCTCTGAGCAATATGAAAGGTCTGTGGAGAGATTTTTTTCAAACTTTTTAGTTAAAGAGTATCAGCCGGGTAGGATAAGCCTCAAAGAAAAACACTAATTGAATCGAAACAACATTTCAGGTGGTCTTAAAGTATTGTCTTCAAGTGTCCTTTTAATTTGTTATAAGCATAGAGAAGCTGGCTTCAAATGGAACAATTTCACCTTTTTTTAATGGATACAAATAAACATGTTCAGGTCACTGGATAAATATCTGTTAGCAACATTCAGATTAAAAACTCTTACAACTCTTGAAGAACTAAACCATGACAATTTCCTCAAGCAAAATTGGCTGAAGAAATGAAAGTGTATCTATTGTTATTGAGAAAACAGTCCACCAATAAAGTCTGGGTCATTATAGAACACAACTGAACAGGAAATATACTTCAGCTGAAAACAACAAATGCTGGAGATCACAGCAGGTCAGGCAGTATCCACGGAGAGAGAGCAAACTAACGTTTTGAGTCAAGATGTATACTTCAGTTACTGGCATCAATGAAACACGAGCTGCATGCATTTTAGATAAACAAAAAGGAAACTACAGTTGTTTGGCCGCATGAACAGCACAGACACCACAAAATCTAAAAAAGTGATCATAATTGGATGCTTCCACATTTACTGCACGTAATACAAACTCAAGTGCTTTGGAGAAGATTCACTTTAGCTTTACCCTTTTTTCTGCCCCTCAAGTGCCTATCTAAATGAATTGTGCATCAAGTAGCAGTATAAACCATTATATACTTGCAAACCCACTCTCCAGAGTTTTGCAGCCAAGACCATACTCAACAGATTAGATTAGATTACTTACAGTGTGGAAACAGGCCCTTCGGCCCAACAAGTCCACACCGACCCGCCGAAGCGCAACCCACCCGGACCCATTCCCCTACACTTACCCCTTCACCTAACACTATGGGCAATTTAGCATGGCCAATTCGCCTAACCTGCACATTTTTGGATTGTGGGAGGAAACCGGAGCACCCGGAGGAAACCCACGCAGACAGGGGGAGTCAGTCAGTCAAACAGTCGGTCAGTCAGTCAAACAGTCAGTCAGTCACCTGAAGCGGGAATTGAACCCGGGTCTCTGGCGCTGTGAGGCAGCAGTGCTAACCACTGTGCCACCGTGCCATCCACAGCTTAGAATTAAATGTTATGAAATAAGTTTTTTTTTGTTAGTTTGCTTTACAGAGCTCGCTTTAAAGTGAAATAGAAGTTTTATAAGATACAGATTAAACAAAAATAAAATCTAATACTCACCGTGACCCCAGGCCCTAACGAAGGACAGATCGGATCACTTTTGTTACGTCCTTCTCCTTGATACTCTACAAGGAGGTCAGTCCTCCATGTCACATTTTTTGCCTTACCATTCTGAAAATAGAATTGAAATTGATAATACAAAATGCAAGTTTTGAATACAGTACAAACAAAATTAACTGACATGAAGCTGAATTCTGCAGGGGTTACCAGAGTAATTGCTCTGGAGGTCCAATGCCATCCTAGTAACTTATTTTCACACAACTGAAAAATTTAGAGTTATAAGTAAACTTATGGTTGAAGGAGATTTGAAAACTGGAAGAATTTAATAGCTAACTCGACTGAAAGTTACTTTTATTACAATCATGTCCATATTAAAAAAGGAATAAATTATAATTACACCATATTGTTAGTATGACAAAACCTACCAGCAGAGGCAAGAGAGACATGCCATCCATCCTGGTTTTGTTGGTATCATAGCCAGCAATATCCAAGAATGTTGGAGCCAAATCAATATTTGCTACCAGCATCTGAAGGAAATTAAGACCAAAACCTTAGACATCTCAAAATCTTCAAAACTACAACAACCAGTTCCACTATAAAGTTTTCAACAGCAAGGGCTAATACATCTAATTGGAACACATTCTCTCTCTTTTCACTTCACTCCCCATCTCATGCATTGAATACTTATGCAACATATGCTTCACTGGTGACAGATGCTCTTGGGCAAAGACTGGTCTTATGTAACTTTAAATTTAGTATTATTGGGATGCAACTGTCTCTTTTTTGCAATCACAAAGACGTCAATTGACCACCATACAACAACATCAGTGTAGCACGAAAAGGACAAAGAAGTGTTTTTCACAGCTTTCAAAGTCCTTCTACATTAGACAGGATTTTGCTGTTAAAATAGACCATGGAAATGTAATATTAGTGAAAGATGAAACCTAGCTTCAAGTGTTTTAAATAGGATTGCTGATTTCATTAAACCCAAGATATCTTCTTACCATTTCTTCACTGTTAATTATTCTATGTAGCACTAAAATAAAAAATGTTGCTAATGTCAAAAGTGAAGCTATAGATGGAAGTTATAATTGTTACACTACAACAGTCATTCCCAGGAAATAACTTCTGGAGATTACGTAAAGTCAGTTCCTGAACCTGTTGATAAAGTACACTTCATGCAGCTGTATAAACTTGTTTTTTAATGGAGTTGAACTGCCGATTTTAAGCAACCTTGCTTTCTAGAGAATCTTCACCTCAAACAAACATTGTGCACATACTTAGTATGAGAGTTGCCCCCACAATTTATACAAGAATCAGTCTGGTACGTATACCTGATTACTGCTGGTAGGTTTGATTCCAGGTCCTCGTACAAGCAATGGCACTTTAATGTCAAATTCATATAGCTGTCGTTTGTCAATTGGCAAAGAAAATTGGCCTGAAGATACATTCAAATCAGATATTAATGCATTTTATACTATGTATTCTTGATTTCCTCGAGCTTTAATGTTCTATTATTACTTCACGTATTAATAAACAAGTACAGAGTGTCAGAATGGCGAATTAAGACTATGATTATAAACAAATTCTAAGTCTCCTAGGACAGAGAGGTTGTTGTAGTAAACTAGCAACTATTGCAGAATTGGCAACTGTCTACTTGACCAATCATTTAAAAAAAAACAGAAGGAATAATATTAAACCCTACTAAACTTCCTTTGCACATTTGAAATTCGAGTCACAATTGCATAGACCATATAAATTGTTGTGATTTGATTAGATTAGATTCCCAAGTGTGAAAACAGGCCCTTTGGCCCAATAAGTCCACGTAGACCCTCCGAAGAGTAACCCACCCAGACCCATTTCCCTCTGACTAATGCACCTAAAACTATGGGCAATTTAGCAAGCCCAATTCACCTGACGTGCACATCTTTGGACCAAGGGAAGAAACCAGAGCACCCAGAGGAAACCCACACAGACACGGGGAGAATGCGCAAACTCCACACAGACAGACAGTTGCCCAAGGCTGGAATCAAATCCAGGACCCTGGCGGTGTGAGACAGCAGTGCTAACCACTGAGCCACTATGCCGTTGTAGTGTCCATTGATATCTTGGTGCCAAGTACTTGGGTTCTGAAGTGTCATACTGTACTTGAAACACCAGCTATTTCACCCTTTACAAATTCTACTGTAACAGAGTTGCTCAAGCATTGTGTTTGCTTCATTTTTAGCATCTGTAGCATTGTGTTTTTATTCAAAGTTATTTTTAAAAAAGGTTATAGTAGAATATGGGTCATTTTGATAAGAGGCAAAAGTGAGGACTGCAGATACTGGAGAGTCAAGATGCTGGAGTCAAGATCAGAGTGGTGCTGGAAAAGCACAGCAGATCAGGCAGCATCCAAGCAGGAAAATTGACGTTTCAGGCAGGAGCCTTTCATCAGGCATGAGGGCTCCTGCCTGAAATGTCAATTTCTCTGCTCCTCGAAGCTTTTTCATTTTAATAAAAGGTTGAGTTTGTAGTCCATTAGACAAGGTCACTCCAGAGGAAATGTCAAACATTAAAGGCAAGAATAAAATACAAATGAAAAAAAAAAATCAATAAGCTAAAGTTTGACAGGAAATAATTATTTACCTGTATGATAGCCATTATCAGATGTAAAGAAAATATAGGTGTTTTCTAGTTCCTTGATTGCATCAAGTTTTTTGACAACTTTTTCAACAAGGTCATCCACTGATAGCAGCGTTTGCCATCTAAGAAAAATAACTGAGGATTACACTAAGTATCCACATTTTTATTTTTCTTACAAAAAGAAAATGAAGTGGAGAACAACAATACCTTTTCCTGAAAGTATTATCCAGAAAATTAATTGAAGAGTTTGTCATGGGAGTCTTCGCTTGCCTGATCAGCCAATGTTTATCCTTTTTTGAAAAAAGGCATTAATTTCAATTGACAAGCATTCAAATAACATTGTAATTAGTTACTTTTTTGTTGTCAAGAAATTAAAGGATTGGTTTGCTCACATTTGTTATGCTTTAAGGGAATAGTCAGCTATCTGCCTGTTACCTGCCCTCACCTCATACTTGGCATGCCAAAATATAATGGATACCTAACTTTATATAGTCTAAAACTTTGTGATAATCTATGCATGTGTGAATAAATGTTATTTGTATAACTAGTTACTCTTCTAAAAAGGAACCTGGATGAATTGCTTCCAATATTTGAACTAGACAGTCTAAAGTCCTACATAAATTGACTGTATGTTGGTTCAATTTTACATTTGTTAAAACCAGTGGGGGAATGGGATGATAAAGGAATTGGCACATCCTTCGAACCTCAATCATAACATCATGTATGATGAAGAAAGCTTGTTGATAGAAGTTTGGTCATCTGAATGCCCAACATCTGTATTGGGCTTCCATCTTTTAAAATTATTATTTTTACATCTTGACCATATTATGTGGTTGATTTTTATATAAGCTTCTAACAATGTGTCAACTATGTCATCTTTCTTTACTGTTGCAGGTAAAAGTGTGCTGCAATATCGCATCAAAAACACTACAGCCACAGCTTGCAATAATACCATAAATTACAGGATGCTGTTACATTCTCACTTGAATTCCAGGAACAAATAAAGCTTGTATTTTACCAATGAAGTTAAATATAAAACTTTAAAATGCTGTTAAAAATATTTAATTGTATAGGCATTGAAAGAGCAGAGCAGTTTGGTTTCACATTACTTCCTGTTCAGCAATTCATTAAAATTTTACAAGAAATTCTTAATATTACTTTGCTTCAGATTCATTGTACATGCATCTAAAGACGTGAAAAAAAATAAAATAAAAGGTTCAACTAAATAAGTTAATTACTACTAAGATTAAACAGAAAGATATAGGAATATGTTAATGTATTCCTACTACCTTCCTGTTTAATTGCAGTGATTAATCTAATGTAATACTTTAATGTATTCCTATCTTGCATAAAAATTACCTTTCCATGTATGTTAAAGTTCATGTTTCTTGGTGCTTTAACATCCAAAAAGTTCCTTTCATATTGTGGGGCAGGAATCCAAGGGGAGTGTGGTGCTGGAGTAGAGATCATCATAAAGAACGGCAAATATTTCGTTCTGGAGTCCAAAAACTCCAGTGAAATATTTGACTGCCAAGTGAAAAAGTAGAGAGGTTAGAATATGGTGACTGAAATTACAAGGAATATATAAATACCAACAAGACCAAAGCATATAAATGGAGGGAAATTAATAATACTTTGAAAAAAAAAATCAATAAAAAGGAAATAACTACTGCACATTTTTACATTCAAAACAAATGAAGCAGAAGAATATATCCTCTAACCCAAGAGGAGCATTATTTAGTAACTGCAGTAGCTCAGGTCAAAATCCGCCAAGCTTGAATACTGCAGGTGGTAGTAATTTAATATACTTCATAAAGATTGAGCAGATTACAAAGGGTATACCAAAATTTGAAGGTTCTCATGGTGCAGTGGTAATGTCCCTACCTCACAGCCAGGAGACTAGAGTGTACATAACATTTCTCAACAGGTAAATAACAAAATTAATACCATGTTGGACTTGCACATAAATCAGCCATAATGGATTATTAAGCTGTATCACTATCGACAACTTTCCAAGGTTACACACTATTCTTGTTCGACACTACGTTAAAAGGGGGAGCGAAGAGTAAAAACATGGAATGGTAAAGAAAGGCAGGAGATGCAGTTAGTGAGATCTAGTGACAAACTCCAACTAGGAATTTTAAAAAAACAAGCATAAGTTGATTCAAGTCCAAGAGTGAAACAGAGCCCAGGCTGCTCATTCACCCAGTAAAAAGAAATTCAATCTCTTAAAAGACAATATTAATAAAATGATCTTATTTGGACCCAGGTGCAGTAGAGGATCAGAGCAGAACATGGGAGTCCTCCCAGGAAACCCATCAACATTTATTACTCAACCAACCTATATGATCTGGCAAATTTATTGCCATGTTTTGTACATTAGAATAGAACTACAATGGCCATAAATCATTGGGGGGGGGGGGGGTGGAGGTGTTCATCAGACACAAAACAAAAAGCACACTGTACTGTACACATGCTTATTTCTTTCCAAATAGGCCAAGGCAGAGGAACATTGTAAAAAACAAGCCATTTGACACAGACAGAAGTGAAATTTAGAAAGCTGCACCTGGAAGGAACATTTACAACTTCCCTATTAGATATGTTCCCATTCTTGGCCACATAGAAGCACAACAAGAAACTAGTTCAAATGGAGACTTGCAGATTCTGCTTACATTTCTATTCAGATTCATCCATGAAGTGTACCTCACTACAACACAAATAAAAAACAAAAAAGATACTTACTAATAGGTCAGTTAGATAATCATGGCTATAGTTCTGACCATGATACTGTGGTTTTCCATTAACAGAGAGGGTGTAATTGTAGTATTTTGAATTCTTCACCTAAATGAAGAGAGTGAGAACTGTTTTATACTCCAAGTTCATTCATCTCAATAAAGCCATTGCTGTTTTTGTTTGCATCCAATGACCGCTAAAAAGGAGTTCCTAATTGCAATCTTATTTTCCTCACATCTTGCATATTTTAGGATGTATATATTACATTCATAATAGAATACAAGAAATAGGTGAGACCATAAACCAGAGTTTGTTTGGCATTCAGTACAGTTGAGGCAGACCTTTATCTTTAACTCTAGTTTCTTGCCGACTCCCCATATCCTCGGATTCCGATTTAGCAAAATGAAAAAAAAATCTGAATTCATTTAAAATCTGAAATACAAGGATGGAGTGTGCACAACCTTTAGGACAGAATACAGAGATTCGCAATATGAAAACCTGTCTTCCAAAATAAAATCTTTCATTTGGTAATTGCATTCCAAATGGCATCATTTGATCTGGCCTGATATTAATATGTTAACTTCATTTGAAAAGCAAACTCTGCAGAATTCCTATCGTATTTACCTAGTTTGATTAGATTTTCAGCAGTATGGAAATTACACATTTAAGCAACTGTTCTGTCAGTCAATGAACTTTGTGTAAATGCTTACCAGTGCATACCAGTAATTCCAGCCCGGTGGGACATGTTCAAAACTGCCTGCAGCCTCTGATCCATACTGTAAATTAAACAATACACAAAGCATAAATGAGAACATATTTACAGGATATGGGCCAAGTGCTGGCAAATGGGATGAGATTAGTTTAGGATATCTGGTGGACATGGACAGGTTGGACCAAAGAGTCTATTTCTGTGCCATACATCTATGACTCTGGTGGAGAAAAATTCTTACAGTTCAATGAATAGTTCTGTCAGAAACTAATCTACTAGTGGAGGTTTCTGAACATTTCAGAATTGAGGAGGAAAATAATTCTTCCATTTCACCTTTATGGTGAGGTATCTAATCCCTTTTGGGGCAAGAATACAAGATAACTGCATATTACCTTCTGAGTCATAATGGTGGCTATTATGTTCATTTTTATGAAGAAATGAAATCTTAATTTTAACTGAAATTCATCAAAATTTTCTTTAAAATTTTATATTTTCAATATAACCTTTACATATAAACAGTGCCCTGCAGTTAATAATCAAGTGGCACTTTAATTACAAAGTGTCAACCACTTTTGCATCTATCCTTGAAAATTAGCTGAACATTTTGACATTGTCTTTAGAAATTCAGACTGCTGGTTACTAATGGAAGGGACAGCAAGTTTTTCATTTTACTTTTATCTTGTTTCAATCCCTGTGAAAAGGTGGTGTTTAAAAGAACTCATGACAAAACATTTAAAAATCCAAGCACTCATCTAAAGATTCAACAAATAAAACTGGTATTATCCAGCAAAAAAGTTAAATGGATGGTTGTTTACTTTATCTCCTCTAAGATATATAGAGGAAGAATTATGATGTACTCAAAATTGCAAAAGCAGCAAAAAAAAAACCCACCTAATATCAGGTTGGGAGGGGCAGCCACTTTGATAGTGTTTTAAAGAGTAATTCTAATTTTATTAGTTGTGCTCCTTATGCTGAACACCAGACTTCCTTTGTTCCTCCTTTGAAATAGACACTAGAAATAAGTGATTTTCATTTCCAGAATGCAGTTTCTTTCCTTTCAAAGATGCGCCTTGACAAGGACAAAGACATGCTTTAAAAAAAAAACAAAGTACAAATTTTGTACTCGCAAGCAGTAGAACAACCATCAGTAGCTGTGAATCATGGCTTATTTCATCTGGGAGTAAAATAAATCGGCATTGCTACATTTTCAACGTAGGTTCCAAAGCTGTGCACTTAGTTATCAATACAGCACAAGCGAAAATGCTCTTATTCACAATTTTGTGCAAACAGCTTTAATCAACCTCCTGGCCTTGCCCACAAAAATACTAAAGTCCAACATAACCATATCCTCTCCTTCTAAATTATCTTTGTTCGCACATAAAGAAATAAGGCTAAACATATTTAAAAAGCTAACTTCCTTCCATGTGCCCTTTACATTCATGGATGACGACAAGCTTGCTGCATGTTTCAACATGTTGCTCTTACTTCTTCACGAGTGTATTAAAGGCCATGTCATCAAGATTGGGGGTCAGCTGGCTTGTGATGCAACGTGACACAATCAGCATGGGTTCAATTCCTGTGCTAGGTGAGGTTACATGAAGGACTCCTCTTCTCACCCTCTCTCTTCACCAGATGCATGGTGACCCTCAGATTAAGCCACCAATTGTCTTTTTCTAATGACAGAGCAGCACTATGATCGGATAAGACTATGGCAACTTTGCTCTCAGATTACAATCAGCCAATCTTTAAAAATCAGCCTTTAAAACTTGATATAACTAGAAAAGCGAGTCTGCAAGAACAGAATTAAGTTTCAGGTAAGTGGTCAGACATTTTTTAAAATATTCCAAAATAAAACACCAGTTTGTCACAATGGTAACTACATAATTAAATCTTAAAATGTCAATTACCTTCAAACTACAACAAAAACTTTACCTCATTCAAATATTTTCCTGCAAAAAAAGTCTCGTATCTACAATGTTGTTGCAGGATAGCTGAAAACGTGTTGGGTTCCTGTGTCTTTTGCCAAGCTTTACTACTGCAGTTTCCTTCCAGCGTATTATTAAACACACGGTGATTATGTGGATACTTTCCAGTCAGGATACTAGCTCTGCTGGGACAGCATAGCGGGCTAGCCACATACTGAATAAAAACAAACACATAACAGTTACATTTAAAACAATACAATGCAACTGTGTACACCATTCACAGTTCAAGTGAATTACTTAAAATAAAACTAATTTATTCCTGTCAAACTGAACATTCAGCATTGTTTATTCTAATAGTGTGTAACAAATCTTGTAGCTTTTCTCATAATAGTTTAAGTTCAGCAAGTTTTAAATCTGTTAGATCATTGACAGCTCAAGTTTAAAAAAAAGAGACAAAATTCCTTGGAGAATTACATATCAATTTGAGAACTTCGCCAGTCACATCAATGGGACTGGCCACTCCTAATCTAGCTCATACAAATTCAAGCTATCCTGCCTCCCCTATTGCCCTATCCAAAGCAAAAAAAAGCAAGAGTAGCTCACCACATTTTTAAAGGTGACTCCAAGATCTCCAATAAGCTTTCGGGTTTTTTTCAATGGTGTCTGGAGAGAAAAAAAGTGAATCAAGCGTAAAGCATTACAACTGATTCGTTTGGTTGAATAATGTTAGGAAAATGCTGCCCACGTTTTTCTGTACTTAATTTGAGAAAATACAGAAGTACATTTAAGTTGACAAAACCTTAAAACTGCATATTAATATTTTTAAAATCCCGATCACCTAAAAAAAATTACACAGCTATTTACTGCATCCTTAAGCCAGGCCTAAATCTGCTCTAAGGCCTGATTTTACTGATTACAGCAGGCCTGATGTTATTGACTACAGTTATCGTCAAAAACAAACAAAGTCTCCGCTATGCTAAAGCAATCCACAGCCGCCCCGCTCCACCAGAGCTCTCCAGACAACTGCCGGCTCACCATTCCGCCCAGGAGAACATCTTGATCGTCGGTGAGGATCAAAACTATGTTCGGCTTCTTCGAGCTGACCTCTTCAACAGTAGCAAAGAAAAACAAGAAAGCGAATACACAAGACGACACAGTAAGAAAAGCCATAGCACTATGCTCCCCCACTCCACTCCACTCGAATTTCTTGTATAAACTGAACTACGCTCTTTCTGCTTCCTTCCTATGATTCACAAGTCACATGTCCCTCCAAAACAAGTAACATCAGCTGATCCCAGCACCTGGTAAAACCTTTCAAAGGGCACCAACAGAATGGCAAGTGATAGGCGAACAGTTGGTTATTGCAACTATATATTACGCAACGTTCAGAATTCTCCTTGATTATTTAACATTACTGTGTACGTATTCCGTTGTTAATTTTATTTCTTTTTTTGTTGGTGGGCCCCACATAATTGCAAAAAGACTCATTGGTAACAAAATCAGAATTTGTCTTTGGGGAAGCGTGATATGGACTACAAACTATTGTAACAATTTTGACTGTATTTGTTCTACTGAAATACATTAAAAGCGCATAGCATCAAAACATCGATAGTTTGTCCCCCACATATCTTTTTTGCAACGTATATATGGTTGGACCATGTAAAGGAGGAGGCAGAATGGAATAAGTATAATTAAGTATGATAAAAATATGTACAAATGAGGGAAGTCAGTGGCTTTAAATGTCACGTTGTAAGTTCAGAAAACATGGGAGCCAAGCCCTTGGTGGCTCAGTAGCTCGCACTGCCCCCTCACAGGGCTAGGGACGCGGGTTCGATTCCTTGAGCGACTATCTGTGTGGCGTTTCCACGTCCTCCCCGTGTCTACGTGGGTTTCCTCCCAACGTCCAAAGACTTGCAGATTAGGTGAATTGGATGTGCGAAATTATTATAATAGTCAGGTGTAGGCTAGGTGCATTAGTCAGGGGTAAATATAGGATAGTGGTCTGGGTGGGTTACTCTTCAGAGGATCGGTGTGGACTTGTTGGGCCGAAAGGCCTGTTTCCACCTGTAGGGATTTTATGATTGTAAGGAGAGAAATCCCATGGAGTGCTCACAGACTCAATTTATAACTTTGGATCTTGGGAACCTTTTGACTTTCTAGTACAGAAGGAATGCCATTGCAATGCTGGAGATTGGTACAAGGACAGGAAATGCTGAAATGACTCAGGAGGAGAAACAGACTCTGCAGTGAGAGAACCAGAGTTAATTTTTCAGATCAATGATCTTTCTTCAGAACTGAGGATTGGAATGTACATTCCTATGAGATGTGCAGAGGTACAGACTGCACCAAATGTTTTCGATAAGAAAAACAACATGAAAAATATTTCTTGAGCCGTTCTGGACTATCCATTATTTCCAGTTTCTAAACTACATCCGTTAGCAGGCTAGGACAAGTTGTTGTAAATAAAATATATTTAAGCAGTTTGACTGTAAAGTGAAAGACAAGAAAAGTACTTCAAAAACAGTGAGCTCAATCCTCAGAAAAAAATTGTCAAGCTAAGTTTTAGTTTTGAATACTGTGTCTGTACACCGTGCTCCAATCTGCTAAAGGGTGATTACACTATAAACATAAATAATCACAGTACCGAGTAAGGTCAGTTAGCATGACACATTTAAACTTGTTCTTTTTTTGAAATAATCAAAAAACTAACTCCACTGCTCTGACGGCTTTTCATGCACCTTTGATATTCATTTCCATTAAACATTTATCCATTTTACTCTGAAAAGATGCAGTAGCCTTTGGTTGAATACCCTATGCAACAAACACTTTGTGCTTCAACAACCTTGTACACAAATAAAATTATTCTGTCATGTATCCTTGCTCTCTTAGTGAGAATGTTAACTTGACCATCCCTTACTGGTAAATTGCCAAAAAGAGGATACAATCCTTTCATGTTAGCCTTATCAACTGCTTCACATTTACCATAACTTTGAAGAGGGAAAGGAGCAGTTACCAAGGGAAGATATTTAATTGGGGAAAAGGAAATTATGATACTATCAGACAGGAGTTGGGAAGTACAGACTGGGAGAAATTGTTCCACAGAAAGGGCGCAACAGATATGTGGAGACTGTTTAAAGAGTAGTTGTTGTGACTGATGCATAAATTTGTTCCTCTGAGGCAGGTAAGAAGGGGTAAGATTAAGGAAACTTGGATGATGAGAACAGAGGAGCTTCTCATCAAAAGGAAGAAGGCAGCTTACGTTAGGTTGAGCAAGCAAGGATCTAGCACAGCTTTAGAGGATTACAGGCTTGCTGGAAAGGAGCTCAGAAATGGACTGAGAAGAGCCAGGAGGGGGCATGAAAAAGGCTAGGCAAGGAGGATTAGGGAGAATCCAAAGGCATTTTACTAATACATGAGGAATAAGAGAATGGTCAGGGAGAAGGTAGGGCTGTTCAGGGAGAGCATAGGGAACTTGTGTGTGGAGTCTGAGCAGATAGAGGAAGCCCTAAATGAGTTTTTTTGCTTCAGTTTTCTCTATGGAAAGGGACATTGTTGTGAATGAGAACTTTTAGGAGGTGGGATACAGACTTGACCAGATCAAGATTGATGAAGTTGATGTGCTGGAAACTTTAGCAAACATTAAGATTGATAAGTCCCAAAGGCGAGGCCAGATTTATCCTAGGTTGCTCCAGGAAGCGAGAAAGGAGGTTGCTAAGCCACTGGCAAAGATCTTTGCCTCCTCACTCTCCACGGGAGTCCGACCGAAGGATTGGAAGGAGGCAAATGTTGTTCCCCTTTTCAAAAAGGGTAATAGGGAAATCCCTGGCAATTACAGACCAGTCAGTCTTACATCTGTGGTCAGAAAAGTTTTGGAAAGAATTCTGAGGGATAGAATTTATGACTATTTAGAAAAGCATAGTGTGATTAAAGGCAGTCAGCTTTGTGAGGGGCAGATCATGCCTCACGAATCTTATTGAGTTCTTTGAGGAGGTGACAAGACAGGTCGACGAAGGTCGAGACAATGTGGAGGAACAGGGGGATCTTGGTATTCAAAGTTGCAACCAGCAACCAAAGTGGATAGGGTTGTTAAGAACCGTGAGGTTTTTCTACAGCTCTACAAGTCCATGGTGAGACCACACTTGGAATATTGTATCCAGTTCTGGTCGCCCTATTATAGGAAAGATACGGAGGCTTTGGAGAGGGTGCAAAGAAGGTTTACCAGGATGCTGCCTGGACTGGAGGACTTGCCTTATAAAGAGAGGTTGACTAAGCTTGGACTTTCTCTCTGGAGAGAAGGAGCAAGAGGGGTGACCTGACCAAGGTATACAAGATAATAAGAGGCATGGATAGAGTCAATAGCCAGAGACTTTTTCCCAGGGCAGGATTGACTGGCACAAGGAGTCATAGTTTTAAGATATTAGGAGAAAGGTATAAGGGGACATCAGAGGACGGTTCTTTATGCAGAGAGTTGTGAATGCATGGAATACGTTGCCAGCGGTGGTGGTGGAAGCAGAGTCATTCGGGACATTTAAGTGACTCTGGACATGTACATGGATAGCAGTGAATTGAGGGGTGCGTAGGTTAAGTTACTTTATTTTACATTAGGATTAATCCTTGGCACAACATCGTGGGCCAAAGGGCCTGTTCTGTACTGTACTTTTCTATGTTCTTATCAAAACACCTAAAAGATTTTTTTTTAAAAGCTATAAACCTCTTCACAACTTTCTGTGCTCCAGTGCAAATTATTTTACGCCCCTCACCATCCCATTGAATCTATGTTGTAAGTTTTTTGTAATTTTGATGTACATCCCAAAACTGCACAATTATGCAGTATAATCATTACTTTATACAAAATTGCCTCTTCATGATTAAATCCATTCCCATTTTTTTAGGAAACTGAAAATATCGTTTGTATTTTATGTGCATTTTTATACCTATGCTCACAGTTATATTTGAATCTTTAAAGCTTGTTAATTCAAGCTCTTCAGGATTTTGCATTAAGTATGTAGTCATATTTTATATTTCTTCCAAAAACATGTAAGTTCACACTATCATGAATTAACTGCATACAGCTGCCCATTCTGCTAATGTGCCAATGTGTTTTTTTTTATTTTTATTATAATATATTTTTATTAAGAAAAAATACATTTTTAAATATTGCAACAAATACAAAACAATGCAATTCAAAACTACAAAAATAGTACAAAACTAAACCCAAATAATAAAAAAATTCCCCAACCCACCCTCCTATACGAATGTATAAACATATATAGAGAAGTATAAAATTTAAAACAAACCTAAACTAGCTATTTAACTAACTAAATAAATACCTAACAACAAACAAATAAATAGTAATAACTCAGCCCAGCCAAACAAAGCACTCATACATTCACCGTTCCTCCTCCCTGGATATTGGACTCATGAAACACAATCGTTACGGCTATATAAAAGCCCTTGTTAGTGTGGCAGATAAATCTGTGTCCAGGTATTTCAAAAAGGGTTGCCATATCTTGTAAAAATTCTCAGTTTTGTGATGTACCATATTTGTGAGAAAATCCAGGGGAATATGCTCCACAACAATCTTCCGCCAACAGGCCTGGGGGTTTTTCTGATATCCAACCTAGCAGGATATTCTTCCTTGCACAGAATGTAAGAATATCGAAACGTTTTTCCTTATGCGAGTCTGCAGGAAATACAATGGGTAGGCCCAAAAGGAGCGAAATATGGTCCTTCTCCACACCTATACCTAAAATCTTCTCCATTGCACCCACCACAGCGCTCCAATATGTTTAAAGCCTGTCACAAGACCAAAGACAATGGGTAAGAGTACCCGTACAGAGCTTGCACTTGGGACATGCTGAAGATACCCCTGGTTTAAATTTTGACAAACGGTCTGGGGCTAAGTGGACCCTCTGGAGAATCTTCAACTGTAAAGCATGGGTCCTTTTGCAAATTGATATCTTCCTTGCATTCTCCCAAATGTCCTCCCATGCCTCTGAAGAAACTTCAACACCCAGCTCTCTTTCCCACATCTTGCAGAGTCAATCAGACTCATCTGAGGTGGCACCCCCCAATTGGTGATATAGAGTACTGACAGAGAGTGTACTCTTAGCCCTTAGTAACCCTCTTTCTATGTCAGATTTGTAGGGACCAGTCAAAAGTGTGGTCTTGTTTTGAATAAAATCCCTAACTTGTAAAAAACGAAAGTGGTCTCTATTAGGTAACTCGTACTTCCGTACTAACTGATCGAAGGACATCATTACATCTCCCTCAAATAAATCACCCATGCAAGATATACCCCTAGCTGTCCAACGTTTAAATCCTGAATGTATCATACCTGGTTGAAAACTCGGCATACCCACTAAAGGTGTAAACAAAGATGTTTTGCCAATATTACCTTCCCTCTGCTGAATTGCCCTCCATGCTTTAACAGTATTGATGACTATTGGGTTATGGCAATATTCCCTAACTGTCCTGACTTTGTCCAAAAACAGCAAACTGATAAGGGGGCACCTTGCCTGGGAGACTTCGATATCAAGTCATATTGAAAGAGGGACCCCACAAACCCAATCACTTACATAGGTCAAAAGCGAGCTTAATTGGTAATTTTTAATGTCTGGAAGGTCTACTCCCCCCAATCTGTGAGACAACTGCAGTTTAGCTAATTTAATGAAGGGCCGTTTACGGTGCCAGATAAAGGAGCTGAACCAACTGTTCAGTCTCCTGAGTGTTTGTTTATTGAAAATCAGGGGGAGCATCCATGTAAGGTATAGCAAACGAGGGAGAATAGACATCTTAATAAGCGCTATCCGACCCAAGCATGAGACTGGAAGTGCCTCTCCTCTTTGGAGATCTTGTTTAATTTTTTCAAAGAATTGAGTAAATTTGGCTTTGAACAGCCAATCCAGAACTGGAGTAATGAATATGCCCAAATACACAAAGCCCCCCCTGTGACCACCTAAATGGGAATCTATAGTCACTCTCAAGAGCCTACTCTTTCGTAAGACCACCCATAGGCATAGCCTCTGATTTAGCAAAATTAATCTTAAATCCTGAAAAAGTGCCAAAAGCGTGAATGCATTGTATCAGGCAAGGCACTGAGACTGCTAGATTTGTCAAGAAAATTAGAACACCATCTGCATACAGCGAGATCTTATGTAATTTTGACCCCACTCCTGGAGCTGATATATTGAGATCCCCACGAATGGCCTCTGCCAACAGCCCTGCCGGCTGCCCCTAGAAATATTAAAATTGCTTGATCGTACCCCGTTGGTAATGACCGCAGCGAGAGGTACACTGTAGAGAACCTTTATCCATCTTATGAAAACTTCGCCCAGACCAAACCGGTCTAGAGTATAGAAAAGGTACAGCCACTCAACTCGGTCAAATGCCTTCTCTGCATCTAAAGAAATCACCAATCCCTGTAGTAACTGCTGTTGGCATGCTTGAATTACGTAAAGCAGCCTCCTAACGTTTTTGGAGGATCTGCGACCCTTTATAAAGCCCATCTGATCCTCTTTAATAATAGAGGGTAACACAGTCTCCAGCCATAACACAAGAGCCTTAGAGATCTTAAAGTCCACATTTAAGAGTGAGATGGGCCTGTATGAAGCACAGTCTTCCGGATCCTTCCCTTTTTTAAGGATAAGTGAAATATTGGCCTCTTTCAGAGATGGTGGGAGACAAACATGACTGTATGAATCATTAAATATATTCAGCTTTGGGCCTGACAGTATACTTATAAATTCCTTATAGAATTCACTGGGAAGTCCATCAGGACCGGGCGCCTTTCCACTCTGAAGCTGCCTCACAGCTTCCTGCACTTCTTGCTCTGATAATGGGGCATTGAGAAAGGACTGTTATTCGGGAGTCACACCCGGGAGCTTCAGATCTCTAAAAAAGGATTCCATTTTGGCCTGCCCCTCCTCACAATTCTCAGACTGATATAACTTAGAGTAGAATCTCTGGAACGCCACATTAATCTTTTTAGAATCATATGTTAGGTTCCCAGACTCTTCCCTAATCACTGTAATGATTTGTGGGGCACTTCTCTTTCTGGCAAGGTATGCTAAGTATTTGCTTGGCTTGTCACCATGCTCGTATAACCTTTGCTTTGCAAAAGCCAGCTCCTTCTTTGCCGTCTGCGTGAGCATGGAATTTAGTGTAGACCACAGTGCCGTAATCCTCTGTAGTTTGACCAACGAGGGTCTGTCAAAATAGGCCTTCTCGGCTGCCTTCAACCGTGCTTCGAGGAGACGTTGCTGCTCACCCTTCTGCCGCTTCCTACTTGTGGAATATGAAATGACTAACACCCTGGCGTAAGCTTTGTCAGTTTCCCAGAGAACAGACGAGCTATCAACCAAGCCTATGTTGATGTCTAGGAATGCCCGAAATTCCCTAGAGAAATATCCACAAACTTGCTGTCCATGAGAATAAAGGGGTCCATTCGCCAGTACCTTGAATCCACTGTTACATCCTTAATTTTAACCATGAGGTACACTGGAGCATGATCAGAGATGGCAATATTACCAATCGTACAGGATGCCACCAGATCCAGGGTTACCGCGGGGGTCAGAAAAAACATCAATCCTCGTGTGACATCTATGCAGATTGGAGAAAAACGTGAAATACTTACCTGTAGGGTGGAGACACCTCCAGACGTCCACCAACCCTAATTCCCCAAACAGACCCAATAACTGTTTAGTTTGAGCAGAGGGTATCAAGGGACCTTTAGGCAACCTGTCTACTGTGGGGTCCATGAGGCAGTTAAAATCTCCCCCTATAATGATGTGCCGAGAATTGAGACTTAACAGTTCAGAAAAAGCATCTACCAAGAATTTAAGAGGATGAGCTGAGTGACAATAAACATTTAAAATGCCCCATTTATCAAGGCTTTAAGAATTACAAACCTCCCGTATGTGTCTTTAACACATTCCAACAATTTAAATGAGAGATTTGTCCTTACCAATATAGCCACTCCCCTACTTCTGGTATTAAATGATGAAAAATAAACTTGGTCAAAGCCATTCTGCTATAATTACAGATGCTCCTTGTCATCCAAATGTGTCTCCTGTAACAAAGCAATATCCACCTTCTCCTTTCTAAGACTCAAGAGTACCTTCTTCCTCTTAATTTGTGAGTGACTTCCCTTGATATTCCAGGTACACCATTTAATCAAATCATTAGCCATAATCTTCTGCAATTACATTTAAATTTCAGAGAGGAGGAACCCAAACCACAAATTGCTGAGCCTTAGTGTTGCATGGTCCACCAAGTATAAAAACTACATAAACTAAAACTACTACATTTAACAAACATACAAAATTATTAAAATTAAAAAACAATAAAAACCAGAAAACAAACCAACATATAAAGCGTCAATAATGCTGAGTAGGGGAACTCACCCCCTGCCCAGAGGGGGCAACTACCCATCCCGAACTGCCCATAAATAGGCAACTAACCATCTCAACCACCTTCACTTCTCCCAGCTAGAGCCACATTGCAAGCACAAGCTAAAAAGAATAAACGCCCCATAGAATATCAATTTGAATTAAAAAAACATTTTTTTATATAAAAAAAGGGGGAATAAATACCCCACCCATCCTTTGGTATGTCCTAACTTAGAAATTTAAAATGTACATGTTAACCACCGCCAGACATAGTTTGAACCAAATTATTATCAATAGAGGGGAAAAAAAGGGGAAAAACAAAGCTCCAACCGGATTTCCTCCATTTCTTTTACAGAATGATAAACGCATACCCAAGCAACAATATTTATACACACTACAATTGTTTAAATTAGGTTAGTTTGTCCACAAAGTCTCTTGCCTTCTCCGATGTGTCAAAGAGATGCATGGATCCATCTAAGGTGATCCAAAGCACTGCCGCATAGGTCAGGGAGTACTGAATCCCAAGCTCCTTCAGTCTTTTCTTGACACCATCATACGATCTTCGTTTCTGGATCACCGCCATTGAAAAGTCCTGAAAAAACATGATCTTAGACCCCTCGTAAATTAGGGCTTTTGGATCCTTCCCCTGGAGTCTGGAAGTCTCCATGACTCTCTCCTTATCCCAGTAATGATGGAACTGTACCAGGAAAGGACGAGGGCGTTGACCCAGGCTCGACCTCCGTGCTGCGACCTGGTGAGCCCTCTCTATCTTCAATCCTCTCATGCCAGTCTCCAAGTCAAGGAATTTCGGAAGCCAATCTTCAACAAATTCCGTAGGCCGATCACCTTCCTTACCCTCAGGCAGACCGATGATCCGAATGTTTTTTCTCCTGCCCCTGTTTTCAAGATCATCCACTTGGTCACGCAAATTATGAACCTGTCTCTTCAGGACTTGGATCTCTTCCTTGAATGAACTGGCATCAGCTTCCACCACTGTGGCCCTGTGCTCCACCTCATCCATCCTCTTTTCCAGGTCTCCCAGCTGCTGCTCATGCTTCTGCAGCATGAGAGAGACTGGAGCCAGCTTCTATTCAATCGGTTTCCCCAACATCTCGCGAGATTTCGAGAGCTGGTTCACCAGGTCCTGGAGAGTAATCGGCTCTGAGCTGCTGCAGGCTGAGCTGCAGGCCCAGCCTCAGATGCTCCTCCTCCCTTTTTAGGCATTTCTGGACAGCCTAAAATACAGGTAAGTCAATTTTAAAATGTTTCTTGAGGCTCCACAATCTTTCCAACGCCCCAAGAAATCCTGATGACCTTGGTTGGGTGAGTTAAAGAACCGTCCTGCTCCTGCTGCGATGCGAAGCTCTGCAGTGTGATCTTCTCAGATCGCCGCCATCTTAGATCCCCCGCCAATGTCTTTTGACATATTTTTACAGTTTTGTAAGTGTTTGTGTCATTAGCAAACTTTGATGTGCCCTCTTATGCACAAATTATTACATGTTCCAACAGTAAAAATGGACATAGTGTTGACTCCTCAGGTTTACTACTTCCACCCCAAACAACATTCATGATATTTAACCCTCTATTAACTAACCTTCAATCCATTTTGTTACTATGCCTGTAATGGTATATGTCAGAATTGCGAAACACTTTAATCAGCATTTTATAGCTGAGATTGCATGCTGGTAATCTCAAATTTCATTTTTTTTTATAGAATCTGATTTTTGAACAAGTAAACTAAAAGAAACAAATATACTAAATGGCAAAAGTCTGAAACGAACACAGAAAATACTACAAATACACAACGGGACAGTGATCTTTGTAAAGACAGGTTGTTATGAGTTTGATTTGATTTATTATTGTCACATGCACCTAGGTACAGTGAAATATTTTGTTTTGCATGCAGAACAGGTAGATCATACCGTACAAAATGCATAATGGTAATAGAATAGAGCAATGAATACAGAGAAGTTGCAAAAACAGCAAGGTCAACATTGTTGTGGACTAGGAGAAAGTGAGGTCTGCAGATGCTGGAGATCAGAGATGGAAATGTGTTGCTGGAAAAGCGCAGCAGGTCAGGCAGCATCTAGGGAACAGGAGAATCGACGTTTCGGGCATTAGCCCTTCTTCATTCCTGAAGAAGGGCTAATGCCCGAAACGTCGATTCTCCTGTTCCCTAGATGCTGCCTGACCTGCTGCGCTTTTCCAGCAACACATTTCCATCATTGTTATGGACTAGCCCAGATCACTTGAAACAATCTTAAGCAGGCAGCCCGAGACCATAACTTTGCAATTTGTTTCGGTAAATGTACAGTGAAAACTACCTGGAGTAAGATAGCGAGGTTGACTACAAGATTTAAAAACAGACAAAAATTTATTCACAAAATTACACAAAGAAACACAAAGAACAGAATAAAGAACCCCTACAGAACCCAACCTATCCAACTAAACTTAATTACGCTGTTCCAAATATACACAACAGTCCCAAAAAGTAAACTCCCTTTAAAAACTAGTATAAATGGAATACATGCTTACAATTTGAAGTTGAAGAGTAGAAAAGAGAGAGAGTTTCCAAGCAGCTCCCTGTTGAACTTCCCAAGACTGAACTAAAAACTGCATAGCTCAGCTCAGCCCAGCCAGAGCTGACAACTCCCCTTTCTTTATACAGGTCACTTCTAAAACACGACAATGTGGCCTGAAGTCACATCTATTTACATATAAACAAAAGGCCTCTCAAAACCCGTTTCATCTCTGTACTAAACCAGACTGATCGGAGCCCGGTCTGGTTTATTGCTCCTCTGAAAAAAATCAAGGACAGAGTCTCCTTGAGCCAAGGAACAGCTTTTAGAAAAAAAAGGAGTAGCTTTTTGACACCTCCCCTCTTAAAAAAATGAATCATCAATACCAAATTATGGCTTTATTTTTAACCCTTCATAACTGTTAGTAGTCTAAACACATTATACACTATACTAACTATAAACATGAAAACAAGCACAACCACATGCAAACTCAGGCCATAGCACACCCACCACCGAACGCCCCTGTATCTCATTCAATTCTCAATGATGCATCGGCAATCACATTTTCACGACCTGCCACATGGACAATTGTCAAATTGAATGGCTGCAACAATAAGCTACATCCAAACAGTCTGGCATTTTTGTACTTAAATTTTTCCACAAATGTCACTGGGTTGTGATCAGTTTATATGATTGTCTCTGATGCATTGCTGGTAATATAAACACTGAACTGATATAATGCTAATACCAAGCTTAAAGTCTCTTTCTCCACTGTTGAATATTTCTGTTGATGAATGTTCAACTTCATGGGAAAATACCCAATGAATCTTTCTACCCCCTCGTCATCCTCCTGCAGGAGCATCGCACCAACACCCACACCACTGGCATCGATAACCACCTTGAAAGGCTTCATGTAATCTGGTGTGACTAATACTGGGGCAGTGGTTAACACAGTTTTTAGGCTGTCAAAAGCCTTTTGACAGTCTGCTGTCCACTGAAACTTCTTGCCCTTTTATAACAATTCATTGAGTGGAGCAGCCACACTACTAAAGTTTGGCACAAAATTTTGTTAAACTCCACTCAACCCCAGGAACTGTAGTACTGCTTTTTTTGTCAACAGTATGGGAAATTCCCCAATTACGTTTGTTTTTGCATCTTGTGGGGCCATTTGTTCATCTCCAATAACATGGCCCAGGAATGTGATTTGGGTTTTGGCAAATTCACTTTTAGCTAGGTTTACTACCAAGCATGCCTTCTGAAGTGGATTGAACAAGTCCGATAAATGCTGTAAATGTTCCTTCCATGAGTGACTAAAAATCACCAGGTCATCAATGTACACCACACAGTTAGGTAATCCAGCAATTACCTTATTAGTCAGTCTCTGAAATGTGGCCGGAGCGTTTTTCATACCAAATGGCATGACTTTGAACTGATGTAGTCCATTTGACATTATGAAAGCCAAAATTGCCTTTGCTCTCTCTGACAGAGGTACTTGCCAGTAGCCTCTGAGCAAGTCCAACTTAGAAATGTAAGTTGCCTGTCCCACTTTTTCGACACAGTCCTCCAACTGTGAAATTGGATATGCATCAGTCTTTGTAACGGTGTTGACTTCGCGATAGTCCACACACAATCGTTGGGTACCATCTGGCTTTGGCACCATGGCTATGGGTGAGCTCCAGTCACTGTAACACACTTTGATTATGCCATCTTGGAGCATGCGCTCTATCTCCTTCTGAACCTGTGCCAACTTTAGAGGGTTATGCCTATAAGGATGTTGCTTAATTTAAGCAGCATCTCCTATATCTACATCATGTACAATTAAGTTAGTACTTCCCAGTTTATTTCCACATATCTCCCCATGTGATAGTAATAACTCTTTCAGGTCATTTCGATTTTTTTGTGGAAGGTAACTCAATAATGTATCCCAATTTTTGACAACTTCCTCATTGTCCAGTTTGATTTGAGGAATGTTGCAATTCAAAATCCTCTGAACGTAGTTCTTCCTTCTGTGCTGTAATCATTAACACCTTCTCCTCTTGCTTTCCTTCCCTATCAAAATATCTTTTGAACATATTAACATGGCACACTCTGTGAGATGTCTTCCTGTCTGGAGTCCTTATCAAATGGTTCACCTCACTCAATTTCTTCTCAATTTGATATAGTCCACTAAACCTTGCTTTTAAAGGCTCACATGTTCCTGAAAGTAACACCAATATCTTATCCCCAATTGCAAAATTGCGAATTTGTGATTTCTATCTGCTTCCTGTCTCATTGTATGCTGCGATTGTTTTCAATGCTGTCTAGCCAACTCTCCAGCTCTATTTAATCATTCCCTAAAATTTGACACATAGTCCAAATGGGTGGTGGCTGAATGCTGACTTATTCATTTCTCCTTAATCAGTTTTAATTGTCCTCTTACTTTATGCCGAAAAATTAATTCAAATGGACTGAATTTGATCGATTCATTCGTTGCATCTCTGATCACAAGAATTACATACGGAACTCCCTTAGCCCAATCATTGGGATAATCCTGACCATAAGCCCTCAATATGGTCTTTAATGTTTGGTGTCATCTCTCTAGAGCTCCCTACGATTCTGGATGGTATACAGTAAATTTGAATTGCTTTATTCCCAAGTTATCCATAACCTCCTTGAATAGTTTGGATGTGAAGTTTGATCCTTGATCTGACTGGATCTGTATTGGTAGTCTGCATCTCGCAAAAAATTTAAGTAATTCTTCTACAACCCTTTTAGCTGTGATGTTGCGTAATGGGATTGCCTCTGGAAATCTAGTTGACACATCCATTTTATTAATAAATACTTATTCCCAACTTTTGTTTGAGGTAGGGGACCTACGCAATCAATCATGACTCTTATGAAAGGTTCCTCAAATACTGGAATAGGTATTAAAGGTACAGGTTTTATTACTGCCTGTAGTTTTCCAATTAGCTGACATTTATGACATGTCTGGCAAAATTCAACTACATCCTTCTGTAGTCCAGGCCAGGAAAACTGTCTTTGTATTTAGCCTCTGTTTTCCTCACCGTTAAATGATCTACAAATGATAGCACATGTGCCACTCGTAGCACCTCCTTTATATACCCTACTGGCAAAACAATTTGATGAATCTCTGCCCAATTCTCATCTGCTTGAATGTGTAATGGTCTCCATTTCCTCATTAAGACATCATTTGTTAAGTAATAACACACAGGAATGCATTCACTTTCTTTCTTTGTAAATGCCTTTTGATACAACTGTTTTAACTCCTCATCTTTTTGCTGTAATTCAATCAGCTTAGTAGAGCTAAAGATACTGGATGTTTACCTATTTGCTCCTTCTTTGTTCTACTTATGTGATTAAAGAAAATGGTTATAGGTTTGCTCGCTGAACTGGAAGGTTCATTTCCAGATTTTTCATCATCCTACTAGGTAACATCCTCAGTAGGCCTCTGTTGATAATTCCTGTTTTCTATTTATATGTGTGGATTTCTTTGGGTTGGTGATGTAATTTCCTGTGGTGATGTCATTTCCTGTTTTTTTCTCAGGGGGTGGTCACTAACTTCGTCAGTAAGAACAGTATCATCAAGCTAGTGGACCTATGCCTTACCACACACTTCACCTTCGACAACAAAACCTACAGACAAACCAACGGAACACCCATGGGATCTCCAATATTAGGGTTCTTCATAGAGGCAGTAATGCAGAGACTTGAACAAACTCTGCCAATCATCCAACCCAAACTTTGGATCCGCTACGTGGATGACACCTTTGTCATCACTAAACGAAACAAATTAGAGGAAACCTTCAAGACCATCAATAATATCCTTACTGGCATAAAATTCACAAAAGAGGAGGAAAACAACAACAAACTGCCATTCCTAGATGTCATAGTAGAGCAAACAGCCAATGGGGAACTTCAAACCAGCGTTCACAGGAAAACAACACATACGGACCAAATATTGAACTACAGAAGCAATCATCCCAACATCCACAAACGAAGCTCCATCAGAACATTTTTCCAATGAGCCAACACACACTGCAGCACAGAGGAACTACAAAGAGCAGAGGAAAATCACCTATACAGTGTATTCAAAAAGAACGGGTACCCAATGAACACAGTTCGCAGATTTCTGAGCAACAAATCCAAACAAGCAGACAAAACACGCCCAGAAACCCTAGCCACTCTCCACTACATCAAAGACATCTAGACTGCCAGACTACTCAGACCCCTTGGCATCATGGTCTAAAAAAGCAGATAATGAACTTGAAAGACCTATACAGACAACAAGCAAAACTAATGTTATTTACAAAATATCATGCAAGGACTGTAACAAACAATACATTGGACAAACAGGCAGAAAACTAGCTACATGAACATCAACTAGCTACAAAACGACATGACCCTCTCTCACTAGGATCCTTACATACAGAGGAGGAAGGACACCACTTCGACTGAGACAACCTAAAACCATAAGACCATAAGACATAGGAGTGGAAGTAAGGCCATTCGGCCCATCGAGTCCATTCCGCCATTCAATCATGGCTCCACTTACCAGCGTTCTCCCCGTATCCCTTAATTCCTCTAGACAACAAGAATCTATCAATCTCGGCCTTGAAGACATTTAGCGTCCCGGCTTCCACTGCACTCCGTGGCAATGAATTCCACAGGCCCACCACTCTCTAGCTGAAGAAATGTCTCCGCATTTCTGTTCTGAAATGACCCCCTCTAATTCTAAGGCTGTGTCCACGGGTCCTAGTCTCCTCGTTTAACTGAAACAATTTCCTAGCATCCACCTTTTCCAAGCCATGTATTATTTTGTACGCCTCTATTAAGTCTCCCCTTAATCTTCTAAACTCCAACGAATACAATCCCACTATCCTCAGCCGTTCCTCATATGTTAGACCTGTCATTCCAGGGATCATCCGTGTGAATCTCCGCTGGACACGTTCCAGTGCCAGTATGTCCTTCCTGAGGTGTGGGGACCAAAACTGGAAACAGTACTCCAAATGGGGCCTAACCAGAGCTTTATAAAGTCTTAGGAGTACATCTCTGCTTTTATATTCCAACCCTCTTGAGATAAGAGACAACATTGCATTCGCTTTCTTAATCACGGACTCAACCTGCATGTTTACCTTTAGAGAATCCTCGACTAGCACTCCCAACCCTTTCCAGCTTAACAGTATCCTTCCTATAACTGGGCGACCAGAACTGGACACCGCATTCCAGAAGAGGACTCACCAATGGCCTGGATAATCTCAATGCGACTTCCCAACTCCTATA